>NC_137755.1:2873161-3240785 GCF_963264785.1 Psittacula echo
GTCATGTGCACTTGTCAGTTATTGAGGAAACTATCCATGGGCTGGGAAAGGAAACAGCACAGGAGGGAATTTTCAGCTAATTTTTGTTCTTCCTTGTAAAATCTGTTGGGCTAAAATCTGTGTTCTAGGAGAAAGAGCAACAAGGGCCTCCCTCAATCCATCCTTTTCACAGAGTGGTGTAGTCGCCTCCTGTCTCTGTGCCTCCAAACAGAGTAGTGCTGAATTCCAGTTATAAATTGGGGAAATGTTTGGTTGGTTTACTCAATTGTTAAGAGTTTATTAAATGCGTTTAAGTCCGATGATCTATATGAGGAGGTTTCTGCAATAATGCAACTTGTCCAGCTGATTTCCATGTTCCATCAAAGAGCAGAATGTTCAACAACAAACAGAATAGAATAGCAATGAATGAAATTATGGTAGGATGTAAAATTAAACTTGGTTCCAGTTGCTGCTGGTGACCATCCGGACATCCAGGGTATCCCACAGGGATGTTGTCATGGTCAGCGTGTGGACTTGTTAGGGACAGGTTAATGGTTGGACTCGATGTTCTCAAGGGTCTTTTCAAATGCAATGATTCTCTGATTCTAAGCAAAGTTGATTTTTAGCCTTAACTCTGCCAGCTGAGGGAGGGAACATCCGTGCTTGCTTCAGGCTGTTTCATTTTGGGTTGTTTTTTCCACCCCCCCCAAAGGAGACTGAACCCTCTGGGATGGCATCTTTGCAGCTTCTCGTCACCCTGTCACTGGCCTTTGGGACACGGGTTCGTGGAACCTACAAGGCGTGTTATGAAAATTGTCTTCCCACTAACTACTAGATCGGCCAGTCTTTCAAGTATTAATAGGTCTTTTACTTATATATGTGTGTGCATATATATTTGTATGTACACTGTAATGTGATGAGGTAGTGGATTTTTCCTGGAAGCTTCAGTCCAGCCTGGAACTGGGGTATTGCAGCACAGCAGAAATAATGGCAGAATCCCAGCCCCTCCAGCATGTCTTTGAAACCCTCCCACTGTCCTGCACACCATTAATCAGTATCTCTTGCAGGACTGGCTCCAGCGGCATCTGCATCAGTAGACAAGAGCAGGACCGCAGCAGAAGTAGCATGAGCGCATGGCAGGGTTTGACTAGGACTAGTAATTGGTAGTGAGGGTGCTAGTGCTCAGTCCAAGTGTGTGGTACGTGACCGTTTGAAGTGTGTGAGAACCCTGTGTAAAACCACATTTGGGCTTTCCAGTGCAACTGGGACACCCTTGTAATTCTCTACTTTGCATCCCAGCCTCTGGGCGCAGTGGGCCCAGAACACTTGCGGATTATGGTGGCAGTTTGTCAAGGCAGATGGGACACAGCCGACTGCCTGAGCCAGCATCTCCCCAGAACCTGGGCCCCAATGATCCTCGCTACCAGTTTGGGGGTGAGTTTACCTCCAGGTACTCCGCTATCAGGACAGTAGGATCTCCATAGCTATGCTATGCTGTGCTGTGCTGTGCTATGCTATTCCATTTTAATCCTTACACTGACCATCAGTCAAATAACAATGAGCCTCTTATTTGCTGAAATGTCAGATGATTTTTCAGCTCCAGAATCATTTTTAAGGACAAGCAATGGTTCCAAGTAGAAAGAGGATTTAATTTCATTTCATTTATTTCATTTAATTACATTCCCTACTAGAAAAATACTCCTCACATTGAGGGTAGTGAGACAGTGGCAGACTCTTGCTCAGAGAAGCTGTGGCTGCCCCATCCCTACCAGTGTTCAAGGCCACATTGGACACAGGGGCTTGGAGCAAGCTGCTCTAGTGGAAGGTGTCCCTGCCCACTCGTAGGTGGCCGTGATGCCCTGTTCCATTGCCCAGGTTGAGCTGTGACCCCTTGCAGGCTCCACCTCCAGACCAAAGGCACTGAGGAGGAGCAGCCCATGAGGGACCTCCCCGAGCCATCTGGGCAGAAGCTGGTTCCCCCGTGGCCACTCCCGGAGCACCCCTGGGTGCCCAGTGACATGGGCACGATGCTGCCGCCATCACAAAGCCGTGGTGGTCGCTGTGGAGACGCCCATTGTGACGGGGCCCCCATGCTGAGCATGGGCTATTGAAGGAGCCAGAGCCCTGCAGGAACCAGTGCAGAAGAGACCCCTCCCTCGGGAGGCTGCATCTCCCGTGGCTGCCCTGCGCATCCAGGTACATGTTCTTTGACTTTGCAATCCTGTTTTAGTGTTGGCTTGAAACACATGGTGGGTGCGTGCTCTAAAGCGAGGAGAAGCTGTCAGGAGATGTGCTGGTGCCAGCCCAGCTGTAGGAGCAGGGGCTGGGTGAGGAGGAGGCGCTGGGCTTGTTCCTGTGCTTGGAGCTGAGCTCTGCCTGCAGAGGTGCTGGGGGCGAAGCAGGAGCCTTCTGTGTGCAGGAGCTGCTGGTGTCAGAGGTGCTGAGAAGGTGTCAGGGCAGGAGCAGCCCCTGGGCAGTGCAGCTGCTGGTGCTGTCCCTGGGAGCTCAGCTCAAGGGGACCTGCCTGGCTCCGGCAAGGCCCGCGCAAGCCCCCCGGGCATTGCGGAAGGCAGGAGGGGTGCTGGTGGGCCAGGTGAGCTTGTAAAGGCCAGGCCAGCACCGGGCATTGGGCAAGGCTCCAATGCTCCGCTGGGCTCTGCCAATGCATTCTGGAAGGTGACAAAGGCCCTGGCAGGTGCAGGCACAGCCCAGAAGGATTTAAGGTCATGGGTTAGGGTCTGGGTTAGGACACAGCCTCAAAGCAGGGAGGGGACAAGGATGTGAGGAGTTTGGGGGTGCAGTGGTGTTCTGTGGACTCTGGGGATGTTTTAGGGTGTCCATCGGAAGTTGTGGAGGTGGCTTAGGGGCTTTTTTAGGGGTTTTTCTGGGTGTTACAGTAGTGTTTTAGAGAGGTCCATTAGAGCAGCTTGCTCATTCCCCTTCATTCCTGCCATGTGAGGACATAGCACAGAGAAGAAGTTGCTGCAGGATCATTTCTTTTACTCAAATACAGCGAGAAACCCCATTGACACAACATCTGTGGGTCAGACAAGGTGGGCAGATTCTGAAGTAGCAGGGGATGAAAACTGACATGGCTTTGAAGACAGCAACATCACAAGTAGAAAAAAGAAAACAACTGTAAAGCAGCAAGGACAGACGTGGCCTGTCATGAGCTACACTTGGAACCATTTGCAAAGAAACATGGCTGCTGAAACACATCCAGTCACCAGCATCCTCACAGCATCCTTGAGCTCCTGGTTCCTCAGGCTGAAGATGAGGGGGTTCACTGCTGGAGGCACAACCCAGCACTGCACTGACACCACCAGATCCAGGGATGGGGAGGAGATGGAGGGGGACAAAGATGCCAGTGCTGACAAGCAGGGAGAGCACAGCTAAGTGAGGGAGGCACGTGGAAAAAGATTTGTGGTGTCCCTGCTCAAAGAAGATCCTCAGCATGGCTATGAGAAGAGAAGGCTCCTTAAGGGGAGATCTTAGAGCAGCTCCCAAAGCCTAAAGGGGCTACAAGAAACCTGGAGAGGGGCTTTGGACAAGGGCCTGTAGGGACAGGACAAGGGGAATGGCTTGAACCTGCCAGAACAGGGGAGATTGAGATGAGCTCTTAGGCAGAAGCTCTTCCCTGGGAGGGTGCTGAGGCGCTGGCACAGGGTGCCCAGAGAAGCTGTGGCTGCCCCATCCCTGGCAGTGTTCAAGGCCAGGTTGGACACAGGGGCTTGGAGCAAGCTCCTGTAGTGGAAGGTGTCCCTGCCCGTGGCAGGGGTTGGAGCTGGATGAGCTTCAAGGTCCCTTCCAACCCAAACCAGCCTGGGATTCTGGGATTTTGTTCAATACCTTTAGCACTGGATGTAATTCTTTAACGATGGGCAAAATGAACCATAGATTCCTTCAAGTGCCAGCTCTGTTAGCAAGGGTAAGACTGGAAAAGTAAATGGTGTTTTCTTCACCAGTGTCAGGAAACATGACCAAATTCAGGTTCCTCTTCATGCTGCAACAACAACTACCGCATCTTCAGGACTTGCGCATGCATCTTGTTCCAGAGCTAACTAGTGCAGTTAGTTAGTAACTACTGCTTGTGTCATAGCTGTAGAAGATCCATCATGCCTCAGACCTTGAAGGGTGGCAGGTGTGGGCATATATGTAAGAGCAGCAAGTTTTTACAGTAATGCCTGCAACTGTCTTCTCTCTGGCTTTTTAATTTTACTGAAAATTAGCTTAGTAGCTTTCTGGCCTAGTTTTAGTTGTCAGTAAAGTCACTCTTTCCAGTTGTCTTCCTATTTTCTCAATAGCCTTTGATCTGTAAGGATCAGTACCAGCACCTGTGGCCATCAGCTGCTATGTTTCTGGTGACTTTGCTGCTGCAGACTCTAACCAGGAAAATACTGAAAACCTCTTGATAGCCTTAATGACATGATGTGATGTGGCCTTTTCTTCAGATGGCACAGTGTCTTGAAGGCAGACATCTGCTGCCAGTGAATACACCCACTTGCACTGGATGGGAGTCACCAATAGCTCCACAGGTCCATTCCCAAAGTAACATCTGCATGAAGGTAATTGAGCCATCAAAACAGTAGACTCATGAGTCTCAGCTCTGGCGGAATCTCGCTTGTGAGATACAGTGACTGTGCTCGGGCACCCTCAGGGGGATAAGAATCAGAGATGGGGAGGAGATGGAGGGGGGCCCAGATACTGCTGGGGTTTTGTCCTGGGTTCAGCAGTAGCAGTCATTTTTCTCCTTAGTAGCTGGTGCAGTGCTGTGGCTTTGCCTTTCCCTTTGGAACAGGGCTGATAACACCCATGTTTTTAGTTGCTGCTCAGTAACGTTTACTGTGACCAAGGACTTTGTGAGTCTCATGCTCTGCCAGGGAGGAGGGGAAGCTGGGAGGAAGCAGAGACAGGACACCTGACCCAAACTAGCCAAAGAGGTATTCCATACCACAGCACGTCATGCGCAGTATATAACCTGCGGGCAGTTACTCGGAAGGGCGTGATCAGTGCTTGGGTTGGACTGGGTATCGGTCAGCAGGTGGTGAGCGGTTGTATCGTCTTCCCTTGTTATTTCCCTTACCATTATTATTATTGGTGGTATCAGCAGTGGTTTGTGTTATACCTTAGTTACTGGACTGTTCTTATCTCAACCCATGGGAGTTACATTCTTTAGATTCTCCTCCCCAACCCTCCAGGAGCGGGGGGAGGAAGGGGAAGAGTGAGCGAGTGGCTGCATGGTTCTGGGTTGCCAGATGGGCTTAAACCACAACAGGTTTCAATATCCCAGTGCTCCCAGTGCCTGCCACAGGCGCTCCTACTCATCCCCCGCACGACCTCCTTGGTCTTTTTCAGGGGACACCCCAAATTAGGCACCCCCACTCTCTGGCTGCCCCACAGCTCCCCTAGGGTGGAGATCTGTTGAGGGGAAGAGTTTGGGGGCTCAGAGGGGATTTGGACACTGGGGGGATCCCCAAAGCTCCCCAGGGTGGTGCAGGGATTTGGGGAGCACCCAGTGTCCCAAAACCAGGGGTTCCATTTGTCCCAGGGTACCCTGACTCTTCAGTGCCCCTGTGGGCCCATGGCAGATTTGGGGTTCAGAAGGGAACTGGAGGTTTGGGGGGATTTGGAGGTTCATGGGAATGTGCCCAAGCTCTGCAGGGCGCAGAATAATTTGGGGGACCACTGGAGCCCTCAAACAGGGGCTACCGCCACCAGAGACCACCCCACAGATCATTGGGGAGGGTGGAAATGCACATATGGGGGACCCTGCCATGTTTTGGGGTGCAGCTGGGGGTTTCTGCCTAAATCTTCTCTGTGAGGATGCTGGCGACGAGGTCATCCCTCTGCGTGGGGGGGATGAAACTAAGAGGGGTTCCTGGGAGCTGGGGTGACCCTTGCACTCGCCCAGGCTCTGGCAGGGAGGTAGAAGTTCTCCTGCCCTGACACCTTCTCAGCACCTCTGACACCAGCAGCTCCTGCACACAGAAGGCTCCTGCTTCGCCCCCAGCTCCTCTGCAGGCAGAGCTGAGCTCCAAGCACATGAACAAGCCCAGCGCCTCCTCCTCACCCATCCCCTGCTCCTACAGCTCCTACAGCCACGGCTTTGTGATGGCGGCAGCATCGTGCTCATGGCACTGGGCACCCAGGGGTGCTCCAGAAGTCGCCGCGGGTGGACCAGCCTCTGCCCAGCCACCTCGGGAAGGTCCCTCATGGGCTGCTTTTCCTCAGTGCCTTTGGTCCAGAGGTGGAGCATGCGAGGGGTCACAGCTCAACCTGGGCAATGGAACAGGGCATCACGGCCACCTACGACAAGTGGAGAGTGACCGACATTGGCACAGCAGAGAATCATGGAATCCCAGACTGGGTTGGGTGGGAAGGGACCTTGGAGCTCATCCAGCTCCAACCCCTGACATGGGCAGGGACACCTTAACCCAGAGCAGCTTGCTCCAAGCCCCTGTGTCCAATGTGGCCTTGAACACTGCCAGGGATGGGGCAGCCACAGCTTCTCTGGGCAAGAGTCTGCCACTGTCTCACTGCCCTCAACGTGAGAGATACGAAATGAAATGAAATCAAATAAATGAAATTAAATCCTTTTTCCACTTGGAACCATTGTGTGTTCTTAAAAATTATTCTGGAGCTGAAAAAACATCTGACATTTCAGGGAAATAACAGGCTCATTATTTGACTAATGGTCAGTGCAGGGATTAAAATAGAATAGCATAGCACCTCATAGCACCACACAGCATAGCATAGCGCAAAAGAGCACAGCATAGCACAGCAGAGCATAGCACAACACAGCACAGCACCGCATAGCATAGCTATGGAGATCCTACTGCCCTTATAGCACAGTATCTGCAGGTGAACTCACCCCCAACCAGCAGTGTGGGTCATGGGGGCCCAGGTTCTGGGGAGACGCTGGCTCATGCAGTCAGGTGTGTCCCATCTCCCTTGACAAATTGCCACCACAATCCACAAGTGGCCCATGCCCACTGCACCCAGAGGCTGGGATGCAAAGCAGAGAATTACAAGGGTGCCCCAGACACACTGGGGAACCCCAAATGTGGATTTACACAGGGTTCTCACACCCTTCAAACAGTCATGTACCACACACTTCGATTGAGAGAGCTCTCTTGCCTCCTCCACTGGTAGCTTGTGTTCTGTGGGGCAGCTCTCATCTCCTGCTGCCTCCAGTGAAGGGTTCCATGGGCTTCCGTGGCCTCACACACCTGAACACGGAGTGTTCCAGAATCAGTCACACCTGTGGTCCCATGTCCCCATAGTCATTGTGATGCATGAGCTCTGACTGAGTCCATGGGGTGCTCTGGAAGCGCTGCAGGCATTTTCTGGGATCCTCTAGGGGTATCCCCAGGATTCTCTGGGGGTGCCTTAGGGGTCACTGCAGCCCAAATCCCTCCCAAATCTAGAAAACCAGGAGTTCATTGGTTATTTTTACTCCAATCCTGCCACGAGCAGGGAGCATTCTCCATCCTGAGCTTTATTCAAGAGAATTTCTCTCGTCATCAAATCTATATTAAAACTGTAGTAAATCCGGGTAGAGCTGCCTCTCTGCATGCCTTGAACCAGTAAAGACCCGCTGCTGGACAGATATCGTTCTGGCCAATCTCTGATAGTGTCCCAGCACGCTTACAGGGAAGAACTTCCTCTTAAGGAAGCAGCAGGAAGGGAGGTCGCGCTCTGTCGGAACTTTGCATCTATCGCCTGGGTACGGAGCCGGCAGGGTTCCGCGTGCCCTCTCAGACAGAAATGAACTGGGTTTGTTCCACTGTTGGGAGCTCCGGCTGCCTCCTCTTTTAATAAAATGAAGGCGTATGGGAAAAAGGGGGGAGGGGGGGGGAAGGAAGGGACGGACGGGGAGATCGAGGATGAGACCATAACCCGAGAGAAAAAGGGAAGGAGACTACAAAAGGAAATGGGGTGAGTGCGTGGTTCTTTTACACAGAAGCCTTCCCGAGGAGGCGGGGGGACGAGTGTGGGCCCCCTCTCCTCAACGGGCTGGGAATAGATTGTAAAGATGTTCTTCTGGATTTGGTTTGGGAAAAACGTGTCTGAAACTTAGCAAAGAGATGAAGACAGCATGGTTGAGGATAGAACGGAGGATTATGTTTCCCCAAAGGTACCGGATCAGAGACCAAAAATACCACAACGGATTCAGCAGAAATAAAGAAACAAAGTAACAGACGAAGGAATAAAAGGAGGAATTCGGGAATGCAGGAACCCATGAGCGAATAATTCGCCAACTCGTTAATGAAACGACTGGGTGGGACGAGTGTGGCAAAGATCTAAATGTGGGGGGGGACGGGTGCGGACAAAGGGGATGGAGGCCATCTCGAGGCCATGGAACGGTGAGGTTGGGCCCGGGGGGAGGGAAAAAAAAAATAGAAAAAAAACCCAAAACCAAACCAAACAAACAAAAAAGAAAAGAAAAAAAAACCACCAAAAAAAGAACAGCACAAGAAAACAAACCAAGAAAAAGACAGGCCGAGGTCTACCGACGGCACCACACCCCCCAACACCCACCAGCTCCGACCTACCCACCACCCACATCACCACCACCACCACCGCCACCCACCACCGAGAGCCGGCGGAGGCCAGGTCTACCTCCGGCACTACACCACACCTGCCCCCCCCACAACGCCAGCCGGCAGAGGCCGGGCCTACCCCGAAGGCACCGGGGGAAGAGGGAGATGGCGGCCGCGCCTGGGCTACCAGGTCTACACCCTGCGGAGGAGCGGGGCCCCGAAGCATCCAGCGGTCGGAGGAAGGGAGCTCTGTACCACCCTCTCGGCTGGAAATGCGGCCAAGTCCTGGCGGGGCCGGGTAGACCTGAGGGCAAGCTATGGCCCCCCCCACGAGCTTGCCGTCCGTCCGCCGGGAGGCTCGCAGGCTCGAGCAGCGTTTGCCGGGCGGGCGCGGGTCTTGGCGCTACCGGGCACTCGCCAGCCTTTTCTCAGTTGTCAGGGGTTATTTGGAGCGGGTTTTATTTCGTTTGTTCTTTGGGGTATTTTTGGTGCGAGGCTTTTTTTGGGGTGGGGTGTTTTTTTCGTGGTTTTTTTTTTTTTTTTGGGGGGGGGGTTCTGTTTGTTTTGTTGTGGGTTTTTTGTGGGTTTTCTTTCAATCGTTGTGGTTGGGGAGGGTTTTTTGGGAGGTGATGGGGTTTCTGTTGGTTTTTGGGGGGTTCGTTTGGGGTTTTTTTTGAATTCTGTTTATTGGGGGGGCAGGGATGATAGGGGGTTCTTCTCTGTTTTCCCGCTCTGTCGGCCGAGAATCCCCCTGAAACACCCTGTGGCTGGTGCTGGGGACCGGGCAGGCATTGGTGGCGGGTTGGGTCCCGGCGCTCGCCAAAACTTTTCATTCCGTGGGGGTCTGGGGTTTTCGTTGTGGTTTTGGTTTCGCGCGTCCTTCTGCCGACACAGAGCCCACCACCCCCTCCCGCCGCGAAAGGCGCCTCTGGCTGGCGAGGGGGACCGGCACCGCAGCAACCGCTCAGGAAAAGGACCGCGAACGCTGAAGCCAGGACGCGCTGAAATACACCGGCCGATGCACCCCGGGATTCTGCAGATGCCGCGGCGGCTCCTCCCCCCCACCCTCCGCAACGGGCTGGGACTGGATCGCCAAGAGGTTCTTCTGGTTGTGGTTTGGTGAAAACGTGTCTGAAACTTAGGCAAGGAGATGAAGATGGCACGGTTGAGGACAGAAGGGAGGATTATGTTTCCCCGAAGGTACCGGATCAGAGATCACCTCCGATTCAGGAGAAATCCTCCGATTCAGATGAAGGGCAAGAACAAAGCGTAAAGAAGATCGCCTCCGCTCCCGTCGCCCCCCGGGCCCGTAGTAAAACTGAGACTGTCCTGCAAGCCCCTCTTCGGGAAGTAACGGGACCGGCGGGACGTACCAGGAGATAAAGGGAATTTCTCCTCGGGAGATCCGGATCATGGGAAGCAGATCGCAAAACATGATCGAAACGACCCTCTCGGGGGTAGCGAAGAAATGTGAGAGATCGCTCAAAAGTCAGGAGCGGTGATGGGAAAGGGAGAGGTGGAACAGCGGAGGCACGACCAGAGACAGAAAACCAGTCGGCAAGCAAGCCAGTTCGTGCTCCAGTCAACGCCCAGACTACCGCAGGGGCGAGGGCAGGCAGAATCGAAGGTCATATTCCCCTTACAAGCTCCCCTCTTTGAGCGCTGCATACACTGAAGTACACTAGCCGACCCCCCGGGGGCTCTGCAGATGCCGCGGCGCCCCCCCCCTCCGCGCCTCGCCCCCTCCCCGCGGTGCATACAGAGAGAGAGAAACAAATCCCCGTGTGCAAACTCCAACCCCCGCACCGCGCTGCCGTTTCGGACCCGCCGGGCGCTGGGTGCGGCCCCACTCAGCGGTCAGCGGCACCGCCCCGGAGCAGGTGGGCGGAGGGGCAGGGTTCGGCAGCCTGAACGCTCTGCGCCTGCGTGCTCGCCCCCCCCCCCCCCCCCCCCCCCGCTTCGGCAAGCGGGTCGCCGCCGGCGAGGAAAAGAGGGGCTGCTCCCAGCGGGCGGGCAGTCCCGCGCTCAGTTCCCCGGGCGGTGGCAGGGAGGCAGCAAGGAAGGAAGGAGACGGTGGTGGGAAAGCAGGCGGGGAGCCTGGCGCACGCAGAGGTGGGCTGGGGATGGGGCTGGGGGAGGTGGAGGGGGTTGAATGAGTTTGTGAGTGAGGGGGTGTGTGTGTCCGTTGTGGTTTTGGGTTGTTTTGGGTTTTTTTCCCCAGAGAACTTCTCCGTGCCGTTCGCTTGGGCTTTCTTGGTTCGTCAGGTCTTTTTCTTTTGCCCCTCTCTCCTCCGTTTTCGGCTCACGCCCCCTCCCTCCGCTTGATATTTTGTAACCGCAGCACCGGGAAGGGAGGCCACGCCCTGTCGGGACTTTCCGTGTGCCGCCTGGGCACGGAGCCGGCAGGGTTCCGCCCTCCCGCTCAGACAGAAATGGACTGGGTTGGTTCCGCTGTTGGGAGCTCCCGCCGCCGACCTCTCTTAATAAAACGAAGGCGTACGGGAAAGCAGAGAGGGAAAGGGGGGGGGGGGGGAGGGAGACCGAGACCGAGAACATAACCCGGGAGAGAAAGGGAAGGAGAATACAAAAAAAAAACCACAAAAAACCCAAAACCACCGAAAACACCACAACGGATTCAGAAGAGAGAAAGGAAAGGGAGGGAGAGAAGGGGAGGGAGGAAAGGAAGGGAGGGAGGGAGGAAAGGAAGGGAGGGAGGGAGGAAAGGAAGGGAGGGAGGGAGGAAAGGAAGGGAGGGAGGAAGTGAAAGGGAGGGAGAGGAGGGAAAGGGAGGGGAGAGGAGGGAAAGGGAGGGAGAGGAGGGAAAGGGAGGGAGAGAAGGAGAAGGAGGGAGGGAGAAAGGAGAGGGAGGGAGGAAGGAGAGGGAGTTAGGGAGGAAGGAAAGGGAGGGAGGAGGAAAAGGAAGGAAGGGAGAGAAGGAAAGGGAGGGAGAGAGGAAGGAAAGGAAGGGAGGGAGGAAGGAAAGAAGAGAGTATGGAAAGGAAGGGAGGAAGTAGAGGGAGGAGGGAAAGGGAGGAAGGACGGAAAGGAAGGAAGGGAGAGAAGGAAAGGGAGGGAGGAAGGAAAAGGAAGGAAGAGAGGATGGAAAGGAAGAGAGGACGGAAAAGAAGGAAGAGAGGAAGGAAGGAAGAGAAGAAGGAAATGAAGGAAGGGAAAAAGGAAGGAAGGAGGAGAAGAGAGGAAACAAAGAAAGGAAAGAAAGGAAAGAAAAGGATGAAGGAATAAAAGGAGCAATTCAGGAATGCAGGAACATATAAGCGAATATTTCGACAGCTGCTTAATGAACCGTCTGGGTGGGACGAGTGTGGCAAAGAGCTAAATGTGGGGGGGATGGGTGCGGACGAAGGGGATGGAAGCCATCCCTAGGCCATGGAATAGTGAGGTAGCGCCCAGGGCAGAAAAAAAATCAAACCCCAAAACAAAACCAACCAAACAAACAAAGACACCCACAAAACCATGAACGAAACCACACCACAACAACCTAAGAAAAAGAGAGACCGAAGGCTACCACTGGCACTACACCCCGCCCATCCCACCTGCCCCAATCCACATCCCTCACCCCCATATACCCCCCTCCAGCGAGCCGGCAGAGGCCAGGTCTACCACCGGCAATAGAGTGCCCGCACACCTAATAGCAGGCGCAGGCCAGGTTTACCTCTGGCACTACACCACAACCCCCCAGCCGGCAGAGGCCAGGTCTAACGCGAAGGCACTGGGGGAAGGGGGAGATGGCGGCCGTGCCTGGCCTACCCCCCTCGGAGGAGTGGGGCCCCGAAGCAGTGGTTGGGGGAGGCGAGTGCCGTACCACTCCCTCAGCTACCCAGGCTTGGGATCTTCCCTTAGGAACCTCAGAAGCTTCAAGGCTGTATCCATCCCAGCAGCAAGCACCCATCCCAGCACCCTTTGGACCTCTCCCAAATCCCAGCACTGGGGTCCCCATTGCCTCGAGCAGGGACTGGGGCCAAGGTTCACCCTTGTCTATGTTACTGGGTCCCCATTCACCCCAGTAACTGGCACTGGGACCCCGTTCACCCCTCATCCCAGTAAGATCCCATTTAGACCCCATTAATATCCCATTAGGACCCCATTAAGACCCCCTTAATATCCCATTAGGATCCTTCTAGGACCCCATTAAGATCCCATTAGGATCCTACTAAGATCGCACTAGGACCTCATTAAGACTTCATTAACATCCCATCATGACTCCATTAATATCCCACTAGGACCCCATTAAGGTCCCTTTGAAATCCCATTAATATTCCCCTAGGACCCCTTTAATATCCCATAAAGATCCATTTAGAACCCCATTAAAACTCTATTAATACCCCATTAATATCCCATTAGGACCTCATGAAGACCCCATTAGGTCTGCATTAGGATCCCTTTAGGACCCTGTTAATACCTGTTTAGGACCCCGTTAGGATCCATTAAACCCATCCCAGCACCCAGGGAGTGTGTCCCATTGGGTGGTTTAAGGCAGTCAGCAAGTCAGCCATGCAGTTTCTACTTCCCCCCGCCCTCTCCCAGAGGGATGGGGAGGAGAATCAAGGGAATGTAACACCCACGGGTTGAGATAAAAACATTCTAGTGACTAAGGTATAACACAAATGACTACTGCTACCACCAATAATAATAGTGATAAGAGAAATAACAAGGGAAGAGAATACAATACCACCCACCGAAAACAAGTCCGACTGGGCAGTGCATGCATTTCCGGGTACTCCCAATTACATCCCTGGGCATGACGTGCTGTGTGGTATGGAATACCTCTTTGGCTAGTTTGGGTCAGGTGTCCTGTCCTTGCTGCCTCCGAGCTTCCCCTCCTCCCTGGCAGAGCATGAGACTCACAAAGTCCTTTGTCAGACCAAACATTCTGACCAACAACTAAAACATTGGTTTTATCAGTACTTTCCCCAGGCCGAAAATCAAAAACACAGTGCTGCCCCAGCTACTAAGAAGGAGAAAAATGAGTGCTGCTGCTAAACCCAGGGCAGGGGGTCCCAATGGGAGAGAATGGGAGGGTTTCCCATGGGAGGCAATGGGATGGGTCTCAATGCGAGACAATGGGAAGGTCCCTGTCAGTCCCACTGGGAGGCCCCCAATCTCCCCCCCTCCCCCCCTTGAGGTCAAGGCTTGGTTTGGAGATCCCACCCACCCTTGGGGACGTCCCCCTGCTCTGATCCCGAGCCCCTTTTCCCTTCCAGACATGATCACCCCAAGGGCAGAGGGGGCCGGGGGGCTCACCCCCATGGGCTCTGGTCAGTGCACCCTGTGCCTCTGCACCCACGGCCCCCGCACCCTCGAGGAGCAGGTACGGACCCCCCCATCATGGACCCCCCCCATATCCCTGACCCCCCCAGCATGGATACCCCCCCATATCCCTGACCCCCCAGAATGGAGACTCTCCCCCATATCCCTGACCCCCCCCATCATAGGGAACCCACATATCCCTGACCCCCTTCCATATCCCTGACCCACCCATCATGGGGACCGCCCTGTATCCCTGATCCCCCTCATCATGGGGACCCCCATATCTGTGACCCCTCCCCCATCATGGGGACCCCCTATATCGCTGTCGCAGAATGGCCCTATGCTTGGAAGCATATGAATATCGTGTAATCCTTGTAATAAATGATCTAGCGTGTACTTTGGGTCCGTGCCTTCCATCCTCACACTTCCTTCCCCCGAAGCTTCTCCTTTAGCACCGTGGGGAGCTCCCGGGCAGGCTGAGTGCTGACCCTGGCAGGCAGCAGAGTCCCTGCCCCTGCACACAGCCCCTGGGCTGCAGGCACCCTGCTGGCAAGGACAGCGCTGGGCACTCCTGCCTGCACACCCACATTCACAGCCTGCAGCCAGCCCCGGGACAAGGGACCTGCCTTGTCCTGCCCCTCGCATGGTGCAGAGGGAAGCCCTGCTCTGCAGCACATCCTGTTCCTTATCTACACAGAGAAACCAAGAGAGTCCTCCTGACAGATCCCATGGACTGTCCCAGGCAGCAGCTTGAGGAGATCCCTCCAGGAACTGCAGCTGCATTGCCCTGCATCCAGAGCCTTACAATGCACAGGGCTGGGAAGGTTTCTCCTGCAGGGAGCTCTCAGCATCCTCCACTGCCAAGTGCCTTTAAGCTCTCTGAGGCTCGCAGGTCTCCCCTGGGTGCCTGCAGGCACTGCCCCAGCCCTGTTCCTGGCCAGAGCTGTCTCTCTGCAGCGCTGCCCGCTTGCCAGCATCTCTCTGCATCCCAGGAGCCAGGCCCAGCTCAGCAGCAGAGGCCCAGCCCAAGGTGTCTCTGCCTCTGCCCTGCTGGGCTCCCTCCAGGGCTCCCTGGGGCTCCAGGGGAACCCCATGGGAAACAGCCAGAAGCAAGCACTGCTGTTCCCTCCCTCAGCTGGCAGACACACTGCCTGCCTGCAGTGTCATTTCTCTGATGAGAGACAGAGCTTGGTCTGAACAATGAGATTTTGTAGAATCATGGAACTATTCAGGTTGGAAAAGACCCTTAAGAACATTGAGTGCACTATTAACCAAACACTGGCAAGTCAACACATTAACCATGTCCCTTAGAACTTCTCTTTTATATACCTCCAGGGATGGTGACAAAACGACTTCTGTGTGCAGCCTGTTTCTTGTCCCATCATTAGACAGGACAGGCAGGCCAGGATTGGCTAGAATGTCAGAAACCAAGCAGAAACCAGTCAAATCAGGGATACTTGGTGGATAGCAGCAGTGCAGTGGTTCCTGCAAACACCTGCAGAAAACCAGAACAAGGGCAGATGCCCCACTCTGGGAAGGAATTACAACAGCTTATGAGTCCTCCAGGATAGTGGAGGAAACATGGACCTGGATTCTCTATCATTGCTCACCTGCTGTATTCGCACTTATGAAAGGGAAAACCATGGGAATGGAATCCAGAGCATGAGGAAGTAGAAAATACCTAATACAAGCATTAAAACCGCACCAGGCACTGGGGCCTGTGCACCCCCACCACCCTCTCATAGTAGAATGGGGGTTTACTGATCATGGCTCTTCCTGTGACCTATTCAAACTGGCCCTGATGGACCAAAAAGGACTTCAATGTTCAAGTCGCCTCTTTCAAAGACACTGAACCGACATATTCTGAGTGGGAAAAAGAACTCTTGTCTTTAGTCCCAGCAGTAAAAACAAACTGAGAACATTGATCAAGAGCAACCAGTACAAACCATCCATTCATAGAATCATAGAATAGTTAGGGTTGGAAAGGACCTTAAGATCTTCCAGTTCCAACCCCCCTGCCATGGGCAGGGATACCTCCCACTAACCATGTCACTCAAGGCTCTGTCCAACCTGGCCTTGAACACTGCCATGGATGGAGCATTCACAACTTCTCTGGGCAACCCATTCAGTGCCTCACCACCCTTGCAGTAATCAATCCATTCAATTGACTTGACAGTATCCCAAAGGGAACTGCTCCTCAGGATGGAATTGCACAAACCCACTGGCAGAAAATGGCATGCCTACCTACCAGGGATTGAAGAGGAAGTGAAATTATCTGAAGGACAGACTGAAGTTTCCAGACTACTGCAGGTGCTTGCAAACACAGAGCCATCAGCGTTACAACAACCTTTCAAACCCTCACCATGTTTAGGAGCACCTCCCTTCACCGAGGGAGCACCAATAGGAAATACCTGGTTCACCAATACCTCAGCAGAAAGGATCACAGAATCATAGAATCAACCAGGTTGGAAAAGACCTTTAAGCTCTTCCAGTCCAACCCTTACCCCAGCACTGCCAAGGCCACCACTAACCCATGGCACTGAGGGCCTCGTCTCCACGGGTGTGAACACTTCCCGGGACGGTGACTCCAGCCCTGCCCTGGGCAGCCTGTTCCAATGCCTGAGCACCCTTTGGGGAAGGAATTGTTCCTCAGCTCCACCTAAACCTGCCCTGGTGCAGCTTGAGGCCGGTTCCTCTTGTCCCATCCCTTGTTCCTTGGGAGCAGAGCCCAGCCCCTCCTGGCTCCATCCTCCTCTCAGGCAGTTGTAGGGAGCGATGAGGTCCCCCTGGAGCCTTCTCTTCTCCAGACTGAACCCCCCAGGTCCCTCAGCCATTCCCCATCACACTGTGCTCCAGGCCCTGCACCAGCTCCGGTGCCCTTCTCTGGCCCCGCTCCAGCACCTCAATGTCTCTCTTGTTAGTCAGGGACCCAGAACTGAACACAGGATTCGAGGTGCAGCCTCACCAGCGCCCAGTGCAGGGCACAGTCACTGCCCTGGCCCTGCTGCCACACTGGTGCTGATCCAGGCCAGGATGCTGGTGGCTTCCTGGCTGCCTGGGCACAAGCTGCTCCTGTTCAGCTCCATCAATCAGCACCCCCAGCTCCTGTCCCATGAGCAGTTTCCAGCCACTCTTCCCCAAGCCTGGAGCGTTGCAGGGGGTTGTTGAGGCCCAAGTGCAGGACCTGGCACTTCACCTTTTGGAACCTCATCCCATTGGCCACATCCCATGGATCCAGCCTGTCCAGATCCCTCTGCAGAGCTTCCTACCCTCCAGCAGATCAACGCTCCCACCCGATTTGGTGTCATCTGGAAATTTACACATCCCAGTATGGAGCAGTACAGACCAGTTTGTACCAGTTTGTACCAGTACAGACTAGTAGTACAGGCCACTACGGCCCCAGATACTGCTGAGGTTTCAATATCCCAGTGCTCCCAGTCCCTGCCGCAGGTCTTCCCTCTTGCAGCTGTGCTCAACTCCCAATCCCTCCCAGTGCTCCCACTACCTGCTGCAGGTGCTCCCAGTCCCTCTCAGTCCTCCCCAGCCCCTCCCAGTGCTCCCAGTCCCTGCCACCTGTGCTCCTGCTCCTCCCCCACCAGACCTCCTTGGTCTTTTTCTGGGGGACACCCCAAATCAGGCACCCTCCCACTCTGGGTCTGCCCCCCCAATCCCTGATACGGGGGGTGGGGAGGGTGCGGGGGGGCGTTGGAATGCCCCATGGGGTGTGGTTTGGGGACAACAAGGAGCGTTTTGGTACTGGTGGCTTTGGGGGGAGCAGATTTCTGGGGGCATCCCCGTTTGGGGTGGGGGTGCTTAGAGGGGCACTTCCAGGATTTGGGTCCCTGGGTTCATTTGGGAGGGCCCAGGGTGATGGGGGGGTGCAGGTCACTTTTGGGCTGCCCCAGGATCCCCATTTGTGGGTCCTGCCTGCTCTTGTGATGCTTCAGGAAGATTTGGGGTACCCCCGGATTTTGGGTGGCACCGCAACTGGTTTGGGTGCCTCCAGGGCCCTTTCGGGGGGCAGCGTGGTTTTGGGTTGCCCCTTATTTGGGGTGCCCCTTTTGGTGGGTCAACCCCCTCTGGCCCCCTGAATTCACTACTGAACCCAAAGCAATGTTGGGGTCCCCCCAGTGGATTTGAAGTCCCAGAGCACCTTAGGGGACCCCCAGGACAGGTGCTGGGGGAACCCCACTTTTTAGGACACCCCTTTTTTAGCGGGTTTGTGCCACAGCTCTGAGCCGGGGCAGCTTTGGAGCTGCGGGCATTGAATCTGGGGAGATTTGGAGAGGTCCTGGGAGGATTTGGGGGATTCAGGCTGGTCCCAAAAATGCCTCGAGGTGGCTCAGTTATTTGGGGGACACCCCCTCTCCCAAAAATAGGGGGTCCATCTATCCCAGGGCAGCCAAATCTCATTGGATGCTCTAGGGAGACCCGTAGCCATAAATGGGAGGAATTTGCGTGCTTGGAGGGATTGGGGGTTCAAGGAACATTTCGAGGTTCAACAGGGGTCCCCAAAACTCGCTGTAGGAAGCACATTATATTGGAAGATCTCCCATATGCTGAAAACAGGGGGTACCTGGATCCCAGGGCACATTGGGTGAATAATGTTCCCTCAGAGTGGTGACGTGTTGAGGGGAAGAGTTTGGGGTTTCAGAGGGGATTTGGGCACTGGGGGGATCCCCAAAGGTTCCCATGGTGGTGCAGGGATTTGGGGAACACCCAGTGTCCCAAAACTCGGGGTTCCATTTGTCCCAGGGTACCCTGACTCTTCAGTGCCCCTGTTGGCCCATGGCAGTGAATGGGAGGGATTTGGGGTTCAGAAGGGAACTGGAAGTTTTGGGGGATTTGAAGGTTCATGGGAATGTGCCCAAGCTCTGTAGGGGGCAGAGTAGTTTTGGAGACCAATGGAGCCCTCAAAGAGGGGCTACAGCCACCAGAGACCACCCCACAGATCATCGGGGAGGGGGGAACTGGAGATATGGGGGGACCCTGCCAGGTTTTGGGGTGCAGCTGGGGGATTACCCCTTAATCTTTCCTGTGAGGATGCTGGCGATGAGCTCATGCCTCTGCCTGGGGGGGGAAGAAACTAAGAGGGGTTCCTGGGAGCTGGGGTGACCCTTGCACTCTCCTAGGCTCTGACAGGGACGTAGAAGCTCTTCTGCCCTGACACCTTCTCAGCACCTCTGACACCAGCAGCTCCTGCACACAGAAGGCTCCTGCTTCGCCCCCAGCACCTCTGCAGGCAGAGCTGAGCTCCAAGCACATGAACGAGCCCAGCGCCTCCTCCTCACCCATCCCCTGCTCCTACAGCTGGGATGGCACCAGCACATCTCCTGACAGCTTCTCCTCCCTTTAGAGCACGCACCCACCATGTGTTTCAAGCCAGCACTAAAACAGGATTGCAAAGTCAAAGAACATGTACCTGGATGCGCAGGGCAGGCACGGGAGATGCAGCCTCCCGAGGGAGGGGTCTCCTCTGCACTGGTTCCTGCAGGGCTCTGGCTCCTTCAATAGCCCACGCTCAGCGTGGGGGCCCCGTCACAATGGGCATCTCCACAGCGACCCCCACGGCTTTGTGATGGCGGCAGCATCGTGCCCATGGCACTGGGCACCCAGGGGTGCTCCAGGAGTCCCTGCGGGGGGACCAGCCTCTGCCCAGTCAGCTCAGGGAGGTCCCTCATGGGCTGCTCCTCCTCAGTGCCTTTGGTCTGGAGGTGGAGCCTGCAAGGGGTCACAGCTCAACCTGGGCAATGGAACAGGGCATCACGGCCACCTACGACAAGTGCAGAGTGGCCGACATTGGCATATCAGGGAATCATGGAATCCCAGACTGGGTTGGGCTGGAAGGGTCCTTAAAGCTCATCCAGCTCCAGCCCTTGCCACGAGCAGGGACAGCTTCGACTAGAGCAGTTTGCTCCAAGGCCCTGTGTCTTTGTGCACTCACAGAGCATCCAGGGATACCCCTACTGAATCCCAGAGAATGCCTACAGCACCTCCAGAGCACCCCATGGGCCCAAAATGAGCTCATGCATCACAATGAACATGGGGACATGGGGAACTCAGGGGTGGCTGATTCTGCAACTCCCCGTGTTCAGGTGTGCGAGGCCATGGAACCCCAGGGAACCCTTCATATGAGGAGGCACTGGGAGATGGCAGCTGCCCCATGGAACACAAGCTACGGGTGGAGGAGGCAAGAGCAGCTCCTCTGGTGGTTCCACTCTTGGTGTCTTGGAGCCGCTGACGCCTGTGGACACAGGAGCATGGAACGAGGTGGGTGGCGATGGTGATCTTGGGGTGCTTTAGGAGTTGCCAAGAACACCTCAAGTGACTTCCCCAGAGTGGCTGCTTTGGACTCGGTGTGTGAGTTGTGCTGGCTGAGCCGGCAGCGGAGCGCTGCCGCTGCCTTAAATCCTGGGATCTGGCCTCATTTTTTGTGGGGAGAAGGGCCTGTGGGGATGGGACAAGGGGGAATGGCTTTAACCTGACAGAGAGGAGATTGAGGTGAGATCTTAGAAGTTGTTCCCTGTGAGGGTGGTGGGACACTGGCACACGGTGCCCAGAGAAGCTGTGGCTGCCCCATGGCTTGCCGTGTTCAAGGCCAGATTGGATGTGGCTTGGAGCAAGCTCCTCTAGTGGAAAGTGTCCGTGCCTATGGCAGGGATTGGAGCTGGATGAGCTTTAAGGTTCTTCCCAACCCAAACCATTGCGTGCTTCTGTGGCATCAAGTCCCCAGTGCTGCTGAGTGGCAGGAGCTGCCCCTCAGGAGCTCTGCACTGACGTCTCCTTTCTCCTGCAGGCTGCACACTCGCTCCCTGCTGCTCCGCTGACCTCAGGCTGGCATCGGAGAGACTCGTCCTGGCCATGGGCTGCACCGTGTGTCTGACGGTTCCACCGCTGCAGGGTGGCAGAGCTGTCACTGGGAATACAAAACTGCCCAGCAGGAAGGAGCCATCCTCAGTTATGCTTTCAATGGAGCCAGCACCACCGCTCCCCCCATGAGAACCACGTGAGGTTCAACAGAAGGAACTTTTTGCTGCAGATGGTGCTGCGGCAGGGGGACCACTGGCTGTAGGGCTTCAGGTCCCAGCTGGAGGCCATGTGCTAGTTGCAGCTGCACGTTGTGGGTGAGTGGTGAGATAGAAACCTTCTTTCTCCACAGCCAGAGAGCTTGAAGGTGCTTTGGGTGTGGGACCTGTGGAATTGTGGGTTTGAGTGCTGACAGTCACTGCATCTCTCCTAAAACCACTTTCCAAGCCAGAAATAGTGGGCAACTCATCCGTGAAAGTAGATTTTTGCTTGGGTGTTTGGGGGGGTTAAATTCAGTCTGGGTGCAGACACTGTGGATTCCCTTCTCCAGAGATACAGCAAATGTGGTGCTGCCCATGATGCTGGCAAGCATTGCCGTGGGCTCGCTGGCAGGTGAGTGCTGGGCCTGGCTCTTGCCCTGGCTTTTTGGCCACTGCAGTGGGTGCTGCATGTGAGGAGGGATGTGGGAAGAGGCTCTGTGCTGGCTGAGGTGGCATGGTCATGTTTCCACCCCAGGAACATCATGGGCAGGGACTGGGGCTTTGTCACTGCTGTCATTGCAAGCAGAGTATCCCCTATCCAAGGAGGCTGTGTTGTTCTCTGCTCCTTTTCCACTTCTGCCTAGGACACCCGTCAGGTGCAGCCCAGCAGTGCTGCTCTGCCTCCCTTTGGCTGCATGGCCTCACTCCAGTGTTTCCTATATTCCAGACGGGGAAATGCTCTGTGTGCTCTGGGAAAGCCCGAGAGTCCCCTTTCCATCCTCCCTTCGAGAGCATCCTCTCCTCAACATGCTATTGATTCCTGAATCCTGGAATCCCAGACTGGGTTGGGCTGGAAGGGACCTTAAAGCTCATCCAGTTCCAACCACCTGCCACGCGCAGGGACAGCTTCCAGTAGAGCAGCTTGCTCCAAGCCCCTCTGTCCAAGCTAGCCTTGAACAGTGCCAGAGATGGGGCAGCCACAGCTTCTCTGGGCACCCTGTGAGGGCTTGGGCATCCCTGTCCCCACGGGGCACACCAGAAGGGTTCTGTGTTTGACTCTGCTTTATTGACTGTCCAGAAGAGTTTGTGTGGGTGTGTTCTGTGACAGCACCGCTGCTGCCTTTGGAGCTGTGCCCCCTGTGTCCCTCCTGTCCCCTCTCCCTTCTGCCCCCGGACTCTCTGTGCCCAAGGCTGGAACCCAGGGGCAGGTCTCGAGGCTCCTGGCCTCCTCCTCAGCTGCTGGAGCTGAGCCAGAGCCCGTGGCCTTTGCTCGGTCCCCACATCCTTTGGGTGTCGCTGGGCCCGTAGGAGCTCTGGAACGGAGGGGGGTCGCTCCGTGCGGTTCAGTGTCTTTGAAAGAGGCGACTTGAACATTAAAGTTCTTTTTGGTCCATCAGGGCCAGTTTGAATAGGTCACAGGAAGAGCCATGCTCAGCAAAACCCCATTCTACTATGGGGGGAGGGGCGGGGTACAGGCCCCAGTGACAGGTTTTAATTCCTGTATTAGGAATTTCCTGCTTCCTCATGCTCTGGATTCCATTCCCATGGCTTTCTCTTTCATAACTGTGAGTACAGTGGGTGAGCAATGATAGATAATCCAGGTCCATGTTTCCTCCAGTATCCTGGAGGACACATAAGCTGTTGTAATTCTTTCCTAGACTGGGGCATCTGCCCTTGTTCTGTTTTTCTGAAGGTGTCTGCAGGAATCACTGCACTGCTGCTATCCACCAAGTACCCCCCGATTTGACTGCTTTCTGCTTGGTTTCTGACATTCCTTAGGTGGAACTTCAACTTCTGCACCAGGGAGTGCTTGCCACACTGCTGTTGCTGCAGTTCTTTGGGGCAACCTCCTCTGATTAAGACATCATCTATATAATAGTACATTTTTCACCTTCTGAGGAAGTGAGACCTCCTGTGGGTTTGTGGTGTTCATGGGAGGGAGCTGAGTCCCCTTCCAGCCCCATGGCTACAATCCTAGGATGAGATGCCTCAACTGAGCAGGCTGAATCCCTTCCTTCAGCAGGGGTAAAGGAGATCCCAGCCTGTCCTGGCCTGCCTGTCCTGTCTGATGATGGGACAAGAAACAGGCTTCCTGCAGAAGTGGTTATGTCACCATCCCTGGAGTTATATAAAAGACATGTTCTAAGGGACATGGTTAATGTGTTGAGACAGTGAGTTAGCTGGTGCGTGGGTGTGTTTCAGCAGCCATACACTGCCTGCTGTCCTCTGCAAAGGGCTCCAAGTATAGGTCATGACAGACCTTGTCTGTCCTTGCTACTTTACAGTTGTTTTTCCACTTGTGCCATTGCTATCTTCAAAGACATGTCAGTTTTCATCCCCTGCTACTCACGTATCCAAGCAACTTGTCTGACCCACAGATTTTGTGTCAATGGTGGTCTGGCATTGTATTTGAGCTGGGGATGTCCAGCATGGAGAAGAGGAGGCTCCAGGGAGACCTTACTAAGCCCATACCTAAAAAAGCCTACAAGAAATCTGGAGAGGGGCTTTTTACAAGGGCCTGTAGGGACAGGACAAGGGGAATGGCTTTAACCTAACAAAGGGGAGACTGAGATGAGCTCTTAGGCAGAAGCTCTTCCCTGTGAGGGTGCTGAGGCGCTGGCACAGGGTGCCCAGAGGAGCTGTGGCTGCCCCATCCCTGGCAGTGCTCAAGGCCAGGTTGGACACAGGGGCTTGACGCAAGCTGTTCTAGTGGAAGGTGTCCCTGCCTGTGGCAGGGGTTGGAACTGGATGAGCTTTAAGGTCCCTCCCAAGCTTGTACATAAATATTTAGTGCCTCTACAACTGAAGTGTTCCAGGCAGGTCAGATTTTGATAAAAGCTACTGGTGTGCTGAATGCACAGTGGGTTGGTGTGATTCTGAAAAGGGATTAGAGCTCAGCTGAAGCAGTGACCCCTGGTGTCACAGAGAAGAGTGTGTGTTTCCTTCCTGTCACTGGTGGATTTCTTGGGAGAAAAAATCCCAGCTATTTCTGGAGTCCCCAGCTGTGCAGTTCCCAGCAGGGCACTGCAGGTACAGCTGAAAATTACCTGCCTGTTTCCTTGGTACGTGGTTGAGTTGCTTTGGAGATAAATTCTACCCTACAGATCTAACCCCAAAAGGAATTGTTCCATATTTTCCATGGTAATTGGAATGTATTTTTGTTATTAAAGGTAATATTTCATTCCCTCCTCCCCTGTGTCCTAGGAGAAAAAGCAACAAAGGTCTCCATCAATCCATCCTTCTCACAGAGTGGTGTGGTCACCCCTTGTCTCTGTGCCTCCAAAGAGAGTAGTGCTGAATTCCAGTTACAAATTGAGGGAAAT
The DNA here is from genome assembly GCF_963264785.1 of Psittacula echo. Taxonomy (NCBI): domain Eukaryota; kingdom Metazoa; phylum Chordata; class Aves; order Psittaciformes; family Psittacidae; genus Psittacula; species Psittacula echo. The sequence continues at coordinate 2,897,282 of NC_137755.1, forward strand.
GTTTGGTTGGTTTATTCAGTTATTAAGAGATTGTTAAATGTGTTTAAGTCCCATGATCTATGCGAGGGGTTTCTGCAGTAAGTTAACTTGTCTAGCTGATTTCCATGCTCTAATGTAGAGCAGACTGTTTAACAACAAACAGGATAGATTAGAAATGAGTGAAATTATGGTAGGCTGTAAAATTTGACTGGGTTCCAGTTGCTGTTGGTGACCATCCAAACAGGGTATCCCACAGGGATGTTGTCATGGTCAGCGTGTGGACTTGTTAGGGACAGGTTAATGGTTGGACTCGATGCTCTCAAGGGTCTTTTCAAATGCAATGATTCTGTGATTCTACGAAAAGTTGATTTTCAGCCTTAACTCTGTCTCTCAGCAGAGAAATGACACTGCAGGAAGGCAGTGTGTCTGCCAGCTGAGGGAGGGAACATCAGTGCTTGCTTCAGGCTGTTTCACCTTTGGGTTGATTTTCCTCTCCCCTCTCTGGAGACTGATCCCTCGGGGATGGTATCTTTGCTGCATCTCGTCACCCTGTCACTGGCGTTTGGGACCCTGGTTGGTGGGACCCACAAGGCATGTGATGAAAATTCTCTTCCACCTAACTACCAGATCAACCAGTCTTTAAAGTATTCATAGGTCTTTTATTTATACGTGTGTCTCTATATATTTATATGTACACCGTAATGTGATGAGGTAGTGGATTTTTCCTGGAAGCTTCATCCCAGCCCTGGACCTAGGACTTTTCTTTAGGGTATCTTAGAGCTGTCTGTGAAGGAGAAGGGGTATTGCAGCACAGCAGAAATAATGGCAGAATCCCAGCCCCTCCAGCATGTCTTTGAAACCCTCCCACTGTACCGCACACCATTAATCAGTATCTCTTGCAGGACTGGTCCAGGAACATCTGCCTCAATAGACAAGAGCAGGACTGCAGCAGAAGTAGCATGAGAGCCTGGCAGAGTTTGACTACAACTAGTAATGAGGGTGCTAGTGCTCAGTCCAAGTGTGTGGTACGTGACTGTTTGAAGGGTGTGAGATGCCTGTGTAAAACCACATTTGGGATTCCCCAGGGTGACTGGGACACCCTTGTAATTCTCTGCTTTGCATCCCAGCCTCTGGGCACAGTGGGCACGGACCACTTGCGGATTGTGGTGACAGTTTGTGAAGGCAGATGGGACACAGCCGACTGCCTGAGCCAGCGTCTCCCCAGAACCTGGGCCCCGATGATTCGCAGTGCTGGCTGGGGGGTGAGTTCACTTCCAGATACTGAGGTGTCAGGGCAGTGGGTTCTCCATAGCTATGCTATGCTCTGTTGTTCTATGACATGCTGTGCCTTGCTATATGCTACATGCTGTGCTCGGACCTCCCTGAGCCGGCTGGGCCAAGGCTGGACCTCCCGCGGCTACTCCCAGAGCACCCCTGGGTGCCCAGTGCCATGGGCACGATGCTGCTGCCATCACAAAGCAGTGGTGGTCGCTGTGGAGATGCCCATTGTGATGGGGCCCCCACGCTGAGCGTGGGCTATTGAAGGAGTCAGAGCCCTGCAGTAACCAGTGCAGAGGAGACCCCTCCCTCGTTAGGCTGCATCTCCCGTGCCTGCCCTGCGCATCCAGGTAAGTGTTCTTTGACTTTGCAATCCTGTTGTAGTGTTGGCTTGAAACACCCGAGATTGGTTCTGGGAACTGGGTTTCCTTTCAAGCAAACTCCCCCAATGCTGGCGTGAAGGTCCCAGAGACTCCCCAGATCTGTGGGAAACACAGCTGGGTGTCCCTGTTCAGGCACCAAATTTTTACCATCAAAGGCGGTCAGAGAAACTCTCTAAGGCTCAATTTGGAGTTTCAGAAAGCAGCATTCTTTATTGCAGCGCTGGGCGCACACGTGAATCGTTTCACAAACATGAGCACACCTGGTACTTGCCAACAGCAGCTCTATATTTAGCATAGTCGTGCATATTCACAGCTTTTCCAGGAACTAGTTATAATATTTGCTTGCGCACACTCACAAGGCCCGAGTGCCCAGTTAGCAGTTGGTATGTCCTTGATTCTGCTCTGTTCCAGTCTCACTCCACGCTGGGTGCCACTCTGCTGTCTTGAAGGCTGGCATCCTTGGTCTTATTTACTGTCTCCTTAGTTGTTATCAGTCCCATGATGTTCCTTCCCCCATCAGCCAAACTTTCCTTTCTCTCTACACATTAGTAAGTTAGAACAGTTTGGTCTATTCTACTATGCTAAAGGCACACACACTATAGTTAGTTTAAGATTTAAGGTTACAACACAGTGACCACAGGGACGCACTAAGGACAGGGTGCCCATAGGGACATGGTGGGTCACATGGGGACCATGGGGACACAGACATCACAATGACCATAGAGACATGGGACCACAGGGGTGGCTGAGTCTGGAACACCCCATGTTCAGGTGTGCGAGGCCACGGAACCCCACGGAATCCTTCACCAGAGGCACTGGGAGATGACAACTGCTCCTTGGAACACAAGCTGCTGGTGGAGGAGGCAAGAGCAGCTTCTATCCTGGTTCCTGTCTTGGTGCATGGACAGGCAGCAGGGCTGCTCTGACACACTGTGACATCACCTGCCACACACTGTGACGTCACCTGCCATGCACTATGACATCACGGCTCCTACTGCTTATATTGCATGCAGTGACTCCCCACGGCAGTCACTGTGCAGAGACGACTCTGAGAACTTCCCAAAGCAGCACCTGCAGCATCCTTGGGCAGCATCCAAGAGGAGGGACCTTCTGCACTGCCAGCGCCAGCATCCCCAGGTGCATCAACCCTCCACGATGGCCCAAGGGTTCATGGGGAGCTTCCAACCTCTGCCTGGGAGTCCCTGTTCCAGGGGCACCCACAGTTCCTCCAGTTGCTGCAGCCCTGGCTTGTCTTGGGAACTGGAGCAGTTCTTTGGTGTGAAGGGTTTCATGGCTGCCTGGGCAGGCAACGGGGCTGGTGCTGGCCTCAGGGCTGAGCTCCCATCCCCTGGGTAGGCAGCGGGTCTGATGCTGACATCGGGGTTGAGCTCCCAGCCCCCTGGGTGGTGTTTTGGCTGGGATAGATTTAATTCTCTTTCCTGTGGCTGGTGCAATGCTGTGTTCTCGCATTATTCTGGCAATAATGCTGGTAACACACTGATGCTTTAGTTGTTGCTCAGGAGCACTTACCCTGATCAAGGACTTTTCAGTCTCTCATGCTCTGCAGTGAGGAGGGGCACAAGAAGCTGGGATGAAGAAGACAGGACCCATGACCCAAACTAGCCAAAGGGGTATTCCATCCCACAGCATGTCAAGCCCAGGATAGAAACTGGCGGAGTCACCCTGAAGGGATGGGATTTGGTATCGCTCAGTGGGTACTGAGCAATTGCATTGGGCATCACTGCTGGTTAGCATTATCCTCTCTCCTGTCTAGTTTTATGCTCTGTCCCTTTTAAACCATGACAGCTCTACAGGAGCAAAGTTTGCTGTACAGCTCTTCATAGCGATTTTAGTGATAGAAGGTTTTACCTTTTCTGTTGTTGCTCTAGCTTTGGGTTTTCACTTCTTTTCGTGACTTTGTTCTTGTATTTTTAAAGAGCTCTGCCTGGTGGGTGAGTTATTTCTCTCTCTAATTCCTGCGGGTTTCTGACCCCCCCCCTTGCTCCTTCAGCTGCTGACTGCCAGGTTTTCCATGTGGGTCCTTCCCTCTGTGTGCGTCCTGTGCCCGTCCCAGGTGTGTAGTGTTCCCATCAGCAGCCTGGCGGAGGTGCAGAGCGGCTCCTGCTCCCCAGCTCCCTGTGGCCATAGTTGTGGTCGCTGCCGTTTCCCTGCCACAGGCAGATTCTCAGTCTGCAGCTGAGGTTTGCTTTTCCACAGCGGAGTCTTGTCTGGGGCTGGGGCAGGGTGGGGGCTGGCCCCGGCGGTCTGCGCTGTCGGGTCTGGCCGTGGGACTGTGTGTTGAGTCAGTGGGATTTGTGCTCACAGTTGCTAATAGTGCACAGTGTAGGGAACACAGGGATCTGGTTTGTTTTCCATGCAGACTGAAGTAAAAGGAAGCATTTGGTGGGATGGAGCCATTTCATTCTTGTGGGGTTGCGGGATGAAGGATGCTGCAAGCGTGCAGAATGCAGGGGAGCCCAGCATGGCTGTTGCAGGGCTTGAGGTTTGTCTCTTACTGAGACTGACTCTGCGGCTCTGGCAGCGAGGGCAGAGGCTGGTCCCCCCATGGCCACTCCCGGAGCACCCCTGGGTGCCCAGTGCCATGGGCACGATGCTGCCGCCATCACAAAGCTGTGGTGGTCGCTGTGGAGGCGCCCATTGTGACGGGGCCCCCACGCTGAGCGTGGGCTATTGAAGGAGCCAGAGCCCTGCAGGAACCAGTGCAGAGGAGTCCTCTTGCTAAGGAGGCTGCCATCTCCCGTGGCTGCCCTGCGCATCCAGGTACATGTTCTTTGACTTTGCAATCCTGTTTTAGTGTTGGCTTGAAACACATGGTGGGTGCGTGCTCTAAAGGGAGGAGAAGCTGTCAGGAGATGTGCTGGTGCCATCTCAGCTGTAGGAGCAGGGGCTGGGTGAGGAGGAGGCGCTGGGCTTGTTCCTGTGCTTGGAGCTGAGCTCTGCCTGCAGAGGTGCTGGGGGCGAAGCAGGAGCCTTCTGTGTGCAGGAGCTGCTGGTGTCAGAGGTGCTGAGAAGGTGTCAGGGCAGGAGCAGCCCTTGGGCAGTGCAGCTGCTGGTGCTGTCCCTGGGAGCTCAGCTCAAGGGGACCTGCCTGGCTCCGGCAAGGCCCGCGCAAGCCCCCCGGGCATTGCGGAAGGCAGGAGGGGTGCCGCTGGGCTCTGGTAAAGGCCAGGCCAGCGCCGGGCATTGCGCAAGGCTCCAGTGCTCTGCTGGGCTCTGCCAATGCATTTTGGAAGGTGACAAAGGCCCTGGCAGGCGCAGGCACAGCCCAGAAGCCCAGCGGGCACTGCGCAAGGTGGGAAGGAGCTGGTGGGCTCTGGGCACACCTGCGCAATCCTGACTGCGGCAATGCCCGCGGGAGCCCCTCTGCTCCCCCAGCAGCAGGGCCAGGACAGGAGCTGTTGCTGGGCCTCCCCTGCCCTTGGCAAGCACTGCCCCAGCCCCAGCAGCACTGGGGAGCTGCGCTTCCTGAGCCAAGGAATGCTGCTTCCAGCTGCGTGCCCATACAAAGAGCCCAGCTCCAAGAGTGCAAACGTCCAGCCCCTGCTGCCACAGCAAAGGGGCCAGGACAGGGGAAGTGTTGAAACCCAGCCGCTCACTCAGCACCAGCAGCCGCTCGCTCAGCACCCAGGTGGAATGGGGAGGAGAATGGGAACAGTGCGAAACCCACAGGGGGAGATGAGAACAGGTCAGGAACTGAAATCAAGCACAATGTAATATTAGTGTTATTGTTATTGATAAGAATGGAAACAAGAAGGGGAGACATACAGAACCAAAAGGGGAAGGAAAGCTTCCCTAGCGAGCAGTGATGCTCAACACAATTGCTCAGCACCCACTGAGTGATACCCAGGCCGACCCAAGCAGCGACGTGTCCCTTCTTGCTGACTCCCTCCAGTTTCTGTGGCCTGAGGTGCCATGGGCCCACTGGACTGAAAAGCATTTATATTAGAGTGTATAATTTATAATGGTCATATTGATATAGAATCAGTTCTATTATTATAATAGATAATACTTTTATTTGCATTATAGCTTCTTATAAAAAGAAGTGAAGGTTAGATTTGACTTTGGGTCAGGAACAGGGGTTCTGGTCACAAATAGCATTTATAGTCATGGGTTAGGGTTTGTGTTAGGCCACAGTCTCAAAGCAGGGAGGTGACAAGGACGTGAGGAGTTTGGGGGTTGCAGTGGTGTTTTGGGGGCTCTGGGGATGTTTTAGGGTGTCCATCGGAAGTTGCAGAGGTGGTTTAGGGGTTTTTTGAGATGTTTCAGGGGTGTTTCTGGGTGTTATGGAGGTGTTTTAGAGAGGTCCACTAGAGCAGCTTGCTCCAAGCCCTGTCCAACCTGGCCTGAAACCAGGGATGGGGCAGGCACAGCTTCACTGGGCGCCCTGTGCCAGCACCTCAGCACCTTCACAGTGAAGAATTCCTTCCTAATGTCTAATCTAAATCTTCCCTCTTTCATCTTCAAGCAGTTCCCCCTTATCATTGCAGACCCTTGTAAAAAACTCCTCTCCCGATTTCTTGTAGGCCCTGTTTAGGTATGGGCTTAGTAAGGACTTCCTGGAGCCCATCATTTTAGGATTATAAGAGAACAGAGGTTGGAAGGGACACCAGGATTTCTGAAGTCCAACCCGTCAGGAACAGGGTCAGAGCAAGTGGTTCAGTTCTTGACAGCCTTCTCTTCCCAAGCTCTCAGGGCCCCATCAACCTTCCCTTCTCTGGACTAGACAAGCCCAGCTCCTCCAGCCTCTCCATACAGGCACTGTGCTCCAGTCCCTGCCTGTCCTGGGGGCCCATTGCTAAATCCACTCCTGCATTGCCTTGGCAGAGGGAGCATGAACATGTATTGGCTGTGTGCAGAAGAGCATAGAGAAACCCAGCGCCCCAGGCAGCTGCTGCCATGTGGACACAAGCTCTGCTGCCCAGGAGGCTCCCGTAGTGCAGCAGGGGCTTGCAGATGGCCACATAGCGGTCGTAGGACATGAGAGTGAGGGGGAAATACTCTGCAGAAGTGAAAAAGAGAAAGAAAAAGAGCTGTGCAGCACAACCTGTGTAGGAGATGGCCCTGGTGTCCCACAGGGAATTGGCCATGGATTTGGGGACAGTGGTGGAGATGCAGCCCAGGTCCAGCAGGGAGAGGTTGAGGAGGAAGAAGTACATGGGGGTGTGGAGGTGCTGGTCGCAGGCTGTGCTGGTGATGATGAGGCCGTTGCCCAGGAGCGCAGCCAGGAAGATGCCCAGGAAGAGCCAGAAGTGCCAGAGCTGCAGCTCCCGCGTGTCTGCAAATGGCAGGAGGAGGAAGTGGGTGATGGAGCTGCCGTTGGACATTTGCTGCCGCTGGGCATGGGGCACTGTCAGAGGAGGAAAAGGCAGTGACAGGTTACAGACGACTTCTCAGGATAAAACCAGTTCATTTCCCACAAGATTTCCACCATCCCCTCAAGTTCAAATGCATTTTCCCTTTCCTGGTGCTGCTGGCTAAGTGTGCTGGCAGAAGCAATGTGGCTCCAAGGACTAAGCTCTGTATCGCTGCGGGGTTTTCATGAAGCCGCTCTGCGAAAGCTCCGATACCCACCAGGGATGTCAGATGTAACAGAGTTTCAGTGTCTGCCCTCACAACTATGACAATTGTGGCTGCAGAGCAGAGCCTCAGCGTGACTCTATCAGGATTTTCTCAGGAATTTCTCAGCTGACAAGTGCTATTTGAGGTGTAGAAATCCTAATTTTTGTAACTGAACGCATGGCTCGTGGATGAGTGCATAGTCTGGAGATCTGCAGACTCCATCACTCTCGTTTCCAGCTGCCCTGTGTCCTGGTTTAGCAGTAGCAGTCATTTTTTCTCCTTCTTTGTACCTGGCGCAGCGCTGTGTTTTTGACTTTCGGCCTGGGAACAGAGCTGATAACACTGATGTTTACCTTGACCAAGGACTATGTGAGTCTCATGCTGTGCCAGGGAGGAGGGGAAGCTGGGAGGAAGCGGGGACAGGACACCTGACCCAAACTAGCCAAAGAGGTATTCCATACCACAGCACATCATGCCCGGGATGTAACTGAGAATTACTCGGAAGGGCAGGAACTCGGCTGGGTGGAGGGCGAGTTATCGGTCGGCGGGTGGTAAGGTGTTGTATCCTCTTCCCTTGTTATTTCCTTTATCATTATTATTATTGGTGTTAGCAGTAGTGATTTGTGTTATAGCTTAGTTACTAAACTGTTCTTATCTCAACCCCTGGGAGTTGCATTCTTTCTATTCTTCTCCCCGCCCCTCCAGGAGTCGCCGGGGGGGGGGGGAAAGGGTGGAGGTGGGAAGTAGACTGCATGGTTCTAATTTATGGCCTGGGCTTAAACCACAACACCTGCACTTGTCCTTGTGATAGCCCAAGTATTACTCCACACACAGATAAATAGAATAAAAGGAGAAAGAATGAGATAAAGAACAACTGGACTCTGGTGCCAGGTAGGGAGCCCTGCTGTTTCAAAGGGCAGAACTTCTCCCTTGCATCCCAGGGTGCAGCTGTGACACACAGAGCAGGACACAGCCCTTGGAAGCAGAAGTAAAGAACTCAGAGCGCAGAGTGCTGACACCAAGGGAAGACTCCGCACTCCCAAGAACCCCATGGGAGAGCTGTGCCTGTCTGGGGGCAGGTCACAAGCCCAGCAGGACAGGCAGAGCAGACAGGGAAGTGCAGAGGAGATGTTCTGAGAGGCAGCCAGCTCCTTGCCCAGCAGAGCATGGCCAGCAGCCACCTCCAGTGCCAGGCACCAAGAGAGCTGCCTGAACGCACCCTCCCCAGGCCTGGGCTGCCCTTTCCCCCCACTCCCTGCCCATGTCTCTGCTGCCTGGAGCTGTCCCTGCCAGGAGCTGCTGCTCTGGGCCCAGCTCTGCTCCCTCTCAGTGCTCCCAGAGCCCATCCCATGGGCTGTGTGCTCAGCTCTGCCCTGCACACCCCTCCCGGCAGCAGGGCTCTGCCCAGGGGCAGCTCTGCCTCTGCAGGAACCTCACACCTGGCACTCCATGGATCCATCAATGTTCAATGGAGAAACATGGTCACCCCCTGAGGAAAGCCTGGAGAGCTTCTTAACTCTTCACTTAGTTACTGGTGGCAATGAGCAGTGTGCAGGGAGGTGAGGGAGGGTGGAGGGAAGTCAGCAAGAAACGAGGTGATGGTTCAGGGCTTTAACCAATCTTTACAAACAGGATGGAGCCCAGCAATGGAGAGCAGTTGATGTCTGTAGGTGGAGGAGGAGTAGGTGTTCCTGGAGTGTGGCTGCAGACCCTGGACAAAGCAGAGGCTGTCTGAGAAGTTTCCCTCATGGGAACATGCCTCAGCGTGGCCCATGGGGAATGCCCACTGCTGGGGGTGCCTGAACACTGCTCCTCATGCCCCATGAGCCGACCTCCCTGTCTGCCTCTCCTGCACTACCCAAACTTGCCTGGAATGCAGGATCCATCCCTGAGCCTGGAGAATGCAGGAACCTCCTGCAGTGAGAGAGGGTGCTACAGGCAGGAAGCTGTCCCAAATGAGGTGCCCTGTCCTCAGAGCATGGGGTACCTTGCACCCAAGGACACCACCTTTCCTTCTGGCTCTTGCCAGGAAAGTCTCAATCCGGACCATTGGCTTTTCCCACTGCTCTCTCATGCTGCTTAGTTCTCTATCCTGATGGCATCACCCATTCCTCTAGAAGGAACAGAATTCCTTGCTGAGGGATATTCACTCCACCTGCTGAATTGACACTATAGTAGCAGCCTACAACTACTTGAAATGTGGCTTCAGAGATGATGGAGTTTTCTTGCTAGCAGGAAGAGAAGGAAACCTCTACAAAGTGCAGCTTGGAAGGTTCAGACTCAAAGGTAGGTAAGAGAAATGTCTCTCAAAAGGTGGAGTTGTGGTGCAGGAGGTCACCCAGAGGGAGTCTGGCTCAGCCCATGGCTTTGTGTGTCAAGGAGCAGACAGGGATGGGTGTAGAGATGTGACTGAAGGTACAGAAATGCCAGGTGAGAGCCAGGTGGGAAAGCAAGATGGGTGTCAACAGCCTGAAGGGAAAGAGGTGCAGGCATGGGCCAGTGAAGGACAGCCTGCAGCAGAGATGAGTGAGGATTCTGGCAAGGCTGGAAGGCCCAAAAGAACAATATAGCCCTGGGCTATGGCAGTTGCCTCTTTCATCAAGGCCTTTGAGGAGAACTTTCTTTCTCAGGATTTCAGGCTCTACTTCTCCAAGGGCTGTGGTCAGGGCTTGGCCTTTCTGCTTCATCAAACAAACCAAAGGTTTTCTCACCACCAGATACCTGCATCTTGTCTCCCAGGAGTCACAGCCTCCAGTTACTTGTTTTAACGAGTCACTGGGGAGGCTTTGTCAGTAACAGCCCTCAGTGGGGTCCATTAATGCTGAAGGGACTTGGGGCTTTGTTTCTGATTTGGACTTCTTGAGAGGTTTCCTCAGTCTGCTCTCAGCACCTGAGGTTCATGGACTCAGCCCAAATACACCATGGGGCTCATTAAAATCTTTGGGTTTCGTCAAGCCTTGCAGATTGCACCACACTTTGGAGGTTTCTGAGTGCAGGGAGATTACAAAGAACATCTGATAAAAGGTATTTGAAAGTGTTTCTTACTTTTCAGTTTAGAAATTTCTGTGACTTGTGGAATGCCTGGCACAGGGATCACTGGAACCTGCCAGCACCCCTCCTGCCTTCCGCAATGCCCGGGGGGCTTGCGCGGGCCTTGCCGGAGCCAGGCAGGTTCCCTTGTGCTGAGCTCCCAGTGACAGCACCAGCAGCTGCACTGCCCAGGGGCTGCTCCTGCCCTGACACCTTCTCAGCACCTCTGACACCAGCAGCTCCTGCACACAGAAGGCTCCTGCTTCGCCCCCAGCACCTCTGCAGGCAGAGCTCAGCTCCAAGCACAGGAACAAGCCCAGCGCCTCCTCCTCACCCAGCCCCTGCTCCTACAGCTGGGATGGCACCAGCACATCTCCTAACAGCTTCTCCTCCCTTTAGAGCACGCACACACAATGTGTTTCAAGCCAACACTAAAACAGGATTGCAAAGTCAAAGAACACGTACCTGGATGCGCAGGGCAGCCATGGGAGATGCAGCCTCCCGAGGGAGGGGTCTCCTCTGCACTGGTTCCTGCAGGGCTCTGGCTCCTTAAATAGCCCACGCTCAGCATGGGGGCCCGGTCACAATGGGCATCTCCACAGCGACCACCACAGCTTTGTGATGGCAGCAGCATCGTGCCCATGGCGCTGGGCACCCAGGGGTGCTCCGGGAGTGGCCATGGGGGAATCAGCCTCTGCCCTCTGCTGCCAGAGTCGTAGAGTCAGTCTCAGTGGGAGACAAGCCTCCGGCCCCTCAGAAGCCATGCTGGGATGCCCCGCACCCCGCATGCTCGCAGCATCCTTCATCCCGCAGCCTCACAAGAAAGGGATGGCTCCATCCCGCCAAGTGCTTCCTTTTACTTCATTCCATGTGGAAACCGAATCAGATCCCTGTGTTCCCTACACTGTGCACTATTAACTGCGAGCACAAATCCCACTGACTCAACATGCGGTCCACAGCCAGACTTGACAGTGCAAACTTCCAGGGCCAGCCCCCACCCTGCCCCAGCCCCAGACAAGACTCCACTGTGGAAAAGCAACCCTCAGCTGCAGACTGATAATCTGCCCTTGCCAAGGAAACGGCAGCGACCACAACTATGGCCACAGGGAGCTGGGGAGCAGGAGCCGCTCTGCACCTCCACCAGTCTGCTGACGGAACACTACAGACCCAGGAGAGGCATGGAACGCACAGAGAGGGAAGGACCCACATGGAAAGGAGCAAGGCGCAGGTTGGAAATCCGCAAGAATTATAGAAAGAGAAATAACTCACCCATCAGCCAGAGCTCTTTAAAAATACAAGAACAAAGTCATGGTGAAGGATTTCGCCTTCTTCATGACCTACGTGAGGTAAATAAGACTATCCAGCCTATGGGTCCCATTCAAACGCTGTTACCCATGAACTCTATGATACTGTCGTGGTTTAAGCCCAGGCCGTAAATCAGAACCACGCAGTCTACTTCCCGCCCCCCCCACTCCCCAGAGGGATGGGGAGGAGAATCGAAAGAATGTAACTCCCACGGGTTGAGATAAGAACAGTCCAGTAACTAAGGTATAACACAAATCACTACTGCTGCCACCAATAATAATAATGATAAAGGAAATAACAAGGGAAGAAAATATGATACCGCTCGCCGGAAAAGAGCCCGACCGAAAAGAGGACGTGCCCTTCCGGGTAGCTCCCAGTTACATCCCCGGGCATGACGTGCTGTGGTATGGAATACCTCTTTGGCTAGTTTGGGTCAGGCGTCCTGTCCCTGCTTCCTCCCGGCCCCTTCTCCTCCCTGGCAGAGCATGAGACTCACAAAGTCCTTGGTCAGTCTAAACATCAGTGTTATCAGCTTTGTTCCGAGGCTGAAAGTCAAAAACACAGTGCTGCAACAGCTACTAAGAAGGAGAAAAACTGACTGCTACTGCTGAACCCAGGACAGTATCCACCCCTTATTCCATACCATTCACGTCATGCTCAGATCCCACATTTTTCATATACCCTCACTCTCATTTCAGTGCATTGTTATCTTAGTGCATGGACCAATTCCTATAAAGCTACTGAATCCGTTCGGTTCATGATGTTGGGCTCCATCTCTTGTAACAGTCATTCAGAGCAGGAGAAGCTGTGTGCAGTGTTGGATCGTTGTCTGCTGATGCTGATCATTCCTTTACTGTATAACTCATCCGGTTCTATCAAAGTTCATTCTCTGTTGGGATGATGGTCGGAGGGAAGTCAGGGCCAGTCGCTGGTGCCCTGCAGACTTCTAGTTGATGGCTATAGCAGGCAACAGCGTACAATTGAGTTCATTGTCTGTTTTCCCCTAAAATCAAATCCCCTTGAGGTACGCATCGGACTTCCCCATCTTCCTGCATTACCCACCAAGTATATCCAGGTCCCTGAGCAAAAGCAATCCCACGAGTGGGTTTGCCTTTACCTGAAGCAGGAATAACCCAGACTGTCTTCCCCAGCAAATTCTTCATGTGCACCACAGGAACTTTGTCCCCCTCTACAATATGTAAAAGTTCTGACTGGGCTGGGCCAGCCCTGTTGGCAGATCCTCTGGTGTTGACCAACCAGGTGGCCTTTGGTAAGTGTGTATCCCAATGCTTGAAAGTTCCCCCACCCATTGCTCTCAGTGTAGTTTTTAACAGCCCATTGTACCGTTCGATTTTCCCAGAGGCTGGTGCACGGTAGGGGATGTGATATACCCACCCAATGCCATGCTCTTTGGCCCAAGTGTCTATAAGGTTATTCCGGAAATGAGTCCCATTGTCTGATTCAATTCTTTCTGGGGTGCCATGTCGCCACAAAATCTGGTTCTCAAGGCCCAGGATAGTGTTCCTGGCAGTGGCGTGGGGCACAGCGTATGTTTCCAGCCATCCGGTGGTTGCTTCCACCATGGTAAGCACATGGCGCTTGCCGTGGCGGGTTGGTGGGAGTGTGATATAATCAATCTGCCAGGCCTCCCCATATTTGTAGTTCAGCCATCGTCCTCCATACCAAAGAGGCTTTAACCGTTTGGCTTGTTTAATTGCAGCACATGTTTCACACTCATGAATAACCTGGGCAATAGTGTCCATTGTTAAGTCCACCCCTCGATCACGGGCCCATCTGTATGTTGCATCTCTGCCCTGATGGCCTGAAGTGTCATGGGCCCACCAAGCCAAAAATAATTCACCTTTATGTTACCAATCTAAGTCCATCTGAGCCACTTCAATCTTAGCAGCTTTATCCACCTGTTGGTTGTTCTGGTGTTCCTCAGTGGCCCGACTCTTGGGTACATGGGCGTCTACATGGCGTACCTTCACCACCAGGTTCTGCACCCGGGCAGCGATATCTTGCCACAGTGCAGCAGCCCAGATGGGTTTACCTCTGCGTTGCCAGTTGCTCTGCTTCCATTGCTGCAACCACCCCCACAGGGCATTTGCCACCATCCATGAGTCAGTATAGAGATAAAGTACTGGCCACTTTCCTCGTTCAGCAATGCCCAGGGCCAGCTGGATGGCTTTCACCTGGGCAAACTGACTCGATTCACCCTCCCCTTCAGCAGTTTCTTCAACTTGTCGTTGAGGACTCCATACAGCTGCCTTCCATCTCCGATGCTTTCCCACAATACGGCAGGACCCATCAGTAAACAAGGCATACTGCTTTTCACTTTCTGACAGTTTATTATAAGGTGGGGCCTCTTCAGCACGCATCACCTCCTCCTCTGGTGACATTCCAAAATCTTTGCCCTCTGGCCAGTCCATGATGACTTCTAGAATGCCTGGACGACTGGGATTTCCTGTTCGAGCTCCTTGTGTAATTAGTGCAGCCCATTTACTCCATGTCGCATCGGTTGCATGATGTGTAGAGGAGACCCTGCCTTTGAACATCCAGCCCAGAACGGGCAACCGGGGTGCCAGGAGGAGCTGTGCTTCAGTGCCAATCACCTCCGAAGCAGCTCGAACCCCTTCATAGGCTGCCAGTATCTCTTTCTCAGTTGGGGTATAGCTGGCCTCAGATCCTTTGTATCCCCGACTCCAAAAGCCGAGGGGTCGACCTCGAGTCTCCCCTGGAGCTTTCTGCCAGAGACTCCAGGTAGGACCATTCTCCCCAGCTGCGGTGTACAGTACATTTTTTACATCTGGCCCTGTCCGGACTGGTCCAAGGGCTACTGCATGAACTATCTCACGTTTAATTTGCTCAAAGTCTTGTTGTTGCTCAGGGCCCCATTTAAAATCATTCTTCTTCCGGGTCACATGATAGAGAGGGCTTACAATCGAACTGTAATTTGGGATGTGCATTCTCCAGAACCCCACAGCACCCAAGAAAGCTTGTGTTTCTTTCTTATTAGTTGGTGGAGACATTGCTGTTATTTTGTTGATCACATCTGTAGGGATCTGGCGACGTCCATCTTGCCATTTTATTCCCAAAAACTGAATTTCCTGTGCAGGTCCCTTGACCTTACTCCGTTTTATGGCAAAACCAGCTTTCAGCAGGATTTGGATTATTTCCCTCCCTTTCTCAAAGACTTCTTCCGCTGTATCACCCCACACAATAATGTCATCAATGTACTGCAGGTGTTCTGGAGCTTGCCCCTGTTCCAGTGCATTCTGGATCAGTCCATGGCAAATGGTAGGGCTGTGTTTCCACCCCTGGGGCAGTCGGTTCCAAGTGTACTGGACGCCCCTCCAAGTAAAAGCAAACTGTGGCCTGCACTCTGCTGCCAAAGGAATTGAGAAGAATGCATTGGCAATATCAATCGTGGCATACCACTTGGCTGCCTTTGACTCCAGTTCATACTGAAGATCTAGCATGTCCGGTACGGCAGCACTCAATGGTGGTGTGACTTCATTCAGGCCACGATAGTCTACTGTTAGTCTCCACTCTCCGTTAGACTTTCGCACTGGCCATATGGGGCTATTAAAGGGTGAGCGGGTCCTGCTGATCACTCCCTGACTCTCCAGACTATGGATCAGCTTATGGATGGGAATCAGGGGGTCTCGGTTGGTGCGATACTGCCGCCGGTGCACTGTTGCGGTCGCAATTGGCACTTGTTGTTCTTCGACCTTCAGCAACCCCACAACAGAAGGATCCTCTGAGAGACCAGGCAAGGTGGACAGCTGCTCATTTTCCTCAGTCTCCAAAGCAGCAATACCAAAAGCCCATTGGTACCCTTTTGGGTACTATTGTTAGTTTAAGATTTAAGGTTACAACACTGTGAGCACAGGGACGTGCTGGGAACACAGGGACCATAGGGACATCGTGGGTCACATGGGGCCCATGGGGACACAGACATCACAATGACCATGGAGACATGGGACCACAGGGGTGGCTGATTCTGGAACAGTCCATGTACACATGTGCGAGGCCACAGAACCCCACAGAACCCTTCACCAGAGGCACCAGGAGATGACAACTGCTCCTTGGAACACCAGCTACGGGTGGAGGAGGCAAGAGCAGCTCCTCTGGTGGTTCTCGTCTTGGTGCGTGGTCAGGCAGTGGGGCTGGTGCTGGCCTCAGGGCTGAGCTCCCATCCCCTGGGCAGGCCTCGGGGCTGGTGCTGACATCGGGGTTGAGCTCCCAGCCCCCTGGGTGGTGTTTTGGCTGGGATAGATTTAATTCTCTTTCCTGTAGCTGGTGCAGTGCTGTGTTCTGGCTTTATTCTGGCAATAACGCTGGTAACGCACTGATGCTTTAGTTGTTGCTCAGTAGCACTTACCAATATCAAGGACTTTTCAGTCGATCACGCTCTGCAGTGAGGAGGGGCAGAAGAAGCCAGGAGGAAGCAGACAGGACACCTGACCCAAACTAGCCAAAGGGGTATTCCATCCCACAGCAGTCATGTCCAGGATAGAAACTGGGGGAGTCACCCTGAAGGGATGGGATTGGGTCAGCCTGGGTATCGCTCAGTGGGTACTGAGCAATTGCATTGGGCATCACTGCTGGTTAGCATTATCCTCTCTCCTGTCTAGTTTTATGCTCTGTCCCTTTTAAACCACAACAGCTCTAGAGGAGCAAAGTTTGCTGTACAGCTCTTCATTGCGATTTTAGTGATAAAGATTTTACCTTTTCTGTTGTTGCTCCAGGTTTGGTTTTTCACTTCTTTTCATGACTTTGTTCTTGCATTTTTAAAGAGCTCTGGCTGGTGGGGGAGTTATTTCTATCTTTATAATTCCTGCAGGTTTCCAACCCGCGCCTTGCTCCTTCAGCTGCTGATTGCCAGGTTTTCCATGTGGGTCCTTCCCTCCATGTGCGTCCCGTGCCCGTTCCGGTTCTGTAGCGTTCCCGTCAGAAGCCTGGCGGAGGTGCGGAGCGGCTCCTGCTCCCCAGCTCCCTGTGGCCACAGTTGTGGTCGCTGCCGTTTCCCTGCCACGGGCAGATTCTCAGTCTGCAGCTGAGGGTTGCTTTTCTGTGGGGGGGTCTTGTCTGGGGCTGGGGCAGGGTGGGGGCTGGCCCCGGAGATCTGCGCTGTCGCGTCTGGCCGTGGGACCGCGTGTTGAGTCGGTGGGATTTGTGTTCACAGTAAATAGTGCACAGTGTAGGGAACGCAGGAATCTGGTTTGTTTTCCACGCGGATTGAAGTAAAAGGAAGCACTTGATGGGATGGAGCCATCCCTTTCTTGTGAGGTTGCGGGATGAAGGATGCTGCGAGCGTGAGGGGTGCAGGGGAGCCCAGCGTGGCTGCTGTGGGACCGGAGGTTTGTCTCTTACTGAGACTGACTCTGCGGCTCTGGCAGCGAGGGCAGAGGCTGGTCCCCCCATGGCCACTCTCGGAGCACCCCTGGGTGCCCAGTGCCATGGGCACGATGCTGCTGCCATCACAAAGCCGTGGTGGTCGCTGTGGAGACGCCCATTGTGACGGGGCCCCCACGCTGAGCGTGGGCTATTGAAGGAGCCAGAGCCCTGCAGGAACCAGTGCAGAGGAGAGCCCTCCCTCGGGAGGCTGCATCTCCCGTGCCTGCCCTGCGCATCCAGGTACGGGTTCTTTGACTTTGCAATCCTGTTTTAGTGTTGGCTTGAAACACATGGTGGGTGCGTGCTCTAAAGGGAGGAGAAGCTGTCAGGAGATGTGCTGGTGCCATCCCAGCTGTAGGAGCAGGGGCTGGGTGAGGAGGAGGCGCTGGGCTTGTTCCTGTGCTTGGAGCTGAGCTCTGCCTGCAGAGGTGCTGGAGGCGAAGCAGGAGCCTTCTGTGTGCAGGAGCTGCTGGTGTCAGAGGTGCTGAGAAGGTGTCAGGGCATCAGAACTTCTCCCTTGTCAGAGCCTGCGGGAGTGCAAGGGTCACCCCAGCTCCCAGGAGCCCCTCCTTAGTTGCATTCCCTGCCCCAGGCAGAGGGATGAGCTCATCGCCAGCATCCTCACAGGAAAGATTAAGGGGAAATCCCCCATCTGCACCCTCAAAACCCGGCAGGATCCCCCCATATCTCCAGTTCCTGCCTCCCCAATGATCTGTGGGGTGATCTCTGGTGGCTGTAGCTACTCTTTGAGGGCTCCATTGGTCCCCCAAACTACTCTGCCACCCCCAGTGATTGGGGACATTCCCATGAGCTTCCACATCCCCCAAAACCTCCAGTTTCTTTCTGAACCCCAAATCCCCCCCCTTTTACTGTCATGGGCAAACAGGGGCACTGAAGAGTCAGGGTACCCTGGGACAAATGGAACCCCTAGTTTTGGGACACTGGATGTTCCCCAAATCCTTGCAGCACCCTAGGGAGTTTAGGGGATCCCCCTGAATGTCCAAATCCCCTCTGAACCCCCAAACTCTTCTCCTCAACACATCTTCACCCTAGGGGAACGTTGCTCACCCAAGAGTGACTCAGGGTGCCCTGGGACCCAGGTAGCCCCTGTTTTCAGCACATGGGAGATCCCCAATATAATGTGCTTCCTACAGCGAGTTATGGGGAATCCTCCCGAACCCCCAAATGTTCCTTGAACCCCCAAATCCCTCCAACCCCCCCCCAATCCCTCCCATTGATGGGAACGGGGCTCCCTAGGGCATCCAATGAGATTCGGCTGCCCTGGGATTGATGGACCCCCATTTCTGGGGGAGAAGGAGTCCCCCAAATAACTGAGCCACCTCAAGGAGTTCTGAATCCCCAAATTCCCCCTGGGATCCTCCAAAATCTCCCCAAACCCAAAGCCCGCAGCTCCAAAGCCCTCCCTCAGCTCAGCGCAGTGGCACAAACCCGCTAAAATGGGGTGTCCTGAAAAGTGGGGTCCCCCCAGCACCTCCCCCGGGGGTCCCATAAGTTGCTCTGGGACCTCAAATCCACTGGGGGGACCCCAACTTTGCTTTGGGTTCAGTAGTGAATTCAGGGGGCCAGAGGCAGTGGATCCCCCCAAACAGGCACCCCAATAAAGGGGTATCCCAAAACCATGCTGCCCCCCAAAGGGCCCTGGAAGCATCCAAAGCAACCTTGGTGCCCTCCTAAATTCTGGGGTACCCCAAATCTCCCTGTAGCAACACAAGAGCTGGCAGGACATCCAAATGGGGGCCCTGAGGCAGCTCAAAAGTGACCTGCACCCTCCCATCACCCTGGGGCCTCCAACTGCAAATGAGCCCAGGGGACACAAGCTCCTGGAGGGGCCCCAAAAGGCTGCTCCCCACCCAAAAGACATCAGCACCAAAACACTCCTTGTTGCCCCCAAACCACACTCCATGGGGCATTCCAGCCCCCACCCCCTGGGTGTCAGAGAGCTGGGGGGCAGTCCCATATTAGGGGGTGCCTAATTTGGGGTGTCCCCCAAAAAGACCAAGGAGGTCGTGCGGGGGATGAGTAGGAGCGCCTGTGGCAGGGACTGGGAGCACTGGGATATTGAAACCTGTTGTGGTTTAAGCCCAGCCGGCAACCCAGAACCACGCAGCCGCTCGCTCACTCCCCTCCTTCCTTCCCCCCCTCTTGGAGGGATGGGGATGAGAATTGAAAGAATGTGACTCCCACGGCTTGAGATAAGAGCAGTCCAGTAACTAAGGTATAACACAAACCACTGCTGCTACCACCAATAATAATAATGATATATAATAACAAGGAGAGAGAATACAACTGCTCACCACAAGCCGACCAGTCTGACCCCAGCAGTGATCACACCCTTCCAGGTAACTGCCCCCAGGTTATAGACTGTGCATGACATGCTGTGGTATGGAATACCTCTCTGGCTAGTTTGGGTCAGGTGTCCTGTCTCTGCTTCCTCCCAGCTTCCCCTCTTCCCTGGCAGAGCATGAGACTCAGAAAGTCCTTGGTCAGAGTGAACATTACTGAGCAGCAACTAAAAACATGGGTGTTATCAGCGCTGTTCCCAGGCTGAAAGTCAAAACTACAGCATGGCACCAGCTACTAAGAAGGAGAAAAATGACTGCTACTGCTGAACCCAGGACAAAACCCCAGCAGTATCTGGGCCCCCCTCCATCTCCTCCCCATCCCCAACTTCTATCCCCCAGAGGTTGCCCGAGCACAGTCACTGTATCTCACAAGCGAGATTCCACCAGAGCTGAGAATCATGAGTCTGCTGTTTTGTTGGGTGCCACCAAATAGTTCAGGACTGCCTTTGCACCTGCATCAGGACTGCCAGAAAACACCCAGTGTGGGGCAGTGTCTATAATCTACCAATTGTGGACATGCAGTATTGGTTTGCTCCTTCTCACACCCTTTCCCCTGACCGAAGGGGTTGAGGATGGCCTCTACCTGGGTTCCCATACCCTTAGGTAGAGAGTATTCTGGAGGGTAGATTTTGTCTAGTTAAGCCCACCAGCACTTTTGGATCACTGACTAATGCTGCGCTTGAGCATTTTGGGCATCTCCCCCTGCCCCAGTCCTGCCAGCCCATCTGTGCCAAGCACTTACAATCAACTGAGGGAAGCAGAGTAATGAGGACGTATTTAAT
This sequence comes from Psittacula echo, assembly GCF_963264785.1. Classification (NCBI taxonomy): domain Eukaryota; kingdom Metazoa; phylum Chordata; class Aves; order Psittaciformes; family Psittacidae; genus Psittacula; species Psittacula echo. The sequence continues at coordinate 2,917,385 of NC_137755.1, forward strand.
AAACTTAAAGTGCTCAGTTTCTGAAAATCCACAGCTTCTCAGGGCACCCTGTGCCACTGTCTCAGCACCCTCACAGGAAAGAGCTTCTGCCTAAGAGCTTATCTCAGTCTCCCCTCTGGCAGGTTAAAGCCATTCCCCTTGTCCTGTCCCTACAGGCCCTGTTCCAAAGCCTCTCTCCAGGTTTCTTGTAGCCCCTTTAGGCTCTGGGAGCTGCTTGAAATTCTCCCCTTAAGGAGCCTTCTCTTCTCATAGCTGTGCTGAGGATCCCCTCTGAGCAGGGACAACACAAAGCCTTTTCCATGCGCCTCCCTCACTTAGCTGTGCTCTCCCTGCTTGTCAGCACTGGCATTTGTCCCCCCACCATCTCCTCCCCATCCCTTGATCTGGTGGTGTCAGTGCAGTGCAGGGTTGGGCCTCCAGCAGTGAACACCCTCATCTGCAGCTTGAGGAACCAGGAGTCAGGGATGCTGTGAGGAAGCTGGTGTCTGGATGTGTTTCAGCAGCCATGCACTGCTTGCTTTACCCTGGAAAGGGCTTCCAGTGCATGTCATGACAGGCCACGTCTGTCTTTGCTGCTTTACAGTTGTTTTCTTTTTTCCACTTGTGATGTTGCTGTCTTCAAAGCCATGTCAGTTTTCATCCCCTGCTACTTCAGTATCTGCCCACCTTGTCTGACCCACAGACGTTGTGCCAACGGGGACTCTCACTGTATTTGAGTAAAAGAAATGATCCTGCAGCAACTTCTTCTCTGTGCTATGTCCTCCCATGGCAGGAATGAAGGGGAATGAAATCAGCTTTCTGGCTGCTCCAGCTCAGGGATGGCTGCTCTGTGCCTGGAGCAGGAAGAGCTCTTGAGGAGCCCAAGGGCCGGGGCTGTTGTGCTGGTGTGGGGAGATGGGATGGCATGGGGGGGCTGCAGAGCTCTCAGGGTGTCCTGGGCAGGAGAGCAGGGGACACAGGGGTCCCTGCAGGGGACTCCCCTGCAATGGCCCAGGCTGGGGCTGCCTGGCTGGGAGCAGCCCATGAGAAAGGGCTGGGTGGGCAGGAGCTGGACAGGAGGCAGCGTGTGCCCTGGCAGCAAGGGAGGACAGCAGCATGGCGGGCTGTATGACCAGGAGCACGGCAGGAGAACAAGGGAAGGGATGCTCTGGAATACTCCATCCAGGTTTCAGATCCCCAGTTCAGGAACGCTATTGGCAAACAGGAGTGGGTTTAGCAACGGGCCCTGAGGACAGGCAGGGACTGGAGCATGGTGCCTGTGGAGAGAGGCTGGGGGAGCTGGGCTTGTCCAGCCTGGAGAAGGGAAGGCTGTTGGGGACCTGAGATCTTGGGAAGGGAAGGCTGTTGGGGACTGGCTGCCTGTACCAGCAAGGAGGACATGGAGAATACAGAGCCAGGCTCCCCACTGTGCTGCCTGGTGAGAGGACAAAAGGCAATGGGGGATAGTGGCAGAGGAGAGGTTCAGCCAGGGCTGGATCAGGTCACCCAGAGAGGCTGTGCAGTCTCTGGCCTTGGGGATTTCCAACTCAGACTGAAGCAAGACTTGAACCACTTGCTCTGACCCAGTTCCTGTCAGGTTGGACTTGAGACCTCCTGGGGTCCCTTCCAACCTCTGTTCACTTATGATCCTACAATGATGGGCTTATGAAGGGTCACAAAGATGCTCTGAGGGCTGGAGCACGCCTCCAGTTATGACAGGTGAGAGAGCTGGGAGTGTTCAGCCTGGAGAATAGAAGGCTCCAGGGAGACCTTACTAAACTCATACCTAAACAGGGCCTACAAGAAATCTGGAGAGGGGCTTTTTGCAAGGGAATGTAGGGACAGGACAAGGGGAATGGCTTTAACCTGACCGAGGGGAGAGTGAGATGAGATCTCAGGAGGAAGCTCTTCCCTGTGAAGGTACTGAGGCGCTGGCACAGGGTGCCCAGAGAAGCTGTGGCTGCCCCATCCCTGGCAGTGTTCAAGGCCAGGTTGGACACAGGGGCTTGGAGCAAGCTGCTCCAGTGGAAGGGGTCCGTGCCCATGGCAGGGGGTTGGAGCTGGATGAGCTTTAAGGTCCCTTCCAACCCAACGCAGTCTGGGATTCCAGGATTCAGGTATCAATGGCATGTTGAGGAGAGGATGCCTTTGAAGGGAGGCTTGAAAGGGGCCTCTCAGGCTTTCCCAGAGCACACAGAGCATTTCCCAGTCTGGAATATAGGAAATATTGGACCAAGGCCATGCAGCCAAAGGGAGGCAGAGCAGTGCTGCTGGGCTGCAGCTAAGGGCTGTCCTAGGCGGAAGTGGCAAGAGAGCAGAGAACAACTCCTTGGATAGGGGATGCCCTTCTTGCAATGACTGCAGTGACAAAGCCCCAGTCCCTGCCCACAGGGCTCCCCAGTGGGAAACCCAGGTCCCAGCATGACCATGGCACCTCAGCCAGCACAGAGCCTCTTCCCACATCCCTCCTCACATGCAGCACCCATTGCAGTGGCCAAAAAACCAGAGCAAGAGCCAGGCCCAGCACTCACCTGCCAGCGAGCCCACGGCACTGTGTGCCAGCATCATGGGCAGCACCACATTCTCTGCTTCTCTGGAAAAGAGAATCCACAGTGTCTGCACCCAGACTGAATTTAACACCCCCAAACACCCTCCAAGCAAAAATCTACCTTCACAGATGCATTGCCCACAATTTCTGGCTTGGAAAGTGGTTCTAGGAGAGATGCAGTGACTGCCAGCATTCAAACCCACAATTCCACAGGTCCCACACCCAAAGCACCTTCAAGCTCTCTGGCTGTGGAGGAGGAAGGTTTCTAGCTCATCACTCACCCACAACGTGCAGCTGGAACCAGCCCGTGGCCTCCTGCTGGGACCTGAAGCTCTACAGCCAGTGGTCCCCTTGCTGCAGCACCATCTGCAGCAAAGAGTTCCTTCTGTTGAACCTCACGTGGTTCTCATGGGGGGAGCGGTGGTGCTGGCTCCATCGAAAGCATAACTGAGGATGGCTCCTTCCTGCTGGGCAGTTTTGTATTCCCAGGTGACAGCTCTGCCACCTTGCAGCGGTGGAACCGTCAGACACACGGTGCAGCCCATGGCCAGGACGAGTCTCTCCGATGCCAGCCTGAGGTCAGTGGAGCAGCACGGAGAGAGTGTGCCTCCTCCACCGGTACCTTGTGTTCCATGAGGCAGCTGTCGTCTCCCAGTGCCTCCACTGAAGGGTTCAATGGGGTTCCGTGGCCTCACACACCTGAACACGGGGAGTTCCAGAATCAGCCACACCTGAGATCCCCATGTCCCCATGTTCATTGTGATGCATGAGCTCATTTCGAGCCCATGGGGTGCTCTGGAGGTGCTGCAGGCATTCTCTGGGATTCTGTAGGGGTATCCCCGGGATACTCCGGGAGTGCACAAAGACACAGGGCCTTGGAGCAGGCTGCTCTAGTGGAAGCTGTCCCTGCCCATGGCAAGGGTTGGAGCTGGATGAGCTTTAAGGTCCCTTCCAGCCCAACCCAGTCTGGGATTCCAGGATTCTCTGCTGTGCCAATGTCGGTCACTCTCCACTTGTCGTAGGTGGCCGTGACGCCCTGTTCCATTGCCCAGGTTGAGCTGTGACCCCTCGCATGCTCCACCTCCGGACTAAAAGGCACCAAGGAAGAGCAGCCCATGAGGGACGTCCCCGAGCCGGCTGGGCAGAGGCTGGTCCCACCGTGACCACTACTGGAGCACCCCTGGGTGCCAGTGCCATGGGCACGATGCTGCCGCCATCACAAGGCCGTGGTGGTCGCTGTGGAGACGCCCATTGTGACGGGGCCCCCACGCTGAGCGTGGGCTATTGAAGGAGCCAGAGCCCTGCAGGAACCAGTGCAGAGGAGAGCCCTCCCTCGGGAGGCTGCATCTCCCGTGCCTGCCCTGCGCATCCAGGTACGGGTTCTTTGACTTTGCAATCCTCTTTTAGTGTTGCCTTGAAACACATGGTGGGTGCGTGCTCTAAAGGGAGGAGAAGCTGTCAGGAGATGTGCTGGTGCCATCCCAGCTGTAGGAGCAGGGGATGGGTGAGGAGGAGGCGCTGGGCTTGTTCCTGTGCTTGGAGCTGAGCTCTGCCTGCAGAGGTGCTGGGGGCGAAGCAGGAGCCTTCTGTGTGCAGGAGCTGCTGGTGTCAGAGGTGCTGAGAAGGTGTCAGGGCAGGAGCAGCCCCTGGGCAGTGCAGCTGCTGGTGCTGTCACTGGGAGCTCAGCACAAGGGGACCTGCCTGGCTCCGGCAAGGCCCGCGCAAGCCCCCCGGGCATTGCGGAAGGCGGCAGGGCCCTGGCAGGTTCCAGTGATCCCTGTGCCAGGCATTGCAGAAGTCACAGAAGTTTCTAAATTGAAGAGTAAGAAAATAAACACTTTCACGTAACTTTTATCAGTTGCTCTTTGCAATCTTCCTGCACTTGGGAAACCTCCAATGCACTGGGCAATCTGCAATGCTTGACAAAACGCAAAGTTTTTAATGAGCCCCATGGTGTATTTGGGCTGAGTCCATGAACCTCAGGTGCTGAGAGGAGACTGAGGAAACCTCTCAAGAAGTCCAAGTCAGAAACAAAGCCCCAAGTCCCTTCAGCATTAATGGGCCCCACTGAGGGCTGTTACTGACAGAGCCTCCCCAGGGACCCCTCAAAGCAAGTAACTGCAGGCTGTGATTACTGGCAGACAAAGGCAAAATGCAGGTGTCAGATGGTGAGAAAACCCTTGGTTTGTTTGATGAAGCAGAAAGGCCAAGCCCTGACCACAGCCCTTGGAGAAGGAGAGCCTGAAATCCTGAGAATGAAAGTTCTCCTCAAAGGCCTTGATGAAAGAGGCAACTGCCATAGCCCAGGGCACAGAGACCTTTTGTTCTTTTGGGCCTTTCAGCCTTGCCAGAATCCTCACTCATCTCTGCTGCAGGCTGTCCTTCACTAGCCCATGCCTGCACCTCTTTCCCTTCAGGCTCTTGACACCCATCTTGCTTTCCCACCCAGCTCTCACCTGGCATTTCTGTACGTTCAGTCACATCTCTGCACCCATCGCTGTCTGCTCCTTGAAACACAAAGCCATGGGCTGAGCCAGACTCCCTCTGGGTGACCTCTTGCACCACAACTCCACCTTTTGAGAGACATTTCTCTTTCCTGACTTTGAGTCTGAACCTTCCAAGCTGCACTTTGCAGAGGTTTCCTTCTCTTCCTGCTAGCAAGAAAACCTCCATCATCTCTGAAGCCACATTTCAAGTAGTTGTAGGCTGCTGCTATAGTGTCAATTCAGCAGGTGGAGTGAATATCCCTCAGCAAGGCCATCTAAAGGAGGCTTCTAGAGGAATGGGTGATGCCATCAGGATAGAGAACTAAGCACCATGGGAGAGCAGTGGGAAAAGGGAATGGTCTGGATTGAGAACTTCCTGGCAAGAGCCAGAAGCAAAGGTGGTGTCCTTGGGTGCAAGGTACCCCAAGCTGTGGGGACAGGGCACCCCATCTGGGACAGCTTCCTGCCTGTAGCACCCTCTCTGCTGTGCACACCCCTCTCTCTGCCCACACTCACAAGTGTCTCACAGAAGCTTTGCACTTCCCCTGCAGCAGTGACCCCTCACTGCAGGAGGTTCCTGCATTCTGCAGGCTCAAGGATGGATCCTGCATTTCAGGCAAGTTTGGGTAGTGCAGGAGAGGCAGACAGGAAGGTCGGCTCATGGGGCATGAGGAGCAGTGTTCAGGCACCCCCAGCAGTGGGCATTCCCCATGTGCCACGCTGAGGCATGTTCCCATGAGGGAAACTTCTCAGACAGCCTCTGGTTTGTCCAGGCTCTGCAGCCACACTCCAGGAACACCTCCTCCTCCTCCACCTACAGACATCAACTGCTCTCCATTGCTGGGCTCCATCCTGCTTGTAAGGATTGGTTAAGCCCTGAACCATCACCTTGCTTCTTGCTGACTTCCCTCCACCCTCCCTCACCTCCCTGCACACTGCTCATTGCCACCAGTAACTAAGTGAAGAGTTCAGAAGCTCTCCAGGCTTTCCTCAGGGGGTGACCATGTTTCTCCATTCACCATTGATGGATCCATGGAGTGCCAGGTGTGAGGTTCCTGCAGAGGCAGAGCTGCCCCTGGGCAGAGCCCTGCTGCCGGGAGGGGTGTGCAGGGCAGAGCTGAGCACACAGCCCATGGGATGGGCTCTGGGAGCACTGAGAGGGAGCAGAGCTGGGCCCAGAGCAGCAGCTCCTGGCAGGGACAGCTCCAGGCAGCAGAGACATGGGCAGGGAGTGGGGGGAAAGTGCAGCCCAGGCCTGGGGAGGGTGCGTTCAGGCAGCTCTCTTGGTGCCTGGCACTGGAGGTGGCTGCTGGCCATGCTCTGCTGGGCACAGTCCTTTGCTTCTCCCCATGAGAGCTCCGTGATCTGCCCTTTGAAACCGTGCTGCCCTGCTCTCAGCACAGGACAGGTGTTTGTGGGGGTTCTTGAAATCCATGTGTGTGTGAAGGCATCTTAGAGGCAGTGGAAGTGTAAGCACAGGGCAAACTGGAAAGGACTGATGGACACTGCAGCTCTCCTGGCTCTGCACTAAGCTACAAAGAGCTGAGAACTTCTCCCTGTTTCAATACTTTTCTGATTTTCATTCATACAGAGAATGTTTTATCCCCCCCAAAAGAAAACCTCAGCAGTGTTATGCCAGTAAATAAATAACACCGTTCAAATGACTCTAAAGCCATGTTGAGCCTCTCTCCTGCAGCCCAGACTCATCTGAGTCATGAGTACATGTAGAGAACTTTACAAGTACATTGGATTTCATCTGCCATCGCTTGTGAACATCAGAGCAGGGCAAAGCACTGCTTCAGAGATGAGTCACATCCAACCTGGCCTTGAATTCTGCCAGGGATGGGGCAGCCACATCTTCTCTGGGCACCCTGTGCCAGTGTCCCACCATCCTCAGAGGGAACAGCTTCCTCTGAATGTCCAAGCTAAATCACCCTTTTTCCACCTTAAATCCATTCCCCCTCCTCCTGTCACTGCAGACCCTTGTAAAAAGCCCCTATCCAGATTTCTTGTAGGCCCTGGTTAGCTATGGGCAGATTTTGCTAAGATGTCTCCCTAGAACCTTCTCTTTTCCAGGTTGAACACTCAAATCTCTCAACATGTCTTCATCACAGAATTGTTTCAGCCCTCGTGGCATCTCTGTGGCCTTTTACAACCCCATCATTGTAGGATCATAAGAGAACAGAGGTTGGAAAGCACCCCAGGAGGTCTCAAGTCCAACCCATCAGGAACAGGGTCAGAGAAAGCGGTTCAAGGCTTGATTCAGTTTGAGTTGGTAATCCTCAAGCCAAAGAATGCACAGCCTCTCTGGGTGACCTGATGCAGCACTTGCCTGAGCCTATGGGAACAAGGTTTCCTGATGTCCTGGCTGAACCTCTCCTCTGTCACTATCCCCCATTGCCTTTTGTCCTCCCACCAGGCACCATGGTGAGGAGCCTGGCTCTGTATTCTCCATGTCCTCCTTGCCGGTACAGGCAGCCAGTCCCCAACAGCCTTCCCTTCCCAAGATCTCAGGTCCCCATCAGCCTTCCCTTCTCCAGGATGGACAAGCCCAGCTCCCCCAGTCTCTCCCCACAGGCACCGTGCTCCAGTCCCTGCCTGTCCTCAGGGCCCGTTGCTAAACCCACTCCTGTTTGCCAATAGCGTTCCTGAACTGGGGATCTGAAACCTGGATGGAGTATTCCAGAGCATCCCTTCCCTTGTTCTCCTGCCGTGCTCCTGGTCATACAGCCCGCCATGCTGCTGTCCTCCCTTGCTGCCAGGGCACACGCTGCCTCCTGTCCAGCTCCTGCCCACCCAGCCCTTTCCCATGGGCTGCTCCCAGCCAGGCAGCCCCAGCCTGGGCCATTGCAGGGGAGTCCCCTGCAGGGACCCCTGTGTCCCCTGCTCTCCTGCCCAGGACACCCTGAGAGCTCTGCAGCCCCCCCATGCCATCCCATCTCCCCACACCAGCACAACAGCCCCGGCCCTTGGGCTCCTCAAGAGCTCTTCCTGCTCCAGGCACAGAGCAGCCATCCCAGAGCTGGAGCAGCCAGAAAGCTGATTTCATTCCCCTTCATTCCTGCCATGGGAGGACATAGCACAGAGAAGAAGTTGCTGCAGGATCATTTATTTCCCATAAATACAATGACAGACCCTCACTGACACGAAGTCTGTGGGTCACATCCAACGGTGGCTACTTAAGCAGCAGGAGATGAAAACTGACATTTCTATGAAGACAACATCACCAAAAATTGAAACAGGAAAACAAATCTAAAGCAGCAAAGACAGACGTGGCCTGTCATGACCTACACTTGGCACCCTTTGCAGGGTAAAAAAAAAGTTTTAAAAAAAAACACATCCAGTCACCAGCTTCCTCACAGCATCCTTGAGCTCCTGGTTCCTCAGGCTGTAGATGAGGGGGTTCACTGCTGGAGGCACCACCGAGTACAGCACTGACACCACCAGATCCAGGGATGGGGTGGAGGTGGAGGGGGGCTTCAGGTAGGCAAATGCTGAAGTGCTGAGAAGCAGGGAGAGCACGGCCAGGTGAGGGAGGCACGTGGAAAAGGCTTTGTGGCGTCCCTGCTCAGAGGGGATCCTCAGCACGGCCCTGAAGATCTGCACATAGGACTCCACAATGAACACAAAACAGCCAAGTCCCAAAGAGAAACTTAGCACAACAAGTCCAACTTCCCTGAGGTAGGAATGTGAGCAGGAGAGCTCAGCTGCCCTGCACTTTCTAGAGGGACAGTCAGCTCCTTGCCCAGCAGAGCATGGCCAGCAGCCACCTCCAGTGCCAGGCACCAAGAGAGCTGCCTGAACGCACCCTCCCCAGGCCTGGGCTGCCCTTTCCCCCCACTCCCTGCCCATGTCTCTGCTGCCTGGAGCTGTCCCTGCCAGGAGCTGCTGCTCTGGGCCCAGCTCTGCTCCCTCTCAGTGCTCCCAGAGCCCATCCCATGGGCTGTGTGCTCAGCTCTGCCCTGCACACCCCTCCCGGCAGCAGGGCTCTGCCCAGGGGCAGCTCTGCCTCTGCAGGGGCTCAGCAGCAGCTCACACAAGTCCTGACAAGACTCTCTGTGCCTTCTCCAAAGCAGAGAAGGAAATTCCCAGCTCCCACTGCCCAACCTGCCCACCAGGAGTGAAAAACATCAGAGCTCAGGATCCTTCCTTCTAAGGTAAACGCTCCCTCAGTGTCTTTCAGAAGGACCCTCTGCAAATGTGCTCAGAGAGATGTGGAGCTCTGAGCAGCCCTGACCCACACAGCACCCTCTCCAGTGCACAAGAACACTTTTCCTTCCCTGCCAGGGGTTGTTCCTTCCCTCCCAGCGTCTCTCCCCCAGCACCATGGGGAGCTCCCGGGCAGGCTGAGTGCTGACCCTGACAGGCAGCAGAGTCCCTGCCCCTGCACACAGCCCCTGGGCTGCAGGCACCCTGCTCGCAAGGACAGCACTGGGCACCCCTGCCTGCACACCCACATTCACAGCCTGCAGCCAGCCCCGGGACAAGGGACCTGCCTTGTCCTGTCCCTCACATGGCTGCTCTGCAGCACATCCTGCTCCTTATCTACACAGAGAAACCAAGAGAGTCCTCCTGACAGATCCCATGGACTGTCCGAGGCAGCAGCTTGAGCACATCCCTCCAGGAACTGCAGCTGCATTGCCCTGCACCCAGAGCCTTACCATGCACAGGGCTGGGAAGGTTTCTCCTGCAGGGAGCTCTCAGCATCCTCCACTGCCAAGTGCCTTTAAGCTCTCTGAGGCTCGCAGGTCTCCCCTGGGTGCCTGCAGGCAGTGCCCCAGCCCTGCTCCTGGCCAGAGCTGTCTCTCTGCAGCACTGCCCGCTTGCCAGCATCTCTCTGCATACCAGGAGCCGGCCCAGCTCAGCAGCAGGGGCCCAGCCCAAGGTGTCTCTGCCTCTGCCCTGCTGGGCTCCCTCCAGGGCTCCCTAGGGCTCCAGGGGAACCCCATGGGAAACAGCCTGAAGCAAGCCCTGATGTTCCCTCCCTCAGCTGGCAGACACACTGCCTGCCTGCAGTGTCATTTCTCTGATGAGAGACAGAGATTGGTCTGAACAACGAGATTTTGTAAATTCATGGAACTATTTAGGTTGGAAAAGACCCTTAAGAAAATTGAGTCCACCATTAACCGAACACTGGCAAGTCACATCAGTATTGTCCCCTAGAACATGTCTTATATAAACCTCCAGGGATGGTGACACAACCACTTCTGCGGGCAGCCTATTTCTTGTCCCATCATCAGACAGGGCAGCGAGGCCAGGACAGGCTGGGATCAACTTTACACCTGCTGAAGGAAGGGATTCAGCCTTCTTAGCTGAGGCATCTCCTCCTGGGATTGCAGCCCTGGGGCTGGAAGGGGACTCAGCTCCCTCCCATGAACACAACAAACCCACGGGAGGTCTCACTTCCTCAGAAGCTGAAAATGTACCATTATATAGATGATGTCTTAATCAGAGGAGATTGCCCCAATGAACTGCATCAAAAAGCAGTGTGGCAAGCACTCTGTGGTGCACAGGTTGAAGTTCCACCTGAGGAATGTCTGAAACCAAGTAGAAACCAGACAAATCGGAGGGTACTTGGTGGATAGCAGCAGTGCAGTGATTCCTGCCGACACCTGCAGAAAAACAGAACAAGGGCAGATGCCCCACTCTACGAAGAAATTACAACAGCTTATGGGTCCTGCAGGATACTGGAAGAAACATGGACCTGGATTCTCTATCATTGCTCGTCCACTGTACTAACTGTTGCGAAAGGGAAAACCATGGGAATAGAATCCAGAGCATGAGGAAGCAGGAAATACCTAATACAGGAATTAAAACCATACCGGTCCCTGGGGCCTGTACACCGACACCACCCTCTCATAGTAGAATGGGGTTTTGCTGAGCATGGCTCTTCCTGTGACCAATTCAGACTGGCCCTGATGGACCAAAAAGGACTTTAATGTTCAAGTCACCTCTTTCAAAGACACTGAACCAGGGTATTTGGAGTGAGAAAAGGGACTCTTGTCTTTAGTCCCAGCAGTAAAACAAGCGGAGAACATTGATCAAGACCAACCAGTACAAGCCATCCATTCAATCTATGCAATTGACTTGACAGTATCCCAAAGGGAACTGCTCCTCAGGATGGAGTTGCATAAAACCACTGGCAGAAAATGGCATGCCTACCTACCAGGGGTTGCAGAGGAAGTGAAATTACCAGAGGGAAGGGATGCCAGGCAGAGGGACCTTGACACACTTGTGAGGTGGGCTGATGCCAACCTTATGAAGTTTAACCATGCCAAGTGCAAGGTCCTACACCTGGGTTGGAGCAATCCCAGGCACAGCTACAGGTTGGGCAGAGAAGAGATTCAGAGCAGCCCTGCAGAGAAGGACTTGGGGGTGTTGGTCAATGAGAAAATGAACATGAGCCGGCTGCAGGGTGCGCTTGCAGCCCAGAAAGCCAACCGTATCCTGGGCTGCATCAAAAGGAGCGTGACCAGCAGGTCGAAGGAGGTGATCCTGCCCCCGTGAGACCTCACTTGGAGTATTGTGTGCAGCTTTGGTGTCCTCAACATCAAAAGGACATGGAACTGTTGGAACAAGTCCAGAGGAGGGCCACAAGGATGATCAGGGGACTGGAGCACCTCCCGTATGAAGATAGGCTGAGAAAGCTGGGGCTGCTCAGCCTGGAGAAGAGAAGGCTGCGTGGAGACCTCAGAGCAGCCTTCCAGTATCTGAAGGGGGCCTACAAGGATGTTGGGGATGGACTCTTCATCAGGGACTGTAGTGACAGGACAAGGGGTAAGGGGTTCAAACTTAAACAGGAGAAGTTTAGATTGGATATAAGGAAGAAATTCTTTACTGTGAGGGTGGTGAGGCACTGAAATGGGTTGCCCAGGGAGGTTGTGAATGCTCCATTCTTGGCGGTGTTCAAGGCCAGGTTGGATGAGGCCTTGGGTGACATGGTTTAGTGTGGGGTGTCCCTGCCCTTGGAAGGGGGTTGGAACTAGATGATCTTAAGGTCCTTTCCAACCCTAACTATTCTATGATTCTATGATTGTATGATCTCGAGCGAAGCAAAAGATCCAGACTGTTGCTGAGATGTTAAAACCAAAGGAACAGATCAGCTGTGTAATAGAAAGAGGTGCACACACAACCCAAGAAAGTGACTCCTTCTTGCCTTTTTGTGCCGGTAGGCTGGCAATACCTTCTGACAGCCAGAGCTCTCAGTGCGCTGACGTACTGTCGCTGGAGCTGTCTTTATTTCCAGCCAAACAAGGGGCAGGACAACTGCACCCAGGGAACAGTAACCAATAAAAACTCTTCTTTGAATTAATGCCCTTTTGCACTTCAGGCCTGCCCTGAAATGCGAAGGCTCTTTATTTTGACCTTAGCCTGGTAAGCAGATGGGCAGTCACCCAAGTGTTTGCTCACATACCTAGAATAGGGAAATTGGCCTTCTTTTGGTTATTGCCTGGGTTGCACCTGGCTGCTTTGTTTCCATTGTGGGGTCCTATGTGCAGATGTTCAGGGCCGTGCTGAGGATCCCCTCTGAGCAGGGACCCCACAAAGCCTTTTCCAAGGGCCTCCCTCACCTGGCCGTGCTCTCCCTGCTTCTCAGCACTGGTACCTTTGCCTACCTGAAGCCCATTTCCATCTCCTTCCCATCCCAGGATCTGGCTATGGTGGTGCTCCACTCAGTGTTGCCTCCAGCAGTGAAGCCCCTCATCTACAGCCTGAGGAACCAGGAGCTGAAGGATGCTGTGAGTAAGCTGGTGACTGGATGTGTTCCAGCAGCCATACACTGCCTGCGGTCCTCTGCAAAGGGCTCCAAGTGTAGCTCATGACAGTCACGTCTGTCTTTGCTGCTTTACGGTTGTTTTCCTTTTTCCACTTGAGATGTTGCTGTTTTCAAAGCCATGTCAGTTTTCATCCCCTGCTACTTACATACCCACGCACCTTCTCTGACCCACAGACTTTGTGTCAATGGAGCTCCCTCCTTGTATTTAAGCACAATAAAGCATCCTGCAGCAACTTCTTCTCTGTGCTATGTCCTCACATGGCAGGAATGAAGGGGAATGAAATCAGCTTTCTGGCTGCTCCAGCTCTGGGATGGCTGCTCTGTGCCTGGAGCAGGAAGAGCTCTTGGGGAGCCCAAGGGCCGGGGCTGTTGTGCTGGTGTGGGGAGATGGGATGGCATGGGGGGGCTGCAGAGCTCTCAGGGTGTCCTGGGCAGGAGAGCAGGGACACAGGGGTCCCTGCAGGGGACTCCCCTGCAATGGCCCAGGCTGGGGCTGCCGGGCTGGGAGCAGCCCATGGGAAAGGTCTGGGTGGGCAGGAGCTGGACAGGAGGCAGCGTGTGCCCTGGCAGCAAGGGAGGACAGCAGCATGGCGGGCTGTATGACCAGGAGCACGGCAGGAGAACAAGGGAAGGGATGCTCTGAAATACTCCATCCAGGTTTCAGATCCCCAGTTCAGGAACGCTATTGGCAAGCAGGAGTGGGTTTAGCAATTGGCCCTGAGGACAGGCAGGGACTGGAGCACGATGCCTGTGGGGAGAGACTGGGGGAGCTGGGCTTGTCCATCCTGGAGAAGGGAAGGCTGATGGGGACCTGAGATCTTGGGAAGGGAAGGCTGTTGGGGACTGGCTGCCTGTACCGGCAAGGAGGACATGGAGAATACAGAGCCAGGCTCCTGACAATGGTGCCTGGTGGGAGGACAAAAGGCAATGGGGGATAGTGACAGAGGACAGGTTGAGCCAGGACATAGGGAAACCTTGTTCCCATAGGCTCAGGCAAGTGTTACATCAGGTCACCCAGAGAGGCTGTGCAGTCTCTGGCCTTGGGGACTTCCAGCTCACACTGAATCAAGCCTTAAACAATTTGCTCAGATCCTATTCCTGAGGGGTTGGACTTGAGATCTCCTGGGGTCCCTTCCAACCTCTGTTCTCTTATGATGCTGCAATGATGGGCTTATGAAGGGTCACAAAGATGCTCTAAGGGCTGCCACATGTCTCTGATGATGACAGGCTGAGAGAGCTGGGGGTGTTCAGCCTGGAGAAGAGAAGGCTCCATGGACACCTTACTAAGCTCATACCTAAGCAGGGACTACAAGAAATCTGGAGAGGGGCTTTTTGCAAGGCTGTGCAGTGACAGGACAAGGGGGAATGGCTTTAAGCTGAAAGAGGGGAGATTTAGATCAGACATTAGGAAGGAATTCTTCCCTATGACAGTGGTGGGACACTGCCACAGGGTGCTCAGAAAAGCTAGGACTGACCCATCCCTGGCAGCATTCAGGGCCAGGTTGGACACAGGGGCTTGGAGCATACTGTCTAATGGACCACCCTAAAACACTCCCATAACAACCAGAAACACCCCTGGAACACCTCAAAAAAAAACCCCAAAACACCCCAAAACACCCAAAGGACACCCTAAAATATCCCCAGAGCCCCCAAAACTCACTGGAGTCCCCCAAACTCCTAATGTCCTTGCCCCCTCTCTGCTGTGATGCTGTGACCTTAATCAAACCCTAAGCCCCAACACTAAACCCTATCCCTGACCTAAACCCCATCCCTGACCTAAACCCCTGTTCCTGACCCTAACTGTTACAACATAATTAAAATGATTATGTATTATAATAACAGGAATGCTTACATATGTGTATTACCATTACAAATTATACACTCTAATATAAATGCTTTTCAGCCCAGTGGGTCCATGACACCTCCGGCAATAGAAACTGGGGGAGTCACCAAGAAGGGACGGATTGCAGCTTGGGTTGCCCTGGGTGTCGCTCAGCGGGTGCTGAGCAATTGTATAGGGCATTACCTCTTGTTATTGGTGTTTTCTTTGCCCTTTTGGTTCTGTATCTCTCCCCTAGCTGTTTCCAATATTATTAGTAACAACGATACTAATATTACATTGTGCTTGTTTTCATGTCCTGACCTGTTCTCATCTTCACCTGCGGGTTTTACATTGTTCCCATACTCCCCCCTATCCCATCCGGGTGCTGAGCGAGCGGCTGCTGGTGCTGAGTTCCCGGCTGGGTTTCAACACTGCCCCTGTCCTGGCCCCTTTGCTGTGGCAGCAGGGACTGGACGTTTGCACTCTTGGAGCTGGGCTCTTTGTATGGGCACGCAGCTGGAAGCAGCATTCCTTGGCTCAGGAAGCGCAGCTCCCGAGTGCTGCTGGGGCTGGGGCAGTGCTTGCCAAGGGCAGAGACCACCAGCACCCCTCCTGCCTTCTGCAATGCCCGGGGGGCTCCCGCGGGCCTTGCCGGAGCCAGGCAGGTCCCCTTGTGCTGAGCTCCCAGGGACAGCACCAGCAGCTGCACTGCCCAGGGGCTGCTCCTGCCCTGACACCTTCTCAGCACCTCTGACACCAGCAGCTCCTGCACACAGAAGGCTCCTGCTTCGCCCCCAGCACCTCTGCAGGCAGAGCTCAGCTCCAAGCACATGAACGAGCCCAGCACCTCCTCCTCACCCATCCCCTGCTCCTACAGCTGGGATGGCACCAGCACATCTCCTGACAGCTTTTCCTCCCTTTAGAGCACGCACCCACCATGTGTTTCAAGCCAACACTAAAACAGGATTGCAAAGTCAAAGAACCCGTACCTGGATGCGCAGGGCAGGCACGGGAGATGCAGCCTCCCGAGGGAGGGGTCTCCTCTGCACTGGTTCCTGCAGGGCTCTGGCTCCTTCAATAGCCCACGCTCAGCGTGGGGGCCCCGTCACAATGGGTGTCTCCACAGCGACCCCCACGGCTTTGTGATGGCGGCAGCATCGTGCCCATGGCACTGGGCACCCAGGGGTGCTGCGGGAGTGGCCATGGGGAGACCAGCCTCGGCCCAGCCGGCTCGAGGAGGTCCGAGCACAGCATATAGCATATACAAGGCACAGCATATCATAGAACAGCACAGCATAGCTATCGAGAACCCACTGCCCTGATAGCTCAGTATCTGGAGGTGAACTCACCCCCAGCCAGCAGTGTGGATCATCGGGGCCCAGGTTCTGGGGAGATGCTGGCTCATGCAGTCAGGTGTGTCCCATCTCCCTTGACAAACTGCCACCACAATCCGCAAGTGGCTCGTGCCCACTGTGCCCAGAGGCTGGGATACACAAAAGAGAATTACAAGGGTGTCCCAGTCACACTGGGGAACCCCAAATGTGATTTTACACAGGGTTCTCACACCCTTCAAACGTTCACGAACCACACACTTGGACTGAGCACTAGCACCCTCACTACCAATTACTAGTCCTAGGCAAACTCTGCCAGGCGCTCATGCTACTTCTGCTGCAGTCCTGCTCTTGTCTATTGAGGCAGATGTCCCTGCAGCCAGTCCTGCAAGAGATACTGATTAATGGTGTGTGGGACAGTGGGAGGGTTTCAAAGACATGCTGGAGGGGCTGGGATTCTGCCATTATTTCTGCTGTGCTGCAATACCCCTTCTCCTTCACAGACAGCTCTAAGGTACCCTAAAGGAAAGTCCTAGTTCCAGGGCTGGGCTGAAGCTTCCAGGAAAAATCCACTACCTCATCACATTACCGTGTACATATAAATATATAGAGACACACGTATAAATAAAAGACCTGTTAATACTTGAAAGACAGGGAAGAACTAGCAGTTACGGGGAAGAGAATTTTCATCACATGCCTTGTGGGTCCCACCAACCAGGGTCCCAAACGCCAGTGACAGGGTGACAAGAGGCAGCAAAGATGCCATCCCAGGGGGATCAGTCTCCTGAGAGGGGGGAGAATAAAACAACCCAAAAGTGAAACAGCCTGAAGCAGGCACTGATGTTGCCTCCCTCAGCTGGCAGACACACTGCCTTCCTGCAGTGTCATTTCTCTGATGAGAGACAGAGTTAAGGCTAAAAATCAGCTTTTCTTAGAATCACAGAATCATTGCATTTGAAAAGACCCTTGAGAACATCGAGTACAAACATTAACCTGTCCCTAACAAGTCCACACACTGACCATGACAACATCCCTGTGGGATACCCTGTTTGGATGGTCACCAACAGCAACTGGGACTTTAAGTTGAATTTTCCATCCTCACATAATTTCACTCATTTCCATTCTATTCTGTTTCTTGTTAAACATTCTGCTCTACATTAGGGCATGGAAATCAGCTGGACCAGTTACATTACTGCAGAAACCCCCTCGCATAGATCATGGGACTTAAACACATTTAACAATCTCTTAATAACTGAGTAAACCAACCAAACATTTCCCTCAATTTATAACTGGAATTCAGCACTACTCTGTTTGGAGGCACAGAGACAAGGGGTGACCTCACCACTCTGTGAGAAGGATGGATTGAGGGAGACCTTTGTTGCTTTTTCTCCTAGGACACAGGGGAGGAGGGAATGAAATATTACCTTTAATAACAAAAATACATTCCAATTACCATGGAAAATATGGAGCAAGATGCTGAAGTCCAACAGATTTTACCAGGAAGAACCACAATTAACTAAAAATTCCCTCCTGTGCTGTTTCCTTTCCCAGCCCATGGATAGTTTCCTCAATAACTGACAAGTGCACATGACACAGCAAGAGATCTGTGTGTCTACTGCACATGCAGGTGAACAACTCTTGTTGGTGTTAGATCTGTAGAGTCAGATTTATCTTCAAAGCAACTCAACCATGTACCAAGGAAACAGGCAGGTAATTTTCAGCTGTATCTTGAACACTGCCAGGGATGGGGAAGACACAGCTTTGCTGGGCACCCTGTGCCAATGTCCCACCACCCTCACAGGGAACAACTTCAAAGATCTCACCTCAGTCTCCCCTCTCTGTCAGGTTAAAGCCCTTCCCCTTATCCCATCCCCACAGGCCCTTTCTCTCCCCACAAGAAATGAGGCCAGATCCCAGGATTTAAGGCAGCTGCAGCACCCCGCTGCCGGCTCAGCCAGCACAACTCGCACACCGAGTCCAAAGCAGCCACTCTGAGGAAGTCACTTGAGGTGTTCTTGGCAACTCCTAAAGCACCCCAAGATTGCCATCACCGCCCACCTCGTTCCACGCTCCTGTGTCCACAGGCGTCACCGGCTCCAAGATACCAAGATGGGAACCACCAGAGGAGCTGCTCTTGCCTCCTCCATGGGTAGCTTGTGTTCCGTGGGGCAGCTGTCGTCTCCCAGTGCCTCCACTGAAGGGTTCCGTGGGGTTCCATGGCCTCACACACCCGAACACGGGGAGTTCCAGAATCAGGCACCCCTGTGCTCCCATGTCCCTATGGTCATTGTCGTTGTGATGCATGAGCTCTGACTGGGTCCACGGGTTGCTCTGAAGGTGCTGCAGGCATTCTCTGCAATTCTCTAGGAATATCCCCAGGATGCTCTGGGGATGCTTTAGGGGTCACCGCAGACCAAATCCCTCCCAAATCTGGCAAACCCGGGGTTTATTGGATTTTTTTATTCCAATCTTGCCACGAGCAAGGAGCATTTTCTCCATCCTGACACTTATTCAATAGAATTTCTCTCCTTCTTATTAAATCTATATTAAATCAGTGGTAAATCCGGGCGGAGCTGACTCTGCATGCCTTGGACCAGGAAAGACCTGCTGCTGGATGGATATCGTTCTGGGCAATCTGTGACAGTGTCCCACCACGCTCACAGGGAAGAACTTCCTCCTAAGGTCCCATCTTATTCACCCTCTTCTGTCAACTTAAAGCCGTTCCTACTTGTCTGATCACTACATGCCCTTGTAAAGAATCCCCCTCCAGCTTTCTTGTAGGCATCAAACAGACTGGAATTCAAAGTCATTGCCTAAGCCATCATCTAAATTATCATTTACATCATCTTCAAATCGTTGTGAATTCACAGTTGAATTAAAATTCAATTATTGCTAAATCACCATTGGATTCCCATTTGATTTTAATTCAGTGCCTGATTAATTACCATTGGTCATTAATAAGGCCCTTTCAGTTATCTCCACAAGGATGACTTCTCTGAACCATTCCCCTCTGAAGCACAATGAGTCACAGCTCCAAGTCCACTTCCCTTCAGGTGTGCAGCAGCAGATCCAGCAAGTGCCCCTGCTCCGAATCAGTTCCTTGGCCTCCCTCTGCTCAGCTTTGGGCCAAGGCATGGGAGCAGGCCTGCTGTCCTGTGGCTGGTCACTCCGCTAAGGTGATTGTGTGTTCTCAGAAGCCCCAACTGAAGGTGGGGATGCTCAAAGGCTGGCAGTTGCAAAGCAGAGGAGGAGAGGTGGGCAGGCTGCCTTACCTTTCCTGGGCAGTAGTCTGCTGGCCCCAGCTTCTCTGTTTTGTCTCCTCTGAGGCTGCTTTTGGTTCCATCGTGTACGTGGGACCCCCTTTTCTGTAGATGTCCAGTTCCACCTTGGGGAATGCAGCAGGACCTGGTGTCTGTAAGAGAGGCAGGGAGGTTGCTGGGCATACAAGTGTTCTGCTGACAGGCAGGGTACTCAACAAAACGATCACATGCTAGCTGGATAACATGCACAGTAAATTAAACAAGCACACTAAAGCAAACTGGGTAGATATCTCTGTATAGTAAATAAGTACAATAAAACAAACCGTATATGTGTATAAATATACAAGTAAAGTACAGAGGAAAATGAGCAATGCATCAAAACAATACTGCATAGAGAGAACAGAGATTAAGAAGAAACACATCACCAGTCACCACCGAATCATCATCCAGGCCCACACTTCAGCTGGGAAGCCGCCTTGCAGCCGATGCCGGGAGTCTCAGGTAATGGAGAAGTTCCTATGCAGTGCATCCACATATAGGTGAGGCCTCAGATTCGGCTACAAGAGGTTCCTGCTTTTATACCCTTAGAAACAGAAGGGGCTTTATGCCAGCTCTGTTACTGTTGACTCGCGGGGCCGTGCAGTTTCTCATCATCTCAGTGTTGGCTGCACTGAGTGCATTGGCCAGGAGCCCCAGCGTGCCCAAGTGGGAAGCTCATAGAACAGCTGCTCCCTCACAGTCAGTATTTACAACCCAGATTCCACCAGGGCTGAGAATCATGAGTCTGCTGTGTTGGTGGTTGCCACCAAATAGTTCAGGACTGCCTTTGCACCAGCATCAGGACTGCAAGAAAACACCCGATTTGGGGCAGTGTCTATAATCTACCAATTGTGGACATGCAGTATCAGTTTGCTCCTTCTCACACCCTTTTCCCTGACTGGAAGGGTTGAGGATGTCCCCTACTTGGGTCCCCATACCCTTGGATAGGGAGCATTCTGGAGGGTAGATTTTGTCTAGTTAAGCCCCCCAGCACTTTTGGATCACTGACTAATGCTGCATTTGAGCATTTTGGGCACCTCCCCACTGCCCCAGTCCTGCCAGCCCATCTGTGCTAAGCACTTACAATCAACCGAGGGAAGCAGAGTGATGACGCATTTAATAAACTTCAAATTCTCAGTAATACTAAGGCCATAAATGACAGAATCACAGAATATCTCCCTACTGAACACAAGCTCACACGTCCTGTCTTTCACACTGCTACCTCCTGTGCTCTTTGGTCATGTTTCCTGACACTGGCGAAGAAAACACAATTTACTTTTCCAGTCTTACCTTTACTAACATATACTGCACTTGAAGGAACCTATGGTTCATTTTGCCCATCATTTAGGAATTACATCCAGTGCTAAAGGTATTGAACAAAATCACAGAATCCCAGATTAATTCGGGTTGGAAGGGACCTTAAAGCTCATCCAGTTCTAACCCCTCGACACAGGCAGGGACACCTTCCGCTAGAGCAGCTTGCTCCAAGCCCCTGTGTCCAACCTGGCCTTGAACACTGCCAGGGATGGGGCAGCCACAGCTTCTCTGGGCACCCTGTGCTGCTGCTTCAGCACCGTCACAAGGAAGAACTTCTGCCTAAGAGCTCATCTCAGTCTTCCCTCTGGCAGGTTAAAGCCATTCCCTTGTCCTGTCCCTACAGGCTCTTGTCCAAAGCCCCTCTCCAGGTTTCTTGTAGCTTTGGCTTTGGTAGCTGCTCTAAGGTCTCCCCTTAAGAAGCTTTCTCTTCTCCAGGCTGAACAAGCTCAGCTCTCTCAGCCTCTGACATTTATCTCCTGGGCTGTGGGTGAAGGCCAATGGTCCACAGAGGACATGGATGAGAAATTAATGAAAGATACTTGACTTTCACGCACTGTTTTTTGCAGTCAAAGCAAAATGCAACAGCTTATGAACTTGATCTTGGAAGCAATCAAGACTCCTGCCATGTATGAAATAACTCATATGTTGGTAATTTTGTTTAAATGCATCAAATTAAGTGCAAGTAGAGTTGGTGTATTTAAACATGTTGGTTAATTTTCTAAGTTCCTTAATGAAATGCACCCTCATAAAAATCATCATAAAACGCAAACAAAAGTCTGGAGGCTCAAAGTTTCACATGAACACGTAAGAGAAGTTTTTACCTGGATTCAAAGCTCTTCTTCAGACCTGATTTCAGTTCTAGAATAGCATTTGTGTCTACTTCATGGTTAGCTTTCCCTGGAAGAGGGATTCCAAGTGAGACCACCTGAGGAACTGGGACAGAGCCAGCCGCCACTTTCTCTCCACAGGGCTCTGGAAAGAAGAAAACCAAAAAGGCAGACAAGAATGTTTCTGAACAGAAGAATGCATTGAGAGATACGGTCTTTGAATGGGATTGCTGTCTTCATTTGTTTCTCTTCAAAGAGAGAAGACCAGGTTCTTTAAAGTGTTATTCCTCATGGAATGATTTTCACATTGGAAAGGAGCAAGGTCCTAACAACCATTCCAATTCCAACTTACTCTCCTGTTGGAGAGCTGTGAACAAAGCTTGAGATGAGCACTGCTGCTTTCATTTCACTTTGACCTTCCTTGCTCAAGTCTGGTTCCTATGTGTTCCAGGGAAACAGCTTTAGCATCACACATCAATGATACATGATAGGAAGGAGTTCCAGGGAAACCTCTCCACCCTAATGGCACATTGGAGCCAGCCTCTTGTTTCATTGCAGTCAACTGAAGAGATACAAGATGTCCTGCAATGGGCTAAAGCAAGAGAGCCATTGCTTAAGCTTATCTCAGCTTCTGTATGCATTAAGAAGATACCTATGAAACAGGTGCCAGACATGACTTGGCATCATTTTCATAGTCATCACCATGTCACACAATTCAAGAATGACTTATTGCGTTTGGATAGAATAACATTTTGCAATACAAAAAGATGTACTCCAGATCTTGGGAGGTGGTACTTAGGGCCAGGAAACATGCCTGCACTGGAAGTGTTTCCTTCCGTAAGAAACTCTTTAATCCTGCAGACACATCTTTTACACTGGTCATCAATGCAGACAGCACTGATTAAGCACAGCAGGGGCTCCTCAAGGCTCAGCCCTTGGTCTTCTTTCGGAGGAGGTGGCAGTGATGCCCTCGATCCTGGCTGTTCTGCAAGCCTGACCTGCCCTGAATGGGGTCACCAGCAGAGCCAGGATGTTCTGCACAAATGTCTGCACATGATCCTGGGGCTGAGACAGTGCTGAGAGCTCTTCTGCAGCCAAATGCAGATCGTGTTTTACAGTCACACAATCACAGCCTGGTTTGCGGTGCAAGGGACCTTAAAGCTCACCCAGTCCCAGCCCTTGGTTGCCCAGTGCCATGGGCACGATGCTGCCCCATCACAAAGCTGTGGTGGTCGCTGTGGAGACACCCATTGTGACGGGGCCCCCACGCTGAGCGTGGGCTATTGAAGGAGCCAGAGCCCTGCAGGAACCAGTGCAGAGGAGAGCCCTCCCTCGGGAGGCTGCATCTCCCGTGCCTGCCCTGCGCATCCAGGTACGTGTTCTTTGACTTTGCAATCCTCTTTTAGTGTTGGCTTGAAACACATTGTGGGTGCGTGCTCTAAAGGGAGGAGAAGCTGTCAGGAGATGTGCTGGTGCCATCCCAGCTGTAGGAGCAGGGGATGGGTGAGGAGGAGGCGCTGGGCTCGTTCATGTGCTTGGAGCTCAGCTCTGCCTGCAGAGGTGCTGGGAGCGAAGCAGGAGCCTTCTGTGTGCAGGAGCTGCTGGTGTCAGAGGTGCTGAGAAGGTGTCAGGGCAGGAGCAGCCCCTGGGCAGCGCAGCTGCTGGTGCTGTCCCTGGGAGCTCAGCACAAGGGGACCTGCCTGGCTCCGGCAAGGCCCGCGCAAGCCCGTCGAGCATTGTGGAAGGTGGCAGGGCCCTGGCAGGTTCCAGTGATCCCTGTGCCAGGCATTGCAGAAGTCACAGAAGTTTCTAAATTGAAGAGTAAGAAAATAAACACGCTCAAATAACTTTTATCCCAAATTCTATCCTAATTCTATCCCTAATTTTATCCTGATTCCTAATTCAACTCTTTGCAATCTTCCTGCACTCGGAATCCTACAATGTGCTGTGCAATCTGCAAGGCTTGACAAGACCCAAAGTTTTTAATGAGCCCCATGGTGTATTTGGGCTGAGTCCATGAACCTCAGGTGCTGAGAGCAGACTGAGGAAACCTCTCAAGAAGTCCAAGTCAGAAACAAAGCCCCAAGTCCCTTCAGCATTAATGGGCCCCACTGAGGGCTGTTACTGACAAAGCCTCCCCAGGGACTCCTTAAAGCAAGTAACTGGAGGCTGTGATTACTGGGAGGCAAAGGCAAAATGCAGGTGTCTGGTGGTGAGAAAAACCTTGGTTTGTTTGATGAAGCAGAAAGGCCAAGCCCTGACCACAGCCCTTGGAGAAGTAGAGCCTGAAATCCTGAGAAAGAAAGTTCTCCTCAAAGGCCTTGATGAAAGAGGCAACTGCCATAGCCCAGGGCACAGAGACCTTTTGTTCTTTTGGGCCTTTCAGCCTTGCCAGAATCCTCACTCATCTCTGCTGCAGACTGTCCTGCACTGGCCCATGCCTGCACCTCTTTCCCTTCAGGCTGTTGACACCCATCTTGCTTTCCCACCTGGCTCTCACCTGGCATTTCTGTACCTTCAGTCACATCTCTGCATCCATCCCTGTCTGCTCCTTGAAACATAAAGCCATGGGCTGAGCCAGAGTCCCTCTGGATGATATCTTGCACCACAACTCCACCTTCTGAGAGATATTTCTCTTTCCTAACTTCTGGTATGAACCTTCCAAGCTGCACTTTGTAGAGGTTTCCTTCTCTTCCTGCTAGCAAGAAAACCTCCATCATCTCTGAAGCCACATTTCAAGTAGTTGTAGGCTGCTACTATAGTGTCAATTCAGCAGGTGGAGTGAATATCCCTCAGCAAGGCCATCTACAGGAGGCTTCTAGAGGAATGGGTGATGCCATCAGGGTAGAGAACTAAGCACCATGGGAGAGCAGTGGGAAAAGGGAATGGTCTGGATTGAGACCTTCCTGGCAAGAGCCAGAAGTAAAGGTGGTGTCCTTGGGTGCAAGGTACCCCATGCTGTGGGGACAGGGCACCTCATCTGGGACAGCTTCCTGCCTGTAGCACCCTCTCTGCTGTGCACACCCCTCTCTCTGCCCACACTCACAAGTGTCTCACAGAAGCTTTGCACTTCCCCTGTAGCAGTAGCACCTCCCTTCAGGAGTTTCCTGCATTCTCCAGGCTCAGGGATGGATCCTGCATTCCAGGCAAGTTTGGGTAGTGCAGGAGAGGCAGACAGGGAGGTCGGCTCATGGGGCATGAGGAGCAGTGTTCAGGCACCCCCAGCAGTGGGCATTCCCCATGGGCCACGCTGAGGCATGTTCCCATGAGGGAAACTTCTCAGACAGCCTCTGGTTTGTCCAGGGTCTGCAGCCACACTCCAGGAACACCTCCTCCTCCTCCACCTACAAACATCAACTGCTCTCCATTGCTGGGCTCCGTCCTGCTTGTAAGGATTGGTTAAAGCCCTGAACCATCACCTCGTTTCTTGCTGACTTCCCTCCACCCTCCCTCACCTCCCTGCACACTGCTCATTGCCACCAGTAACTCCCTGAAGAGTTAAGAAGCTCTCCAGGCTTTCCTCAGGGGGTGACCATGTTTCTCCATTCACCATTGATGGATCCATGGAGTGCCAGGTGTGAGGTTCCTGCAGAGGCAGAGCTGCCCCTGGGCAGAGCCCTGCTGCCGGGAGGGGTGTGCAGGGCAGAGCTGAGCACACAGCCCATGGGATGGGCTCTGGGAGCACTGAGAGGGAGCAGAGCTGGGCCCAGAGCAGCAGCTCCTGGCAGGGACAGCTCCAGGCAGCAGAGACATGGGCAGGGAGTGGGGGGAAAGTGCAGCCCAGGCCTGGGGAGGGTGCGTTCAGGCAGCTCTCTTGGTGTCTGGCACTGGAGGTGGCTGCTGGCCATGCTCTGCTGGGCACAGTCCTTTGCTTCTCCCCATGAGACCTCCGTGATCTGTGGAAGTTTGAGCACAGGGGAAATGGGAAAGGACTGATGGACACTGCAGCTCTCCTGCCTCTGCACTAATCTGCAAAAAGCTGAGGACTTCTCCCTATTTCAATCCTCTTCAGGTTTTCAGTCATACAGAGAATGTTTTATAACACCCCGGAAAAAAACCAACCTCAGCAATGTTATGCCCGTAAATTAATAACACAGTCCAAGTGACTCTACGGCCATGCTGAGCCTCTCTTGTGCAGACCAGACTCATGCGAGTCATGAGTACAAGTAGAGAACTTTACAATCAAGTTGGATTTCATCTCACATCCCTTGTGAACATTAGAGATGGACAAAGCATTGCTTCAGACATAAGATGACTCCCAGCCAACATGGCCTTGAACACTGTCGGGAATGGGGCAGCCACAGATCCTCTGGGCACCCTGTGCCAGTGTCCCACCACCCTCAAACAGAAAAAATTCCTCCAAATGTCCAAGCTTGATCTCCCTTTTTTCAGCTTAAATCTATTGCCCCTCGTCCTGTCACTGCACACCCTTCTAAAAAGCCCCTCTCCAGATTTCTCGTAGGCCCTGTTTAGCTATGGGCAGATGCTGAGGTGTCTCCCTGGAACCTTCTCTTCTCCAGGATGAACACCTCCATCTCTCTCAGCCTGTCTTCATCGGAGACGTGCTCCAGCCCTTAGAGCACAGCAGTTAATGGCTGGACTCGATGTTCTCCAGGGTCTTTTCAAATGAAATGATTCTGGGATTTCATCTGACATCCCTTGTGAACGTCAGAGCTGGGCAAAGCACAGCTTCAGAGCAAACCTGACTCCCATCCAACCTGGCCTTGAACATGGCTAGCCATGGGGCAGCCACAGTTTCCCTGGGCACCCCCTGTGAGCACCTCAGCATTCTCACAGAGAAGAACTTCCTCCTAATGTCCAAGCTAAATCTGCCTTTTTTCAGCTGAAGCCATTCCCCCTTGTCCTGTCACTGCACACCCTTGTAGAAAGCCCCTCTCCAGATTTCTTGTAGGCCCTGTCTAAGTATGGGCAGATTGCTAGGATGTCTCACTGGAACATTGTCTTCTCCAGGCTCAGCACCCTCAGCTCTCTCAGCCTCTTCATCAGAGATGTGCTCCAGCCCTCAGAGCAACTTTAGGGCCCTTCATAAACCTATCATTGTAGGATCATAAGAGAACAGAGGTTGGTAGGGACCCCAGGAGTTCTTAAGTCCAACTCGTCAGGAACAGGGTCACAGCTAGTGGTTCAAGGCTTAATTTAGCCTGAGTTGGAAATCCTCAAGGCCAGAGACTGCACAGCCTCTCTGGGTGACCTGATGCAGCCCTTGCCTGAGCCTAGGGGAACAAGGTTTTCTGATGTCCTGGCAGAGCCTCTCCTCTGTCACTCTCCCCCATTGCCTTTTGTCCTCCCACCAGGCACCATTGTCAGGAGCCTGGCTCTGTATTCTCCATGTCCTCCTTGCTGGTACAGGCAGCCAGTCCCCGACAGCCTTCCCTTCCCAAGATCTCAGGTCCCCATCAGCCTTCCCTTCTCCAGGCTGGACAAGCCCAGCTCCCCCAGTCTCTCCCCACAGGCATCGTGCTCCAGTCCCTGCCCGTTCTGAGGGCCTATTGCTAAACCCACTCCTGCTTGCCAATAGCGTTCCTGAACTGGGGATCTGAAACCTGGATGGAGTATTCCAGAGCATCCCTTCCCTTGCTCTCCTGCCGTGCTCCTGGTCATACAGCCCGCCATGCTGCTGTCCTCCCTTGCTGCCAGGGCACACGCTGCCTCCTGTCCAGCTCCTGCCCACCCAGCCCTTTCCCATGGGCTGCTCCCAGCCAGGCAGCCCCAGCCTGGGCCATTGCAGGGGAGTCCCCTGCAGGGACCCCTGTGTCCCCTGCTCTCCTGCCCAGGACACCCTGAGAGCTCTGCAGCTCCCCCATGCCATCCCATCTCCCCACACCAGCACAACAGCCCTGGCCCTTGGGCTCCTCAAGAGCTCTTCCTGCTCCAGGCACAGAGCAGCCATCCCAGAGCTGGAGCAGCCAGAAAGCTGATTTCATTCCCCTTCATTCCTGCCATGTGAGGACATAGCACAGAGCAGAAGGTGCTGCAGGATCATTTATTTCCCTTAAATACAGTGAGAGCCCCATAGTGACACAAAATCTGTTGGTCACACAACACGAGTGTCTACTTAAGAAGCACGGGATGAAAATTGACATTTCTATGAAGACAACATCACCAAAATTTGAAAGAGGAAAACAAATGTAAAGCAGCAAAGACAGATTTGGCCTGTCATGACCTACACTGGCAGCCCTTTTTAGAGGAAAGCAGGCAGTGTATGGCTGCTGAAACACATCCAGTCACCATTTTCCTCACAGCATCCTTGAGCTCCTGGTTCCTCAGGCTGTAGATGAGGGGGTTCACTACTGGAGGCACCACCGAGTACAGCACTGACACCACCAGATCCAGGGATGGGGAGGAGAAGGAGAGGGGCTTCAGGTAGGCAAATGCTGAATTGCTGACCAGGTGAGGGAGGCACATAGAAAAGGCTTTGTGTCATCCCTGCTCAGAGGGGATCCTCAGCACAGCCCTGAAGATCTGCACATAGGAACTCACAATGAACATAAAACAGCCAAGTGCCAAACAGAAACCAAGCACAAGAAGCCCAACTCTGCTGAGGTAGGAATATGAGCAGGAGCGCTTGAGGATCTGGGGGATTTCACAGAAGAACTGCTCCACAGCATTGCCTCGGCAGAGGGGCAGTGAAAATGTATTGGCTGTGTGCAGCAGAGCAGTGAGAAACCCAGCGCCCCAGGCAGCTGCTGCCATGTGGACACAAGCTCTGCTGCCCAGGAGGCTCCCGTAGTGCAGGGGCTTGCAGATGGCAACGTAGCGGTCGTAGGACATGACAGTGAGGAGGGAAAACTCGGCTGACATGAAAAAGAGAAAGAAAAAGGCCTGTGCAGCACAACCTGTGTAGGAGATGGCCCTGGTGTCCCACAGGGAATTGGCCATGGATTTGGGGACAGTGGTGGAGATGCAGCCCAGGTCCAGCAGGGACAGGTTGAGGAGGAAGAAGTACATGGGGGTGTGGAGGTGCTGGTCACAGGCTGTGCTGGTGATGATGAGGCCGCTGCCCAGGAGAGCAGCCAGGAAGATGCCCAGGAAGAGCCAGAAGTGCCAGAGCTGCAGCTCCCGCCTGGCTGGGAATGGCAGGAGGAGGAAGTGGGTGATGGAGCTGCCATTGGACATTTGCTGCCGCTGGGCATGGGGCACTGTAAAAGGAGAAAAGAGCAGTGTCGTGTTAGGACAGGAGGGATGTCAGATACCGAAGTTCAATTTACACTCTCACAACTCTGAACACTTTAAGGCTACAGAGGAGAGGCTCAGCGTGAGTTGGTTGTGATTATCTCTGAGGTTGTTTGGTTTGTTTGTTTTCCCAGTGTAACACCTGATAAGTGACATTTTAGGGATAAAAAGTATTTTGAAGGCAACTGTGAAGAGTCTGAGCATGGGACAGACAAAAGGGCTCAGCTGTCTGTGGGTTAGTGCCTACTCAAGATTGCTGCAGAGTCCATCACTCTGGATCTCAGCTGCCCTGCACTTTCTAGAGGGACAGTCAGCTCCTTGCCCAGCAGAGCATGGCCAGCAGCCACCTCCAGTGCCAGGCACCAAGAGAGCTGCCCAGGCCTGGGCTGCACTTTCCCCCCACTTCCTGCCCATGTCTCTGATGCCTGGAGCTGTCCCTGCCAGGAGCTGCTGCTCCGGGCCCAGCTCTGCTCCCTCTCAGTGCTCCCAGAGCCCATCCCATGGGCTGTGTGCTCAGCTCTGCCCTGCACACCCCTCCCGGCAGCAGGGCTCTGCCCAGGGGCAGCTCTGCCTGCTCAGGGGCTCAGGAGCAGCTCACACAAGTCCTGACAAGACTCTCGGTGCCTTCTCCAAAGCAGAGAAGGAAATTCCCAGCTCCCACTGCCCAACCTGGCCACCAAGAGTGAAAAACATCAAAGCTCTGAATCCTTCCCTATCTGGTAAACACTGCCTCAGTGTCTTTCAGAAGAATCCTCTGCAAATGTGCTCAGAGTGATGTGGAGCTGTGAGCAGCCCTGACCCACACAGCACCCTCTCCAGTGCACAAGAACACTTTTCCTTCCCTGCCAGGGGTTGTGCCTTCCCCAACAGCTTCTCCACTATCAACGTGGGGAGCTCCTGGGCAGCTCCCGGGCAGGCTGAGTGCTGACCCTGGCAGGCAGCAGAGTCCCTGCCCCTGCACACAGCCCCTGGGCTGCAGGCACCCTGCTCGCAAGGACAGCGCTGGGCACCCCTGCCTGCACACCCACATTCACAGCCTGCAGCCAGCCCCGGGACAAGGGACCTGCCTTGTCCTGTCCCTCGCATGGTGCAGAGAGAAGCCCTGCTCTGCAGCACATCCTGTTCCTTATCTACACAGAGAAACCAAGAGAGTCCTCCTGACAGATCCCATGGACTGTCTGAGGCAGCAGCTTGAGGAGATCCCTCCAGGAACTGCAGCTGCATTGCCCTGCACCCAGAGCCTTACCATGCACAGGGCTGGGAAGGTTTCTCCTGCAGGGAGCTCTCAGCATCCTCCACTGCCAAGTGCCTTTAAGCTCTCTGAGGCTCACAGGTCTCCCCTTGCTCCCAGCTCATCAGGAGAGGCCCAGCCCAAGGTGGCTCTGCCTCTGCCCCACTGGGCTCCCTCCAGGTCTCCCTGGGGCTCCAGAGGAACCCCATTGTTAAGAGCATGAAGCATGCACTGATGTTCCGTCCCTCAGCTGGCAGACACACTGCCTTCCTGCAGTGTCATTTCTCTGCTGAGAGATGCAGTTTGGTGTAAACAGAGTTTCTCAGAATTACAGAATCATTTAGATTCAAAAAGACACTGAAGATCAACTCTAGCTCTTAACCAAAAACTGTCAAGTCCACCTCTGATCCATGTCAACAAGTGCCACATCTCCATGTCTTTTAAAGGCCTCCAGGAATGGTGACACAACCACTTCTGTGGGCAGCCTGTTTCTTGTCCCATCATTAGGACAGCCAGGCAAGGACAGGCTGGAATCTCCTTTACCCTTGCTGATGGAGTGGATTCACCCTGGTTACTTGAGGCATCTCCTCCTAAGTCTGTAGGCCTGGGACTGGAAGGGGACTCGGCTCCCTCCCATGAACACCACAAACCCACAGGAGGTAGGATTCCTCCTGCCTCTGGTCAGGTCTTCCTTGAAAAGGCACCTACATGAGGGAGCTTTGTCTCAGCAAAGGAGTGACATGTCTGGGTGCAAATCTCTGGTGACAGTTGGCATTACAGGGCTGGTCAAAGTTACATGCAAGTTATAGAGACAGGCCAAAGATACGTGCAGGCTGATATAGAGACAAGACAATATCGTTGGGAATATTCTTGTAAGCGCTCAGAGGCATCAGGCATCAGTTGCTATCAGTGATGCCAGGTCTGTCCTTTCTGCCACCCTTTAGCTGCAGGCATTGAGTGAACACAAAGTACATCACTGCAGGGTCTTTACTCACTCCCTTGATGATTCAGCTAAGGAACAGCCCAAGCATTTTAACTGTGTGCTTGGCTACATCTGGCTTTCAGAGACAGCATCCTTTATGCATAGCGATGGGTCATAGCAAATCTCAGACAAGCTCAAACAGGAATTGAAGAGCACCAGGATGAGATGCTCCTACTTCGGGAACAGTTAAAGAAGAAACAACACAGGACCACCACTAAATAAAGCAAGAGTACATGCAGGTAGATCTCAGACAGCCTATCTCCTCTTTGCCTCAGTTACCACCAGCAAGATCTCTCAGGACTTTGTGCTTTGAGAAGGGACCCTGAATGGGAAAGGGAAACAACCAGCACTGGATGGGGATCAAGTCAGGGGTTAGGGTCTTTGCAGACTACAGCCTTACGAGTCCATGAAACCAAAGGGGCAGCATCCAAGGTGCTGAGAGAATGTTTTTCACCAGAAAAACAGACCTGCTGGTCTGTTGCTGTCCCAGGAAAAAATGCACTGGACTCTGTGAGGCATCATTTAAAATGCAGTTCCCTAGATCTAGCTCTGTAAGGAGAGAATTGTACAGGTAGTCTCATGTCCCTTTGATGGCTGGAACCCCAAGAGATGTAGCATGGAGACAAGAAGGATGAGGAGGGTGGATGCCCCCTGCATGAAGGGGAAACTTGGATTTCTGGAGGTCCTCTGTGTGACACGGAACAGGTTGGGTTGGCTTTTGTGACTGAGGATCAGAGGAGTTGGTGAGAGAGACATGAGGCTCCCAGTTACAAACTACTTGCTCAGGGAGGGGAAACAGAAAAGGTCTTTTGTCAGCACCTGAGGAAGCCTCCAGGCTAATGAGCAGGTACCTTTCAGGTAATTGCCCTGGCAGTCCCTGGCCATGCAAAGCAACAGGGTGCAACAGTGTGGAGGCTCTTGGCACAACCGGTTAACACAGGTGCAGGGCAGGCCAAGAGGGGTGATGCACCCCTGGAAAAGCTGGTCAGGATGTGATCATCAGTGTCAGCCTTGGCTGCCATGAGCATGCAATAGTGGGGACTCAGATGCTAAAGGGCATGAGGAAGGCCAGCAGCAGAGAACAGACTCTGGACTTACTTGGGGACAATTCCAGGAGTTTCCGTGGGAAGCGACTCTGATGGTGAAGGAGCATGAGCAAGTCTGATAACGATCCCTGAGGCTGGAATACCTGGAGGGCTTCCAAGGTCCACCATGGCTTTTGCCACCTTTCTGAATGGTGGTCAGGCTCCTGAGGGCTTTAGCACAGTTCCAGAGCACCTGCGCATTCTGGAATGGCCGCTGTTATTCCGCAGCCTTGCCAGAGCCTGCTGAGGCCTCTGCCTCCATCTGGAATGCTTGAGGAGATTCTGCAGGGTTGGTGCAGACTGCCAGGGCCCTGCCATGTTCTGCAATGTTGGGTGTCCTTCCAAGTGTGCTGGTGGAAGCACTTCACCGGGCATTGCTGGAACCCTCCAGTTTCCCAGCAGGGCCTTCGCTGCCTTCCAGCAGCCCCTATGTGCTGCCGCGGTGCCGTGGTTTAAGTCCAGTCAGTAATTCAGAACCACGTAGTCGCTCGCTCACTCCCTCCCCTTCCTCCCCCCCACTCCCGGAGGGATGGGAAGGAGAATCGAAAAAATGTAACTCCCACAGGCTGAGATAAGAACAGTCCAGTAACTAAGGAATAACACAAACCACCGCCGCTACCACCAGTAATAATAATAGAATCATAGAATCATGGAATCAGAGAATACTTAGGGTTGGAAAGGACCTTAAGATCATCTAGTTCCAACCACCCTGCCACGGGCAGGGACACCTCCCACTAAACCATGCCACCCAAGGCCTTGTCCAACCTGGCCTTCAACACTGCCAATGATGGAGCACTCACAACCTCCCTGGGCGACCCATTCCCATGCCTCACCACCCTTACTGTAAAGAATTTCTTCCTTAGATCCAATCTAAATTTCTCTGTTTAAGTTTTAACCCATTCCCCTTATCCTATCACTACAGTCCCTAATGAATAGTCCATCCCCAGCATCCCTGTAGCCCCCCTTCAGATACTGGAAGGCTGCTGTGAGGTCTCCACGCAGCCTTCTCTTCTCCAGGCTGAGCAGCCCCAACTTTCTCAGCCTATCTTCATACGGGAGGTGCTCCAGTCCCCTGATCATCCTTGTGGCCTCTTCTGGACTTGTTCCAACAGTTCCATGTCCTTTTTATGCTGAGGACACCAGAACTGCACACGATACTCCAAGTGAGGTCTCACGAGAGCAGAGCAGAGGGGCAGGATCACCTCCTTCGACCTGCTGGTCACGTTCCTCTTGATGCAGCCCAGGATATGGTTGGCTTTCTGGGCTGCGAGCTCAAGCTGAAGCCGGCTCATGTTCATTTTCTCATCGACCAACACCCCCAAGTCTTTCTCCACAGAGCTGCTCTGAATCTCTGCTTTGCCCAACCTGTAGCCGTGCCTGGGAATGCTGCAACCCAGGTGTAGGACCTTGCACTTGGCATGGTTAAACTTCAGAAGGTTGGCATCAGCCCACCTCACAAGTGTGTTGAGGTCCCTCTGGATAGCATTCCTTCCCTCCAGCGTATCAACCGAACCACACAGCTTGGTGTCATCGGCAAACTTGCTGAGGGCGCACTCAATCCCACTGTTCATGTCACTGACAAAGATGTTGAACAAGACCGGTCCCAACACCGATCCCTGAGGGACACGACTTGTTACCGGTCTCCAGCCAGACATCGAGCCATTGAAGGCATCTCTTTGCTTGCGGCCATCCAGCCAGTTTTTTATCCACCGAGTGGTCCACCCATCAAATTGATGTCTCTCCAATTTAGAGACAAGGATGTCGTGTGGGACAGTGTCAAACGCTTTGCACAAGTCCAAGTAGATGACATCAACTGCTCTGCCCCTGTCCGTCAGTTCTGTAGCCCCACCATAGAAGGCAACCAAATTGGTCAGGCAGGATGTCCCCTTAGTGAAGCCATGCTGGCTGTCACCAACCACTTTGTTGTTTTTCATGTGCCTTAGCATGCCTTCCAGGAGAATCTGCTCCAAGATTTTGGCAGGCACGGAGGTGAGACTGACTGGTCTGTAATTCCCCGGCTCATCCATTTTCCCCTTCTTGAAAATGGGGGTTATATTTCCCTTTCTCCAGTCGTCAGGAACTTCACCTGACTGCCATGATTTTTCAAATATGATGGCCAGTGTCTTAGCAACTTCATTTGCCAGCTCCTTCAGGACGCGCAGATGGATGTCAGGTCCCATGGAATTGTGTACGTTTAGGTTTTTAAGATGGTCTTGAACCAGATCCTCTCCTACAGTGGGCCTAGGGTCTTTATTCTGACAGTCCCTGCGTCTGCCTTCCAAGACTTGGGTGGTGGGGTCAGAGCCTTTGCCAGTGAAGACCGAGGCAAAGAAGTCACTAAGAACCTCAGCCTTCCCCAAATCCATGGTAGCCAGTTCTCCCGATATCTTCCGGAGGGGACCTACATTGTCCCTGGTCTGTCTTTTATTCACTACGTACCTATAGAATCCCTTCCTGGACTTAATGTTCTTAAGGGTCTTTTCCAATCTAAATGGTTCCATGATTCTACAAAATCTTGTTGTTCAGACCAAACTCTGTCTCTCATCAGAGAAATGACACTGCAGGCAGGCAGTGTGTCTGCAAGCTGAGGGAGGGAACATCAGGGCTTGCTTCAGGCTTTTTCCTATGCGGTTCCTCTGAAGCCCCAGGGATCCCTGTAGAGAGCCCAGCAGGGCAGAGGCAGAGCCACCTTGGGCTGGGCCTCTGCTGCTGAGCTGGGCCGGGCTCCTGGGACGCAGATAGATGCTGGCAAGCGGGCAGCGCTGCAGAGAGACAGCTCTGCCCAGGAACAGGGCTGGGGCACTGCCTGCAGGCACCCAGGGGAGACCTGCGAGCCTCAGAGAGCTTAAAGGCACTTGGCAGTGGAGGATGCTGAGAGCTCCCTGCAGGAGAAACCTTCCCAGCCCTGTGCATGGTAAGGCTCTGGGTGCAGGGCAATGCAGCTGCAGTTCCTGGAGGGATGTGCTCAAGCTGCTGCCTCGCACAGTCCATGGGATCTGTCAGGAGGACTCTCTTGGTTTCTCTGTGTAGATAAGGGGGAGGATGTGCTGCAGAGCAGGGCTTCTCTCTGCACCATGTGAGGGACAGGACAAGGCAGGTCCCTTGTCCCGGGGCTGGCTGCAGGCTGTGAATGTGGGTGTGCAGCCAGGGGTGCCCAGCGCTGTCCTTGCGAGCAGGGTGCCTGCAGCCCAGGGGCTGTGTGCAGGGGCAAGGACTCTGCTGCCTGCCAGGGTCAGCACTCAGCCTGCCCGGGAGCTGCCCAGGAGCTCCCCACGTTGATAGTGGAGAAGCTGTTGGGGAAGGCACAACCCCTGGCAGGGAAGGAAAAGTGTTCTTGTGCACTGGAGAGGGTGCTGTGTGGGTCAGGGCTGCTCACAGCTCCACATCACTCTGAGCACGTTTGCAGAGGGTCCTTCTGAAAGACACTGAGGCAGTGATTGCCTGATAGGGAAGGATCCTGACCTCTGATGTTTTTCACTCTTGGTGGCCAGGTTGGGCAGTGGGAGCTGGGAATTTACTTCGGAGGAGGCTCCGGGAGTCTTTTCAGGACTTGTGTGAGCTGCTCCTGAGCCCCTGAGCAGGCAGAGCTGCCCCTGGGCAGAACCCTGCTGCCGGGAGGGGTGTGCAGGGCAAAGCTGAGCACACAGCCCATGGGATGGGCTCTGGGAGCACTGAGAGGGAGCAGAGCTGGGCCCAGAGCAGCAGCTCCTGGCAGAGACAGCTCCAGGCATCAGAGACATGGGCAGGAAGTGGGGGGAAAGTGCAGCCCAGGCCTGGGGAGGGTGCGTTCAGGCAGCTCTCTTGGTGCCTGGCACTGGAGGTGGCTGCTGGCCATGCTCTGCTGGGCAAGGAGCTGACTGCCTCTCAGAACATCTCCTCTGCACTTCCCTGTCTGCTCTGCCTGTCCTGCTAGGCTTGTGACCTGCCCCCAGACAGGCACAGCTCTCCCATGGGGTCCTTGGGAGTGCGGAGTCTTCCCTTGGTGTCGGCACTCTGTGCTCTGAGTTCTTTACTTCTGCTTCCAAGGGCTGTGTCCTGCTCTGTGTGTCACAGCTGCACCCTCGGATGCAAGGGAGAAGTTCTGCCCTTTGCAACAGCAGGGCTCCCTACCTGGCATCAGAGTCCAGTTGTTCTTTATCTCATTCTTTCTCCTTTTATTCTATTTATCTGTGTGTGGAGTAATACTTGGGCTATCACAAGGACAAGTGCAGGGTGTTGTGGTTTAAGCCCAGGCCATAAATTAGAACCACGCAGTCTACTTCCCACCTCCACCCTTTCTTCACCCCCCCCCCCTCCCCACTCCTGGAGGGGCGGGGAGGGGAATAGAAAGAATGCAACTCCCACAGGTTGGGATAAGAACAGTTTAGTAACTAAGCTATAACACAAATCACTACTGCTAACACCAATAATAATAATGATAAAGGAAATAACAAGGGAAGAGGATACAACACCTTACCACCCGCCGACCGATAACTCGCCCTCCACCCAGCAGTGAGCTTGCCCTTCCGAGTAACTCTCAGTTACATCCCGGGCGTGATGTGCTGTGGTATGGAATACCTCTCTGGCTAGTTTGGGTCAGGTGTCCTGTCCCTGCTTCCTCCCGGCTTCCCCTCCTCCCTGGCAGAGCATGAGACTCACAAAGTCCTTGGTCAGACCAAACATCAGTGTTATCAGCTCTGTTCCCAGGCCGAAAGTCAAAAACACAGCGCTGCACCAGGTACGAAGAAGGAGAAAAAATGACTGCTCCTGCTAAACCAGGACACAGGGCAGCTGGAAACAAGAGTGATGGAATCTGCAGCTCTTCAGACTATGCACTCATCCACAGGCAGCTGAGCCCTTTCATCTCTCCTGTCCTAATACTGACCACATGTTCAGCTACAAAAATTAGGATTTCTACACCTCAAATAGCACTTGTCAGCTGAGAAATTCCTGAGAAAATCCTGATAAAGTCACGCTGAGGCTCTGCTCTGCAGCCACAATTGTCATAGTTGTGAGGGCAGACACTGAAACTCTGTTACATCTGACATCCCTGGTGGGTATCGGAGCTTTCGCAGAGCGGCTTCATGAATCCCCTGCAGTGATACAGAGCTGAATCCTTGGAGCCACATTGCTTCTGCCAGCACACTTAGCCAGCAGCACCAGGAAAGGGAAAATGCATTTGAACTTGAGGGGATGGTGGAAATCTTGTGGGAAATGAACTGGTTTTATCCAGAGAACTCTCCCGTAACCTGTCACTGCCTTTTCCTCCTGTGACAGTGCCCCATGCCCAGCGGCAGCAAATGTCCAACGGCAGCTCCATCACCCACTTCCTCCTCCTGCCATTCGCAGACACGCGGGAGCTGCAGCTCTGGCACTTCTGGCTCTTCCTGGGCATCTTCTTGGCTGCGCTCCTGGGCAACGGCCTCATCATCACCAGCACAGCCTGCGACCAGCACCTCCACACCCCCATGTACTTCTTCCTCCTCAACCTGTCCCTACTGGACCTGGGCTGCATCTCCACCACTGTCCCCAAATCCATGGCCAATTCCCTGTGGGACACCAGGGCCATCTCCTACACAGGTTGTGCTGCACAGCTCTTTTTCTTTCTCTTTTTCACTTCTGCAGAGTATTTCCCCCTCACTCTCATGTCCTACGACCGCTACGTGGCCATCTGCAAGCCCCTGCACTACGGGAGCCTCCTGGGCAGCAGAGCTTGTGTCCACATGGCAGCAGCTGCCTGGGGCGCTGGGTTTCTCACTTCTCTCCTGCACACAGCCAATACATGTTCACGCTCCCTCTGCCGAGGCAATGCAGGAGTGGGTTTAGCAATGGGCCCTCAGGACAGGCAGGGACTGGAGCACTGTGCTTGTGCGGAGAGGCTGGAGGAGCTGGGCTTGTCTAGTCCAGAGAAGGGAAGGCTGATGGGGACCTGAGAGCTTGGGAAGAGAAGGCTGTCAAGAACTGAACCACTTGCTCTGACCCTGTTCCTGACGGGTTGGACTTCAGAAATCCTGGTGTCCCTTCCAACCTCTGTTCTCTTATAATCCTAAAATGATGGGCTCCAGGAAGTCCTTACTAAGCCCATACCTAAACAGGGCCTACAAGAAATCCGGAGAGGAGTTTTTTACAAGGGTCTGCAATGATAAGGGGGAACTGCTTGAAGATGAAAGAGGGAAGATTTAGATTAGACATTAGGAAGGAATTCTTCACTGTGAAGGTGCTGAGGTGCTGGCACAGGGCGCCCAGTGAAGCTGTGCCTGCCCCATCCCTGGTTTCAGGCCAGGTTGGACAGGGCTTGGAGCAAGCTGCTCTAGTGGACCTCTCTAAAACACCTCCATAACACCCAGAAACACCCCTGAAACATCTCAAAAAACCCCTAAACCACCTCTGCAACTTCCGATGGACACCCTAAAACATCCCCAGAGCCCCCAAAACACCACTGCAACCCTCAAACTCCTCACGTCCTTGTCACCTCCCTGCTTTGAGACTGTGGCCTAACACAAACCCTAACCCATGACTATAAATGCTATTTGTGACCAGAACCCCTGTTCCTGACCCAAAGTCAAATCTAACCTTCACTTCTTTTTATAAGAAGCTATAATGCAAATAAAAGTATTATCTATTATAATAATAGAACTGATTCTATATCAATATGACCATTATAAATTATACACTCTAATATAAATGCTTTTCAGTCCAGTGGGCCCATGGCACCTCAGGCCACAGAAACTGGAGGGAGTCAGCAAGAAGGGACACGTCACTGCTTGGGTCGGCCTGGGTATCACTCAGTGGGTGCTGAGCAATTGTGTTGAGCATCACTGCTCGCTAGGGAAGCTTTCCTTCCCCTTTTGGTTCTGTATGTCTCCCCTTGTTGTTTCCATTCTTATCAATAACAATAACACTAATATTACATTGCGCTTGATTTCAGTTCCTGACCTGTTCTCATCTCCCCCTGTGGGTTTCGCACTGTTCCCATTCTCCTCCCCATTCCACCTGGGTGCTGAGCGAGCGGCTGCTGGTGCTGAGCGAGCGGCTGAGTTTCAACACTGCCCCTGTCCTGGCCCCTTTGCTGTGGCAGCAGGGGCTGGACGTTTGCACTCTTGGAGCTGGGCTCTTTGTATGGGCACGCAGCTGGAAGCAGCATTCCTTGGCTCAGGAAGCGCAGCTCCCGAGTGTTGCTGGGGCTGGGACAGTGCTTGCCAAGGGCAGGGGAGGCCCAGCAACAGCTCCTGTCCTGGCCCTGCTGCTGGGGGAGCAGAGGGGCTGCCGCGGGCATTGCCGCAGTCAGGATTGCGCAGGTGTGCCCAGAGCCCACCAGCTCCTTCCCACCTTGCGCAGTGCCCGCTGGGCTTCTGGGCTGTGCCTGCGCCTGCCAGGGCCTTTGTCACCTTCCCGAATGCATTGGCAGAGCCCAGCAGAGCACTGGAGCCTTGCGCAATGCCCGGCGCTGGCCTGGCCTTTACCAGAGCCCACCAGCACCCCTCTTGCCTTCCGCAATGCCCGGGGGGCTTGCGCGGGCCTTGCCGGAGCCAGGCAGGTCCCCTTGTGCTGAGCTCCCAGTGACAGCACCAGCAGCTGCGCTGCCCAGGGGCTGCTCCTGCCCTGACACCTTCTCAGCACCTCTGACACCAGCAGCTCCTGCACACAGAAGGCTCCTGCTTCGCCCCCAGCACCTCTGCAGGCAGAGCTCAGCTCCAAGCACATGAACAAGCCCAGCGCCTCCTCCTCACCCAGCCCCTGCTCCTACAGCTGGGATGGCACCAGCACATCTCCTGACAGCTTCTCCTCCCTTTAGAGCACGCACCTACCACGTGTTTCAAGCCAGCACTAAAACAGGATTGCAAAGTCAAAGAACATGTACCTGGATGCGCAGGGCAGCCACGGGAGATGCACCCTCCCGCGGGAGGGCTCTCCTCTGCACTGGTTCCTGCAGGGCTCTGGCTCCTTCAATAGCCCACGCTCAGCGTGGGGGGCCCGTCACAATGGGCGTCTCCACAGCGACCTCCACGGCTTTGTGATGGCGGCAGCATCGTGCCCATGGCACTGGGCACCCAGGGGTGCTCCGGGAGTGGCCATGGGGGGACCAGCCTCTGCCCTCTGCTGCCAGAGCCACAGAGTCAGTCTCAGTAAGAGACAAACCTCAAGCCCCGCAACAGCCATGCTGGGCTCCCCTGCATTCCGCACGCTTGCAGCATCCTTCATCCCACAACCCCACAAGAATGAAATGGCTCCATCCCACCAAATGCTTCCTTTTACTTCAATCCGCATGGAAAACAAACCAGATTCCTGCGTTCCCTACACTGTGCACTATTAGTAACTTTGAGCATAAATCCCACTGACTCAACACACAGTCCCACGGCCAGACACAAGAGCGCAGACTGCCGGGGCCAGCCCCCACCCTGCCCCAGCCCCAGACA
Source organism: Psittacula echo (assembly GCF_963264785.1). Taxonomy (NCBI): domain Eukaryota; kingdom Metazoa; phylum Chordata; class Aves; order Psittaciformes; family Psittacidae; genus Psittacula; species Psittacula echo. The sequence goes on from NC_137755.1 coordinate 2,957,659, forward strand.
AGACTCCACTGTGGAAAAGCAACCCTCAGCTGCAGACTGAGAATCTGCCCTTGCCAGGGAAACGGCAGCGACCACAACTATGGCCACAGGGAGCTGGGGAGCAGGAGCCACTCCGCACCTCCGCCAGGCTGCTGACAGGAACACTACAGACCTGGAACGGGCACAGGACGCACACAGAGGGAAGGAGCCCATGGCTCTGGACACCCAGGGGTGCCTCGGGAGTGGCCACGGTGGGACCAGCCTCTGCCCTTTGCTACCAGAGCCCCATATTCAGTCTCAGTGGAAGACAAACCTCCAGGCCCCACAGCAGCCTCGCTGTACTCCCCCGCAACCCGCATGTTCGCAGCGTCCTTCATCCTGTAACCCCAAAGGAAAGGGATGGCTCTGATATGCGGATAGACTCCCCAGCTTGTTAAAGTTGTAAAGTAGGTATGCCTTTATTCAGCTGAGGCGCGTGGGGGATCGCTCCTCCAAAAGCATGCGCAACCCAGTATCCTTTTCCCTCTATATTTATTTTCTAAAGGTATACATATTAATCAGGTTACACAACATGCCTATACCTATTAATGGTCTATCTCCGCTTCATATTATAATGAGGGAGAAAAGTTCTTTGCGCTTGCGCAGTGCCTCCTGGTTGTCGTGGGCGAGGGTCTCAAGACGCAGTAAATGAGGCTTCCTCGGGTCTGAACTTTTCACCTCTAGTCATCACGCATGCTCCCTGGTCCTTTGGTCTTGGTCCAAGCTCAGAGGCTGGTTTCAGCCGGCTTAGGGGTCCAAGGAGCAGGAACCGAGTCACAGTTCCTTTACTTTTATCAAAAGCCTTGCATCCTTCCAACCTGCCTTGGCAAGCACAGTAAATATTAAGCAAGCAGTGTACATTGTTTAGCAAATAGCTGTAGCCCCTAATAAATCATGGTAAGGCATGGTAGGCATTAAGCAAGCAATGTACTCTAAGCAATACCCCCCTGTACAACACCCCTGTACAATAGTCCATATCAGCTCCATCCCTTCAAGTGCTTCCTTTTATTTCAATCTGCATGGAAAACAAACCAGATTCCTATGTTCCCTACACTGTGCACTATTAACTGTGAGCACAAATCCCATCGGCCCCACAAATCCCATGCGGTCCCACGGCCATTGCATCACAATGACCATGGTGACTGAGGACCACAGTGGTGGCTGATTCTGGAACTCCTTGTGTTCGTGTTTGTGCGGTCTCAGAACCCCATGAAACCCTTCAGTGGAGGCACCGAGAGACCACAGCTGCCTCACGGAACACAAGCTACCCGTGAAGGAGGCAAGAGCAGCTCCTCTGGTGGTTCCCGTCTTGGTGTCTCAGAGCCGGTGACGCCTGTGGACACAGGAGCGTGGAACGAGGTGGGTGGCAATGGCGATCTTGGGGTGCTTTAGGAGTTGCCAAGAACACCTCAAGTGACTTCCCCAGAGTGTCTGCTTTGGACTCGGTGTGCGAGTTGTGCTGGCTGAGCCGGCAGCGGAGCGCTGCGGCTGCTGAGGGGAGATCCTGGGATCTGCCCTCATTTCTTGTGTGGTGAAGGGCCTGTGGGGACGGGACAAGGGGGAAGGGCTTTAACCTGACAGAGAGACGAGATTGAGGTGAGATCTTAGGAAGTTGTTCCCTGTGAGGGTGGTGGGACACTGGCACAAGGTGGGTGATGGGATAGAAATAGTTAATAAAATGGGTCCAGGCGTTATCACCCTGGTCCAGCTTAAGGCTTGGGAACAGTAAAGAAAACACCAGGTGCTATTGCCCTGGTCGGGCTTAAGCCTTGGGAACAGTCAAGAGAACAATGAAGTGCCAAGATCACTTAGCAAAATGAAGGGGGCGTTTTGCAAGCTAAAGCAGGGTGTGTATCTCAGAAACAGACCAAACAATGTAAATATTTGTAACCCTTAGTAGTTTCTCCCTGAATCGGGATGATAAGGAAGTAACAGAGTGCAAAGTTACTGCTTAGCAGTTAGTAGACTATGAAAGGGATGGGAGACGCAAAATAAATGTCTTCAGATTTCACCAGAACTGGAGTTCATCTTTGGTACGCTACAGCACAGGGTGCCCAGAGAAGCTGTGTGTGCCTCATGGCTGGTCGTGTCCAAAGCCAGGTTGAACACAGGGGCTTGAAGCAACCTGCTCTAGAGGAAGGTGTCCCTGCCCATGGCTGGGGTTGAAGATGGATGAGCTCTAAGGTGTGAGGATGGAAGGCACGGAGCCCGCTACAAGCTGGATCTTTTATTACAAGGATTACATGATATTTGTATGCATCCAAGCAATTAGTTAAGCACATCTGTATCTGCCTTGCAGTTACATTTATGACTTTGGGCGAAAGGTCTATCTGATTTTTCTCATCAACATCCTCTATCCAGTTCCGACATCCTTATTCCTTGCCAGTTCCAACATCTTCCAAGTACCAGTCAGGGACGGGTCACTCCTAATTGCCTGCTGTAGTTCTTCCTTCCCATGGTCTCTGACAGTTTCAATACAACCCCCACACTAAGGCCCCTCTCAACCCAAACTGGGTGGCAGCCCATGATGCTGGCACGCAGTGCTGTGGGCTCGCTGGCAGGTGATTGCTGGGCCTGGCTCTTGCCCTGGCTTTTTGGCCATTGCAGTGAATGCTGCATGCGAGGAGGGATGTGGGAAGAGGCTCTGTGCTGGCTGAGGTGGCATGGTCATGCTGGGACCTGCACCCAGGAACCCTGTGGGTAGGGACTGGGGCTTTGTCACTGCTGTCATTGCAAGCAGGGCATCCCCTATCCAAGGAGGTTGTGTTGTTCTCCGCTCCCTTCCCACTTCTGCCTAGGTCACCTCATGTCTGCAGCCCAGCAGTGCTGCCTGTAGCACCCCCAAAGTGAACCTCACCCCACCATCATCATGGGTCCTGCCAAATGAAACTGGGGACCCAAAATCCTGGAGTGGCCCGACCCCCACCCCAACTGGAGATGCCCCAAAAAAGCTGTTGCCCCCCAAAGACACCAGCCCCAAAACGCTCCTTGTTGCCCCCAAACCACACACCATGGGGCACACCTAACCCCTACCTGCTCCGGTATCAGGGAACTGCGGGGGGGGGAGGGAGGGTGCAACCCTAGAGTGGGGGGGTGCCTAATTTGGGGTGTCCCCCCCAAAAGAGCCCGAGCCAGGAGGTCGAGTGGGGGATGAGCACTGGGATATTGAAACCCCAGCAGGATCTGGGGCCATAGAGCTTATGTTGGTCTGTCATGGTGCAAACTGGTCCATACTGCTCCATACTGGGATGTGTAAATTTGAGGCCAACACCAAGCTGGGTGGGAGGGTTGACCTGCTGGTTTCTACTTGGTTTCTGACATGGCTCACGTGGAACTTTGACATCACGCAGTGCTTCCCACACTGCTGTTGCTGCTTCCTCTGCCTCCGCAGTCAATTGTTAATCATCTTCTTCAACCAGGTTCCTGACTTGCCAAACTGGTGAGTTCCATAGGGAGTGAGTTCTGGAAATGATCTTTTGCTTTTCCAAATCAGCTGTGACTTCAGAGATCCCCTTTTGTGCTGTTGCAGACACTGGGGATTGTGGTACAAGGGTAATCTTTGAATCCCACCTCCTGTGGGTTTGTGGAGAGCATGGGAGGGAGCTGAGTCCCCTTCCAGCCCCATGGCTACAATCCCAGGATAAGATGCCTCACCTAACCAGGCTGAATCCCTTCCTTCAGCGGGGGTAAAGGAGATCCCAGCCTGTCCTGGCCTGCCTGTCCTGTCTGATGATGGGACAAGAAACAAGCTGCCCACAGAAGTGCTTGTGTCACCATCCCTGGAGGTGTATAAAAGACCTCTCAGGTATATAAAAAGACCTTTTATATACATGGATGTGGATGATTTTCTGGCAAAGAACAGCCACATACTCAGATCAGCAAGTGCCTATGTGGAGTTTGACATGAACCGAGGGACAACTAAAGATGAAGGAGGATGGGAGAGAGGCACTGGGAGTAAGAATCCCAGCAAGATAAGAAAGAGCTGGAATTTACTGAGTTGCTAAATTGAGGACTGTTGGAAAACTTTGAAGGTCAGGTTCTCACACCTGTGCTAACCAATTCTATGTTAGTTGTTAAGGGCTTCACAGATATGTATCCAATCACAATGTGCCAAGTTAGTGCAAACAACTTTAAGAAATAGTATATAAAGAGTTAGTTTTCTATAATAAATGGCTTTTGTCTGATCACATTCATCTCCGACTGAGTCCATTCTGCGACACATGGTGCCTGAACAGGCTTTTTCACACTGAAAACAAAGAACGCGGTGCCGCAGGGAAGTCGATCCGGCAGGACCGGGATTCATCTGGCAGGACTGGGATCCGGCAGGACCGGAACACTACGGAGCCTTTGAGCCCGGGAGGCAGAAGCCTCAGAACGGAATGGAGCCTTTGAGCCCAGGAGACACTACAGTGGAATTCAGGTGAGCAGCCGAGTGTTCAGAAAAGGATTAAAATGGGGATTCAATTGAGTAAAGAAGCAGCAATATTTAAGCTTTTCCAGCATATCCTCTTTATGAGAGGGATAGAGTATGATGACTCTATGTTAAAGAGGTTGTTGCTCTGGAGTAAAGAGAAAAACTTAATCCAGGGTGTTGGCGAAGCCTTTGAGCTTGGGACTTGGGAAAAGATCGGGGCACGCCTGTTGGACGAAATTACCCTTGGGTCTAAAGAAGCAAAATCTCTAGCTACCCTGTGGTGGTTACTAAAAGAAACCATATCCACGATGAAGGTTGAGCAACAAGTAGTAAAGTCAGCTTTTGCGGCTTTTTCTGGCTCGCCTTCACAAAACCATGGGGGACCGGCTGCTGTGAGTCCGACACCTGACGCCGTAGTTAAGGGGGAACTGCCTGCCGCTTCAAGCGCAAAACATCTGGTTTGAAAGCTTGTGCACCCTAGAGTGCGAATGTTTGAGGATCCAGCGCATCCTCCCTATCCTGTGCTGACAACGCCTTCACCGGCGGCAGCAATAACTAGTGATCGGGATTTTGAAAAGGATGATGTACCGCCAAAACGCCCTGACTCGAATCCTTCTTGTGCTGCTACTGCCCCTGAGCCCAGCCCCCAAATTCCCCTGCCCGCCCCTCACATTGATACTGGCCTGCCCACCCCTCACGCCGCCATCACAGCCCCCTCCACCGCCCTTCCACCGCCTGATGCAGAAGAATGGGAACCTCCAGAGGAGGACAGTGAGACTCCGAATTTATACCCACCCGTACCATGTACACCATCGTTAGCGTTGCCCCAACCGGGGCCAAAAATTAAACAGGATTGGGGGCAGTGGACTAAGCTTTTAAATAAAAAATTACAGGAGCTATGAGACCAATTAGAGCAAAGAGAGAGGGGCATGAATCAGAGAAGTTAAACAAGGTTAATCCTTTTGTTACACCCTTGCCACCGCCCTCAAAGCCCCCTCTGCAAACTAACCCTAGTGCCTTGAGATGGTGAGGTCTTATTCAAGACGCAATCATAGACGGCACTGTTCTGCCGATTGACGTTCTCGCTGCATTTCCGGTTATTATGAATGCTCAGGGACAAACCCAATGGACTCCTATGGACTGGAAAATCATAAAGGAACTTCAGGGAGCAATTTCTCAATATGGGTCGTCTTCTCCGTATACACAACAAATGTTAACTCCCTTGTTTTCTAGTATGGTCTTAACTCCCAATGATTGTCTTAAGGTAACTTCAGTCCTGTTAACTCCTTCGCAGCTATTACATTTTGAAAGTGGGTTTGAGGAGCTTGCTGAAAGAGCCGTTGATGATAATTTAGGTTGCAATCCTAATGATCCCTTACATGGTGTTACATCTGAAATGTTAATAGGGAAGGGACAATTTCACCCTGATGCAGTACAGGCTTGTATGAGAACCGAGGTGTTACAGCAAGCGCAGCAATTGGCCTTAGCTGCTTTGAAAGCTGTGCCAGAAGCAGGAAAAGCTAATCCCTCCTATATATTGATAAAACAGGGAATTACTGAGCCATATATGCAATTTATTGATAGATTGTCAGCAGCTATTGAGAAGAATATTGATTTGGCACCTAATGCTAAAGAATCTGTGCTTATGTCCTTGGCTGTGGAAAATGCTAACCCAGCTTGTAAGTGTATTTTACAGGTTTTACCGAAATCTGCTGGCTTGCAGGAAATGATGGACGCTTGTTCTAAGGTGGGCACGGCCGAGGAAAAGGCAGAATACATGGCTACTGCCTTTGCCGCTGCTGTCAAACCTCTGTTACAGCACGGTTGAGGTGATCGAGGGGGTATGAAGGGCATGAGATGTTTTAATTGTGGGAGAATGGGACATCACAGAAAACAATCTACAGTAAAGAAAACTAACCCAGCAGGTGGTGCTTCAGGTTTTACAGGTGGTTGTACTAGATGCGACAAACATGGCCATAGGGCAACTGAATGTCACTTGAAGTATAAGAAAGATGGAACTCCATTGGGAAACTTGAATGTGAGCGTGACGCCACCCCGCGCGATGACACAAAATCAGGGTGTTTGGACTGCGTCCAATCCGCTACAGCAGGGAGTGCCGGAGTGGATGTGGCAACAGCAATGGATTTTACCATAACGGATACCTCTCCAAACTGGCAAAAGTACGTTTAGTAATTGCACCTGAAAAGGTACAGCGTAATGCCCCATGGAGACACCTGGGGTGGATTATTTCCGGAACTGATGTTAGGCCCCAGAAGATGAAGATTACTACAGAGATAAGAACCTTGTCAGACGTGCAGAAATTGATAGGTGACATTCAGTGACATTCAGTGGATCTGTTCCTTACGTGGAATTACTAATGACGATTTGGCAGAACTAATGCCTCTTTTGAAGAGCAAACCACAGAGGAAAAGGGAACTCTGTCAAAAATCCAGCATGAGGCCCTAGCCCATATTATGGCTAAAATATCTACTTCTTATGCTTCCCAATGGAACCCAGATTTATCTATAGCTTTGTTTGTTGCAAACAATCAGTATCATCCGTTTAGTCTGTTGGCACAATGGACTCCGCAGTCACTCGGGCCTCCCAGGGAGCCTTAGTGATGGTAATGACAAAGCAGATAAATTAGTTGCTCCAGCTTGGGCAGGACCACCGGTAGATATTTTTCAACAAGCCCGAGCATCTCACGCCTTCTTTCACCAATCAGCAAAAATGTTAGTTCGGCAGTTTGGCTTCTCCCTGACAGATGCCCGAGGCATTGTACAGTCTTGTCCTGATTGTCAGGGCCAGACAATAGGCATAGGCCTTGGAGTCAATCCTCGAGGTCTCCAACCTCTCCAACTTTGGCAGATGGATGTAACCCATGTATCATCTTTTGGAAAATTGAAGTATGTCCATGTTACTATCAACACCTTTTCTCACTTTGTTTGGGCTACCCCTCTGGCTGGCGAAACCGCACACCACGTGATCACGCATTTGCGTGGCTGTTTCACAGTTATGGGAGTACCTTTACAGCTTAAAACGGATAATGCACCTAGCTACACTTCTTCAATGCTGTCTAAATTTTTAAATAATTGGGGCATTGCTCATATCACTAGTATTCCTCATTCTCCTACAGGTCAGGCTATTATTGAACGGACGCATCAGACTTTGAAACAATTGTTAGAAAAACAAAAAACGGGGGAAGAAGGGCTTACCCCGGCAGCAAGAATACAGAAAGCTGTGTATGTTATGAACTTTTTGCAATTGGTAGGAGACTCTAGTGACCCTCCTGCTGTAATACATGGTCAAGCGTTAGGGTCAGGTTATGTGAATAAGACTCAGGGTATACTGGTCCAGTATAAGGATCTGGAAACTGGTACCTGGAAGGGTCCTGTGGAAGTAAAACTAACTGGTAGAGGCTATATGTGTGTAATCACAGACTCTGGTCTGTGTTGGGTACCGGCTCGATGGGTGAAACCTTGGAAGGAGCCAGCGTTGCCAGAAGGAGCCAGCATTGCCAAAAGAAGCCTGAACACCCTCATTGCCAGTGAATGAATCGGCTGGATGACGAGGCACGAGCCAGGTTTCACGCCCAGAATTTTTGAAGGAGAGTTTGAGCTGCAGAGACGGGTATTGAGGCAGAAGAAGCAGATACGCATTATTCAATTTGAATGTTCAAAGCCCTTACTGGTGCCATACAAATGGCAGATTCCTCCTGAGCATTGGGAGGGGACTATGCGAAGTTGTGCTAAGCCATTTGCTTAGAAGCACGAAGATAGACATAGTCATGAGTGTAAATAGAACCTTCTTTCTTTCAATATTCATGTTTATGTTACAGATAGCTATACTACTTTTAAGGCTAATGTTTATGTAGATCTGTTAGAAAAGGTAGTTAATTATACGCAAGTGAAAAACTGTTGGGTGTGTGGAAATATAGAGCAATTTCGTGTACCATTATTAGGAGTCCCTTTAAGTAAATGGGCAAGTATTAACCCTTATAGCCTTTTGAACACGTTATATGAGTACCATGACGGACTGTGGTCTTGGGACCCCATATAAAACTCATTTGATAGTCTCTCTGTGATCCACATGTACTAGAAGATAGCAAATATAAGTATATCCATGTTTCTATCAACTCTTGGAGACTTTTATGGATATTGCTGACCACTTCTTCTACAGAAGAAGTACTACATCTTCTACACAGATGTAGGCTGGCCACCTGCATTGGAATGAGTGTGCATTTTGGTCAGTGTAAAAGCCCAAGGCTCATGCAATGTGGGGGAGGCAGAGCCTCTGCAGGGATGCCTGCTGAAGTTGAGCCTGCCACCTCGCACTGTGATGATGCTTCTTGGAGCTACTTTCTTGATTGTCTTCACAGGGTCCTTACGCCACGTTCCATATGAGGGACCATGTAGTGGGAGTAATGATTGTCTGGGTTTTGTGTTTTGAATATTGTAATTGTATGGAGTTTGCTTGTGGGATCCCATGCGTGAGTGTGTGTGTATGTGTGTGTGTGTGTTCAGGGCAGGTGGTGTTTTGTGTATTTTATTGCCGTGTATTTTTCAATGTATTCAATGCATGGTTTTGAATGCTACAAAGCGCGTATGGCTTGTGTAAAAAGAAAAAGGGGGAGATGTGGATGACTTTCTGGCAAAGAATGGCCATGTACCCAGATCAGCAAGTGCCTACGTGGAGTTCGACATGAACAAAGGAACAGCAAAAGGTGAAGGAGGATGGGAGAGAGGCACTGGGAGTGAGAAACCCAGCAAGATAAGAAGGAGCTGGAATTTACTGAGTTCCTAAATTGAGGACTGTTGGAAAACTTTGAAGGTCAGGTTCTCACACCTGTGCTTAACCAATTCTATGTTAGTTGTTAAGGGCCTCACAGATATGTATCCAATCACAACGGGCCAAGTTAGTGCAAACAACTTTAAGAAATAGTATATAAAGAGTTAGTTTTCTATAATAAATGGCTTTGTCTGATCACATTGATCACTGACTGAGTCCATTCCGCGACAACAGGCCACGTCTGTCTTTGCTGCTTTACAATTTGGGTAATATTTCACTTTTGGTGATATTGTCTTCAAAGCCATATCAGTTTTCACCCCCTGCTACTTCAGTATCTTCCCTCCTTGTCTGACCCACAGTGTGTCACTGAAAATCTCTCATTGTATTTAAGCACAATAAACCATCCTGCAGCAACTTCTTCTCTGTGCTATGTGCTCACATGGCAGGAATGAAGGGGAATGAAATCAGCTTTCTGGCTGCTCCAGCTCTGGGATGGCTGCTCTGTGCCTGGAGCAGGAAGAGCTCTTGAGGAGCCCAAGGGCCGGGGCTGTTGTGCTGGTGTGGGGAGATGGGATGGCATGGGGGAGCTGCAGAGCTCTCAGGGTGTCCTGGGCAGGAGAGCAGGGGACAGAGGGGTCCCTGCAGGGGACTCCCCTGCAATGGCACAGGCTGGGGCTGCCTGGCTGGGAGCAGCCCATGGGAAAGGTCTGGGTGGGCAGGAGCTGGACAGGAGGCAGCGTGTGCCCTGGCAGCAAGGGAGGACAGCAGCATGGCGGGCTGTATGACCAGGAGCACGGCAGGAGAACAAGGGAAGGGATGCTCTGGAATACTCCATCCAGATTTCAGATCCCCAATTCAGGAACGCTATTGGCAAGCAGGAGTGGGTTTATCAATTGGCCCTCAGGACAGGTGGGGACTGGAGCACGGTGCCTGTGGGGAGAGACTGAGGGAGCTGGGCTTGTCCAGCCTGGAGAAGGGAAGGCTGATGGGGACCTGAGATCTTGGGAAGGGAAGGCTGTTGAGGACTGGCTGCATGAACTGGCAAGGAGGACATGGAGCATACAGAGCCAGGCTCCTGACAATGGTGCCTGGTGGGAGGACAAAAGGCAATGGGGGAGAGTGACAGAGGAGAGGTTCAGGCAGGACAGAAGGAAAACATGTTCCCCTAGGCTCAGGCAAGTGCTGCATCAGGTCACCCAGAGAGGCTGTGCAGTCTCTGGCCTTGGGGATTTCCAACTCAGACTGAATCAAGCCTTGAACCACTAGCCGTGACCCTGTTCCTGACGAGTTGGACTTGAGACCTTCTGGGGTCCCTTCCAAACACTGTTCTCTTATGATCCTACAAAGATGGGTTTATGAAGGGCCCTAAAGTTGCTCTGAGGGCTGGAGCTCATCTCCAATGATGACAGCTGAGAGAGCTGAGGGTGCTGAGCCTGGAGAAGGCTGCAGGGAGACATCCTAGCAATCTGCCCATACTTAGACAGGGCCTACAAGAAATCTGGAGAGGGGCTTTCTGCAAGGGTGTGCAGTGACAGGACAAGGGGGAATGGCTTCAGCTGAAAAAAAGGCAGATTTAGCTTGGACATTAGGAGGAAGTTCTTCTCTGTGAGGGTGCTGAGGAGCTGGCACAGGGTGCTCAGAGAAGTTGTGGCTGCCCCATCCCTGGCAGTGTTCAAGGCCAGGTTGGATGGGAGTCAGGTTTGCTCTGAAGCTGTGCTTTGCCCAGCTCTGACGTTCACAAGGGATATCAGATGAAATCCCAGAATCATTTCATTTGAAAAGACCCTGGAGAACATCGAGTCCAGTCATTAACTGCTGTGCTCTAAGGGCTGGAGCACGTCTCCGATGAAGGCAGGCTGAGAGAGATGGGGGTGTTCCGCCTGGAGAAGAGAAGGTTCCAGGGAGACATCTTAGCATCTGCCCATAGCTAAACAGGGCCTACGAGAAATCTGGAGAGGGGCTTTTTAGAAGGGTGTGCAGTGACAGGACGAGGGGGAATGGATTTAAGCTGAAAAAAGGGAGATTTAGCTTGGATATTTGGAGGATTTTTTTCTATTTGAGGGTGGTGGGACACTGGCACAGGGTGCACAGAGGATCTGTGGCTGCCCCATTCCTGTCAGTGTTCATGTTGGTTGGGAGTCATGTTATGTGTGAAACAGTGCTTTGTCCAGCTCTAATGTTCACAAGGGACATCAGATGGAATCCAACTTGATTGTAAAGTTCTCTACATGTACTCATGACTCAGATGAGTCTGGTCTGCACAAGAGAGGCTCAGCATGGCCTTAGACTCTTTGACTGTGTTATTTATTTACTGGCATAACACTGCTGAGGTTTGTGAGGTTTTTTTTTGAGGGGGTGTTATAAAACATTCTCTGTATGACTGAAAACCTGAAGAGTACTGAAATAGGGAGAAGTCCTCAGCTTTTTGCAGATTAGTGCAGAGGCAGGAGAGCTGCAGTGTCCATCAGTCCTTTCCCGTCTGCCCTGTGCTGAAACTCCCACTGCCTGTAAGATGCCTTCACACACAAAAATTGCTCTTAAGAACCCCCACAAAAACCTGTCCTGTGCTGAGAGCAGGGCAGCACGGTTTAAAGGGACAGAACACGGAGGTCTCATGGGGAGAAGCAAAGGACTGTGCCCAGCAGACCATGGCCAGCAGCCACCTCCAGTGCCTGACACCAAGAGAGCTGCCTGAACGCACCCTCCTCAGGTCTGGGCTGCACTTTTCCCCCCACTCCCTGCCCATGTCTCTGCTGCCTGGAGCTGTCCCTGCCAGGAGCTGCTGCTCTGGGCCCAGCTCTGCTCCCTCTCAGTGCTCCCAGAGCCCATCCCATGGGCTGTGTGCTCAGCTCTGCCCTGCACACCCCTCCTGGCAGCAGGGCTCTGCCCAGGGGCAGCTCTGCCTCTGCAGGAACCTCACACCTGGCACTCCATGGATCCATCAATGGTGAATGGAGAAACATGGTCACCCCCTGAGGAAAGCCTGGAGAGCTTCTGAACTCTTCAGTGAGTTACTGGTGGCAATGAGCAGAGTGCAGGGAGGTGAGGGAGGGTGGAGGGAAGTCAGCAAGAAGCAAGGTGATGGTTCAGGGCTTTAACCAATCCTTACAAGCAGGATGGAGCCCAGCAATGGAGAGCAGTTGATGTTTGTAGGTGGAGGAGGAGTAGGTGTTCCTGGAGTGTGGCTGTAGAGCCTGGACAAAGCAGAGGCTGTCTGAGAAGTTTCCCTCATGGGAACATGCCTCAGCGTGGCACATGGGGAATGCCCACTGCTGGGGGTGCCTGAACACTGCTCCTCATGCCCCATGAGCCGACCTCCCTGTCTGCCTCTCCTGCACTACCCAAACTTGCCTGGAATGCAGGATCCATCCCTGAGCCTGGAGAATGCAGGAACCTCCTGCAGTGAGGGGTCGCTGCTGCAGGGCAAGTGCAAAGCTTCTGTGAGACACTTGTGAGTGTGGGCAGAGAAAGGAGCGTGCGCAGCAGAGAGGGTGCTACAGGCAGGAAGCTGTCCCAAATGAGGTGCCCTGTCCCCACAGCATGGGGTACCTTGCACCCAAGGACACCACCTTTACTTCTGGCTTTTGCCAGGAAGTTCTCAATCCAGACCATTGGCTTTTCCCACTGCTCTCCCATGGTACTTAGTTCTCTATCCTGATGGCATCACCCATTCCTCTAGAAGCCTCCTGTAGATGGCCTTGCTGAGGGATATTCACTCCACCTGCTGAATTGACACTATAGTAGCAGCCTACAACTACTTGAAATGTGGCTTCAGAGATGATGGAGATTTTCTTGCTAGCAGGAAGAGAAGGAAACCTCTGCAAAGTGCCATTTAGAAGGTTCAGACTCAAAGTTAGGAAAGAGAAATGTCTCTCAAATGTGGAGTTGTGGTGCAAGAGGTCACCCAGAGGGAGTCTGGCTCAGCCCATGGCTTTGTGTTTCAAGGAGCAGGCAGCGATGGGTGCAGAGATGTGACTGAAGGTACAGAAATGCCAGGTGAGAGCCAGGTGGGAAAGCAAGATGTGTGTCAACAGCCTGAAGGGAAAGAGGTGCAGGCATGGGCCAGTGCAGGACAGTCTGCAGCAGAGATGAGTGAGGATTCTGGCAAGGCTGGAAGGCCCAAAAGAACAAAAGGTCTCTGTTGCCCTGGGCTATGGCAGTTGCCTCTTTCATCAAGGCCTTTGAGGAGAACTTTCTTTCTCAGGATTTCAGGCTCTTCTTCTCCAAGGGCTGTGGTCAGGGCTTGGCCTTTCTGCTTCATCAAACAAACCAAAGGTTTTCTCACCACCAGATACCTGCATCTTGTCTCCCAGGAGTCACAGCGTCCAGTTAATTGTTTTAACGAGTCCCTGGGGAGGCTTTGTCAGTAACAGCCCTCAGTGGGGTCCATTAATGCTGAAGGGCCTTGGGGTTTTGTTTCTGACTTGGACTTCTTGAAAGGTTTCCTCAGTCTCCTCTCAGCACCTGAGGTTCATGGACTCAGCCGAAATACACCATGGGGCTCATTAAAACCTTTGGGATTTGTCAAGCTTTGGAAATTGCACAGCACATTTTAGGATTCCGAGTGCAGGAAGATTGCAAAGGGCAACAGATAAAAGTTATTGTGAGGGTTTTTTTTTTCTCTACTTTTCAGTTTAGAAATTTCTGTGACTTGTGGAATGCCTGGCACAGGGATCACTAGAACCTGCCAGCACCCCTCCTGCCTTCCGCAATGCTCGGTGGGCTTGCGCGGGCCTTGCCGGAGCCAGGCAGGTCCCCTTGAGCTGAGCTCCCAGTGACAGCACCAGCAGCTGCACTGCCCAGGGGCTGCTCCTGCCCTGACACCTTCTCAGCACCTCTGACACCAGCAGCTCCTGCACACAGAAGGCTCCTGCTTCGCCCCCAGCACCTCTGCAGGCAGAGCTCAGCTCCAAGCACAGGAACAAGCCCAGCGCCTCCTCCTCACCCATCCCCTGCTCCTACAGCTGGGATGGCACCAGCACATCTCCTGACAGCTTCTCCTCCCTTTAGAGCACGCACCCACCATGTGTTTCAGGGCAACACTAAAACAGGATTGCAAAGTCAAAGAACATGTACCTGGATGCGCAGGGCAGCCACGGGAGATGCAGCCTCCCAAGGGAGGGGTCTCCTCTGCACTGGTTACTGCAGGGCTCTGGCTCCTTTAATAGCCCACGCTCAGCGTGGGGGCCCCGTCACAATGGGCGTCTCCACAGCGACCTCCACGGCTTTGTGATGGCGGCAGCATCGTGCCCATGGCACTGGGCACCCAGGGGTGCTCCGGGAGTGGCCATGGGGGGACCAGCCTCTGCCCTCTGCTGCCAGAGCCGTAGGTTCAGTCTCAGTAAAAGACAAACCTCAAGCCCTGCAGCAGCCACACTGAGCTCCCCTGCACACGGCATGCTCGCAGCATCCTTCATCCCGCAGCCTCGCAAGAAAGGGATGGCTCCATCCCGCCAAGTGCTTCCTTTTACTTCAATCCGCATAGAAAACAAACCAGATTCCTATGTTCCCTACACTGTGCGCTATTTACTGTGAGCACAAATCCCACTTACTCAATTATGCAGTCCTATGGCCAGACCCGATAGGGCAGACTGCCAGGGCCAGCCCCCACCCTGCCCCAGCCCCAGACAAGACCCCCCCGCAAAATAGCAACCCTCAGTTGTAGACTGAGAATCAGAGTAACAACAGGAAAGGTAAAATCTTCTATCGCTAAAATCACTATGAAGAGCTGTACAGCAAACTTTGCTGCTGTAGAGCTGTTGTGGTTTAAAAGGGACAGAGCATAAAACTAGACAGGAGAAAGGATAATGCTAACCAGCAGTGATGCCCAATGCAATTGCTCAGTACCCACTGAGCGATACCCAGCCTGACCCAATCCCATCCCTTCAGGATGACTCCCCCAGTTTCTATCCTGGGCATGACGTGCTGTGGGATGGAATACCCCTTTGGCTAGTTTGGGTCAGGTGTCCTGTCTGCTTCCTCCTGGCTTTTTGTGCCCCTCCTCACTGCAGAGCATGAGAGACTGAAAAGTCCTTGATCAGGGTAAGTGCTACTGAGCAACAACGAAAGCATCAGTGTGTTACGAACGTTATTGCCAGAATAATGCGAGAACACAGCACTGCATCAGCTACAGGAAAGAGAATTAATTCTATCCCAGCCAAAACACCACCCAGGGGGCTGGGAGATCAACTCCGATGTCAGCACCAGCCCTGCTGCCTGACCAGGGGATGGGAGCTCAGACCTGAGGCCAGCACCAGCCCCGCTGCCTGCCCAGGCAGCCATGAAACCCTTCACACCAAAGAACTGCTCCAGTTCCCAAGACAAGCCAGGGCTGCAGCAACCGGAGGAACTGTGGGTGCCCCTGGAACAGGGACTCCCAGGCAGAGGTTGGAATATCCCCACGAACCCTTGGGCCATCATGTAGGGTTGATGCACCTGGGGATGCTGGCGCTGGCAGTGCAGAAGGTCCCTCCTCTTGGATGCCACCCGATGATGCTGTACGTGCTGCTTTGGGAAGTTCTCAGAGTCGTCTCTGCACAGTGACTGCCGTGGGGAGTCACTGCATGCAATATAAGCAGTGGGAGCCGTGATGTCCTAGTGCATGGCAGGTGACGTCACAGTGTGTGGCAGGTGATGTCACAGTGTGTCACAGCAGCCCCGCTGCCTGTCCAGGCACCAAGACAGGAACCAGGATAGAAGCTGCTCTTGCCTCCTCCACCAGCAGCTTGTGTTCCAAGGAGCAGTTGTCATCTCCCAGTGCCTCACCATAGGGCACTATGCACTAAACATTTGAGGAATGCGGAGGAGGATTTGGATTTGATGGCAGCCCCCTGGAGAAGGGGTACTGTGAATAATGGGGCTGAAGGTGCTGACAATGAGAATCAAGCACAAGTACTAGCACAGGCACCGGAGATTTTTTTTTTGGGGGGGTCACAGGCCGAAGGATTTTGCTCTTCAGCAGAGCAAACTAGGGGAAAATTAGGGGAAACTCTGATTACACCTTTAAGTCAAGGTGTGTGTAATGATGGTCTACTCATTATGAAGATTCCCTTTACCATTATAGATTTGAAGAGTTGGAAACAAGTGTCTGGTAATTATGCATCTTGCTTTCCAGAGTGTTGACACAAACATAATTATTCATATAGCTCAGACCGCAGTAGAACAACAAATAACAGCAGGCACAGCAACAGGTTCAGTGAATCTTCACGTACCTACCCCTGATCTGAACTGGGACCATAATCGGGACAGGCAAGCTTTGAAACAATAGCGGAGGTGGATTTTATTCAGCGTTAGGAATGCGGTCCCCAAGGCAGTGAGCTGGTCTAAGCTATATGAAATAAAGCAAGATATATATGAACCACCACCTGGATTCGTGGGAAGATTAAAAGATGTGATGCATAAATATACTACTATTGATCCTGCAGAAGAGGAAAGAAGGAAAGAGGCCATTTAACAAAAAGTCAATCCACGGAAGACATAAGGAAAAAGGTACAAACGCTTCACGGGGAGGACCAATGTGATTTGGTAAAAAATAAGGGATATGGCCTTGGAGACCTATCACAATCGGACCACTATTGCTCTGGTGCAAGTTCTCTGAAATGGTTCAAGTGGTTCAATAGTACTGGGGAGGGCTTTCAGTCCCTGATTATTAATATAGGCATTATTAATAGAATTCATATAATTATTAATATAATACAATATTGTGTTTTGTGGGTTAGAAAGTTTCAACTAGGAATTTGTTAATGTATATGTGGAGCCATAAGATAAGCTCCAGAGTAAAACTGGGACCTTTAAGGGAAAAAAAAGAGAGAAAACTTGCTGCCTGTAGCTATCCCACAAGAAACCAGGAAACGGGGGAGTGGTCCAGGAGGAGTGGAAACAAGGATTGCATGGAAAGGTTTGTGAACAGATTCCACAGGTTGCACTCGAAGGGAAAATGCCCTCAGAATCAAAAGAAACACTGGATATTTAGTGGACCGTCAGGACAGGCAGAGAGAATGATTCCTTTAGATGGAGATTGAGGAGGAGCGGGGGAAGATTCGAATCCCTCCCCAGCAGAGCCCCTGGCTACAGTTAGGTTGGGGAATGAGAAGGTAAAATTCCTTCTAGAAACAGAAGCTACTTATTCTGTTATAAATACTTGTAAAGGGCAATTAAGCAAACAAACTGCTGCAGGCATTGGTGCCACAGGTGGACAGGAACCCGGCCTTCCTTTACATTTGAGAAACTGGCAAACAGATGTTGAGCCATCAAGTTCTTTGCATGCCCGAGTGCCCCGTGCTGGTATTGGATAGGGATTTACTGAGTAAATTACATGCATCCATTAGGGTTAAAGAAAGAAAATTCAGGTCCATGTTCCCGATGAAAAGGCTGTGGAGGCCCGAGTTTTTATGTTACAGAAACCAGGCACAGAGCCGGATATCCCCGAGGAAGTGGGTACATCCACAAGTATGGGCTGCCGGAGCTCCGGGACCATCACGAGCTGCAGAAGCAGTAACTATTTCTCTGAAACCAAACATGACACCGCTAAGACAGAAACAGGATCCTATAAAACTGGAAGCAAGAAAAGGACTAGAGACCCAAATAGAAAAGTTTATCAAATACTTTGGGACAAAAATGGACCGTATTTGTACTTCACAGGCTAACAACCATTCTGGAACAGAAAAGCAGTCATTGGCTTTCCCCAAGCAGGCTGTGATTCTATGACAAGAAGACGTAGACTTCAAAGTATCAAACATTTTGAAGCAGCAGTGGTTTTGACAACAGATTCAGAAGCAGGAGAGCTGACCCACAACTGTTTACAGACCATAACATAATAGAGCTAAACCAAACATAATAGAGGCTAAAGCCCTACATTCCTCCTCCCCCAACACATCAGCACAGAAAGCTGAGCTGATGGTGCTACTGAGACTTCTGAAATCGTCAGAAAGTCAAAATCTGCTTTTAAGGCACATCAGTTTGATAACACTCCAGAGAATATTGGTAATCACATTGCTGACAAAGCAGCTGAAGAAGCTCTGGGTGGGGACCTTTCATTACTATTGCCTCATAAGTATCAGAGCTTGGGTAATGAAGTTCCAAGTTATCAAACAGAGGATGGGAAATTACCTAGTCTTAGGAGCCAAGAAACCCGATGAAGGATGGTGAGTTACACACATGCCTCCTGCACACAGAAGGCTCCTGCTTTGCACCCACAATGTGTTTCAAGCCAACACTAAAAGAGGATTGCAAAGTCAAAGAACACATACCTGGATGCGCAGGGCAGCCACGGGAGATGCAGCCTCCCGAGGCAGGGGTCTCCTCTGCACTGGTTCCTGCAGGGCTCTGGCTCCTTCAATAGCCCACGCGCAGCGTGGGGGCCCCATCACAATGGGCGTCTCCACAGCAACCGCCACGGCTTTGTGATGGCAGCAGCATCGTGCCCATGGCACTGGGCATGCAGAGGCTGGGACTGGATGAAACAACGCTGGGCTGCGCATTCTTTCGGAGGAACGATGCCCCATGCATCTCAGCGCTGAATAAAGCATACCTACTTTACAACTTTAATGAGTTGTGGAGTTTATCCGCATATCACTGTGACTGTATGACTGTAAAACAGGATCTGCATTTGGCTGCAGAAGAGCTCTCAGCACTGAGTCAGGCCCAGGATCAGGTGCAGACATTTATGCAGGAACATCCTGTCTCTGCTGCTGGCCTCAGCAGAGGCCACTGGAGCCCATTGAGGGCAGGTCAGGCCCGGAAAATAGCCAGGATCAAGGGCAGCAGCGCCACCTCCTCTGAAAGAAGCCCCAGGGCTGAGTCTCTGCAGTTTCTCCTTTCCCCCGCACCACCCCTGGCTTTCAGCCCCACAGCGGGGCTCTTCTGCAGCCTCTTCTCAGCTCTTGTTGTTTGCTGGCAGCTTCCAAAGGCAGTTGTGCCTCTGACGGAGCCACAGCAATGGCCCAGCCCGTGCTGCGGTGTGTGGAGCGCTCTGATGGCACCATCAAGTGCCTGTAGGGCTCAGCAGCGCTGGCAGGAGCAGAGCTGTGGGGCCTGACCCTGCCCCCGGGGCAGAGGCAGGTGAGTTCCAGCACTTGGTGTTTCTTGGCAGGAACCTTTGAAGCCAGGATCGAACCGGGTACGAGCGAAATGGAGCTGGGATTGAACCGGGCATAGAGCCAGGATCAAACTAGGAATGAGCAGGATGGAGCCGAGATGGAGCAAGATGGAGCCAGAATTGAACCAGGATCGGGTGGGATGGAGCCCAAAGGAGGCAGTCAGGAGCAGAGTGAGCAGGGCTGTGTCAGGGATTGAGTGGGAAGGGCAGGGCTGTGGGTTGGGATTGAGATGGGGGGCAGGGGGTCGGGGGCAGAGATGCAGTGGAGCTGTGTCAGGGCTGTGGGAGGGGATGGAGCGGGGTGGGCAGGGGGTACAGCAGGGATGCAGTGGGGTGAGGTGGGCTGGGCTGTGCCAGGAGGGCACAAAAAGCGAGGCCTGACCCAGCAGGGGAGGTGCAGGCAGGGATGGAGCCCACTCTGGGGCAGGGGCTGGGCATGCTGGGGATGGCGGCAGGACCTGCCAGTGAATGCACCCACTTGCATTGGATGGGAGTCACCAACAGCTCCCCAGCTGCAGCCCCAAACCAACATCTGCATAAAGGTACTTGAGACTAAATCAAACAAAAGAGCAATTATCTTGTGGCATGCAAGTTTCTAAAAGATGACTTCTTTAAAAATAGTTTGATCCAGCTTGGGTTTCTCTAATTACATTGTGACAGCTTTAAGGGTTAGTAGGATTCAAACCACCTTGACTAGAAATAAGCATTAAAGGTAAACCACGTAAGCTCAGGGAGGCAACTTGAAGAGCACAGGAGGTAGCACTGTGAAAGACAGGACATGCACTTGTGTTCAGCAGGGAGATATTCTGTGATTCTGTCATTTACGGCCTTAGTATTACTGAGCATTTTATTAAATACACCCTCGTCACTCTGCTTCCCTCAGTTGATTGTAAGTGCTTGGCACAGATGGGCTGGCAGGACTGGGGCAGTGGGGAGATGCCCAAAATGCTCAAGCACAGCATTAGTCAATGATCCAAAAGTGCTATTGGGCTTAACTAAACAAAATCTACCCTCCAGAATGGTCCCTATCCAAGGGTTTGGGGACCCAGACAGGGGCCGTCCTCAACCCTTCCAGTCAGGGGAAAGGGTGTGAGAAGGAGCAAACTGATAGTGCATGTCCACAATTGGTAGATTATAGACACTGCCCCACACTGGGTGTTTTCTGGCAGTCCTGATGCGGGTGCAAAGGCAGTCCTGAACTATTTGGTGGCAACCATCAACATAGCAGACTCATGATTCTCAGCCCTGGTGAAATCTGTGTTGTAAATACTGACTGTGAGGGTGCAGCTGTTCTATGAGCTTCCCACTTGGGCACGCTGGGGCTCCTGGCCAATGCTCTCAGTGCAGCCAACACTGAGATGATGAGAAACTGCACGGCCCCGCGAGTCAACAGTAACAGAGGTGGCATAAAGCCCCTTCTGTTTCTAAGGGTATAAAAGCAGGAGTCTCTTGTAGCCGAATTGGAGGCCTCACCTATAGGTGGACGCACTGCATAGGAACTTCCCCATTACCTGAGACTCCTGCCATCGGCTGCAAGGGGGCTTCCAGCTGAAGTGTGGGCCTGGATGATGATTCGGTGGTGACTGGTGATGTGTTTCTTCTTAATTTCTGTTCTCTCTATGCAGTATTGTTTTGATGCATTGCTAATTTTCCTCTGTACTTTACTTATATATTTATACACATACACGGTTTGTTTTACTGTACTTATTTACTATACAGAGATATCTACCCAGTTTGCTTTAGTGTGCTTGTTTAATTTACTGTGCATGTTATCCAGCTAGCATGCGATCGTTTTGTTGAGTACCCTGCCTGTCAGCAGAACACTTGTATGCCCAGCAACCTCCCTGCCTCTCTTACAGACATCCGGTCCTGCTGCATTCCCCAAGGTGGAACTGGACATCTACAAAAAAGGCGGTCCCACGTACACGATGGAACCAAAAGCAGCCTTGGAGGAGACAAAACAGAGAAGCCAGGGCCAGCAGACTACCGCTCAGGAAAGGTAAGGCAGCCTGCCCACCTCTCCTCCTCTGCTTTGCAACTACCAGCCTTTGAGCATCCCCACCTTCAGTTGGGGCTTCTGAGAACACACAATCACCTTAGCGGAGTGACCAGCCACAGGACAGCAGGCCTGCTCCTCTGCCTTGGCCCAAAGCTGAGCAGAGGGAGGCCAAGGAACTGATTCGGAGCAGGGGCACTTGCTGGATCTGCTGCTGCACACCTGAAGGGAAGTGGACTTGGAGCTGTGACTCATTGTGCTTCAGAGGGGAATGGTTCAGAGAAGTCATCCTTGTGGAGATAACTGAAAGGGCCTTATTAATGACCAATGGTAATTTATCAGTGACTGAATTAAAATCAAATGGGAATCCAATGGTGATTTAGCAATAATTGAATTTTAATTCAACTGTGAATTCACAACGATTTGAAGATGATGTAAATGATAATTTAGATGATGACTTAGGCAATAACTTTGAATTCCAGTATCTGTTTGATGCCTACAAGAAAGCTGGAGGGGGATTCCTTACAAGGGCATGAAGTGATCAGACAAGTGGGAACGGGTTTATGTTGACAGAGGGGAGTGAATAAAATAAGACCTTAGGAGGAAGTTCTTCCTTGTGAGCGTGGTGGAACACTGTCACATGTTGCCCAGAACGATACCCATCCAGCAGCGGGTCTTTCCTGGTTCAAGGCATGCAGAGGGGCAGCTCTGCCCGGATTTACCACTGATTTAATATAGATTTGATGAGAAGGAGAGAAATTCTATTGAATAAGTGTCAGGATGGAGAAAATGCTCCCTGCTCGTGGCAAGATTAGAATAAAAAAAATCCAATAAACCACTGGTTTGCCAGATTTGGGAGGGATTTGGTCTGCGGTGACCCCTAAAGCATGCCCAGAGCATCCTGGGGATACTCCTAGAGAATCCCAGAGAATGCCTGCAGCACCTTCAGAGCAACCCATGGACCCAGTCAGAGCTCATGCATCACAATGACCATAGGGACATGGGAGCACAGGGGTGGCTGATTCTGGAATTCCCCGTGTTCAGGTGTGTGAGGTCAGGGAACCCCACGGAACCCTTCAGTGGAGACACCGGGAGACCACAGCTGCCCCACGGAACACAAGCTACCATGGAGGAGGCAAGAGCAGCTCCTCTGGTGGTTCCCGTCTTGGTGTCTTGGAGCTGGTGACACCTGTGGACACAGGAGTGTGGAACGAGGTGGGTGGCAATGGCGATCTTGGGGTGCTTTAGGAGTTGCCAAGAACACCTTAAGTGACTTCCCCAGAGTGGCTGCTTTGGACTCGGTGTGCGAGTTGTGCTGGCTGAGGCGTCAGCGGAGCGCTGAAGCTGCCTTAAATCCTGGGATCTGGCCTCATTTCTTGTGTGGAGAAGAGGGGCCTGTGGGGATGGGATAAGGGGGAATGGCTTTAACCTGACAGAGACCGGAGACTGAGGTGAGGTCTTGGAAGTTGTTCCCTGTGAGGGTGGTGGGACATTGGCACAGGGTGCCCAGCGAAGCTGTGGCTTCCCCATCCCTGGCAGGGTTCAAGATACAGCTGAAAATTACCTGCCTGTTTCCTTGGTACATGGTTGAATTGCTTTGGAGATAAATCTGACTCTATAGATCTAACACCAACAAGAGTTGTTCACCTGCATGTGCAGTAGACACACAGATCTCTTGCTGTGTCATGTGCACTTGTCAGTTATTGAGGAAACTATCCATGGGCTGGGAAAGGAAACAGCACAGGAGGGAATATTTAGTTAATTGTTGTTCTTCCTGGTAAAACCTATTGGGCTTTAGCATCTTGCTCCATATTTTCCATAGTAATTGGAATATATTTTTGTTATTAAAGGTAATATTTCTTTCCCTCCTCCCTGTGTTTTTTTTTTTGGTAGAAAAAGCAACAAAGGTCTCCCTCAATCCACCCTTCTCACAGAGTGGTGTGGTCACCTCTTGTCTCTGTGCCTCCAAAGAGAGTAGTGCTGAATTCCGGTTATAAATTGAGGGAAATGTTTGGTTGTTGTACTCAGTTATTAAGAGATTGTTAAAAGTGTTTGTCCCATGATCTATGCGAGGGGGTTTCTGCAGTAAGGTAACTTGTCCAGCTGATTTCCATGCTCTAATGTAGAACAGAATATTTAACAACAAACAGGATAGATTAGAAATGAGTGAAATTATGGTAGGCTGTAAAATTTGGCTTGGTTCCAGTTGCTGTTGGTGACCATCCAAACAGGGTATCCCACAGGGATGTTATCATGGTCAGCGTGTGGACTTGTTAGGGACAGGTTAACGGCTGGACACGATGCTCTCAAGGGTCTTTTCAAATGCAATGATTCTGTGATTCTACGAAAAGCTGATTTTTAGCCTTAACTCTGTCTCTCAGCAGAGAAATGACACTGCAGGAAGGCAGTGTGTCTGCCAGCTGAGGGAGGGAACATCAGTGCTTGCTTCAGGCTGTTTCACTTTTGGGTTGTTATTTCCTCCCCCCTCTCAGGAGACTGATCCCCCTGGGATGGCATCTCTGCTGCCTCTCGTCACCCTGTCACTGGCGTTTGGGACCCTGGTTGGTGGGACCCACAAGGCATGTGATGAAAATTCTCTTCCTCTAACTACTAGATCAGCCAGTCTTTCAAGTATTCATAGGTCTTTTATTTATACGTGTGTCTCTATATATTTATATGTGCACTGTAATGTGATGAGGTAGTGGATTTTTCCTGGAAGCTTCAGCCCAGCCCTGGAACTAGGCCTTTTCTTTAGGGTATCTTAGAGCTGTCTGTGAAGGAGAAGGGGTATTGCAGCACAGCAGAAATAATGGCAGAATCCCAGCCCCTCCAGCATGTCTTTGAAACCCTCCCACTGTCCCGCACACCATTAATCAGTATCTCTTGCAGGACTGGCTCCAGGGACATCTGCCTCAATAGACAAGAGCAGGACTGCAGCAGAAGTAGCATGAGCGCCTGGCAGAGTTTGACTACGACTAGTAATTGGTAGTGAGGGTGCTAGTGGTCAGTCCAAGTGTGTGGTACGTGACCGTTTGAAGGTTGTGAGAACCCTGTGTAAAACCACATTTGGGGTTCCCCAAAGTGACTGAGACACCCTTGTAATTCTCTGCTTTGCATCCCAGCCTCTGGGCACAGTGGGTACGGGCCACTTGCGGATTGTGGTGGCAGTTTGTCAAGGCAGATGGGACACAGCCGACTGCCTGAGCCAGGGTCTCCCCAGAACCTAGGCCCCGATGATCCACACTGCTGGCTGGGGGGTGAGTTCACCTCCAGATACTGAGGTGTCAGGGCAGTGGGTTCTCCATAGCTATGCTATGCTCTGCTGTTCTATGATATGCTGTGCCTTGCTATATGCTACATGCTGTGCTGGATCCGCTCGAGCCATCTGGGCAGAGGCTGGTCCCCCCATGTCTACTCCCGGAGCACCCCTGGGTGCCCAGTGCCATGGGCACGGTGCTGCCGCCATCACAAAGCCGTGGTGGTCGCTGTGGAGACGCCCATTGTGACGGGGCCCCCACGCTGAGCGTGGGCTATTGAAGGAGCCAGAGCCCTGCAGGAACCAGTACAGAGGAGACCCCTCCCTCGGGAGGCTGCATCTCCCGTGGCTGCCCTGCGCATCCAGGTACGTGTTCTTTGACTTTGCAATCCTCTTTTAGTGTTGGCTTGAAACACATTGTGGGTGCAAAGCAGGAGCCTTCTGTGTGCAGGAGGCATGTGTGTAACCCACCATCCTTCATCGGGCTTCTTGGCTCCTAAGAATAGGTAATTTCCCATCCTCTGTTTGATAACTTGGAACTTCATTACCCAAGCTCTGATACTTACGAGGCAATAGTAATGAAAGGTCCCCACCCAGAGCTTCTTTGGCTGCTTTGTCAGCAATGTGATTACCAATATTCTCTGGAGTGTTATCAAACTGATGTGCCTCAAAAGCAAATTTTGACTTTCTGACAATTTCAGAAGTGTCAGTGGCACCATCAGCTCAGCTTTCTGTGCTGATGTGTTGGGGGAGGAGGAATGCAGGGCTTTAGCCTCTATTATGTTTGGTTTAGCTCTATTATGTTATGGTCTGTAAACAGTTGTGGGTCAGCTCTCCTGCTTCTGAATCTGTTGTCAAAACCACTGCTGCTTCAAAATGTTTGATACTTTCAAGTCTACATCCTCTTGTCATAGAATCACAGCCTGCTTGGGGAAAGCCAATGACTGCTTTTCTGTTCCAGAATGGTTGTTAGCCTGTGAAGTACAAATACGGTCCATTTTTGTCCCAAAGTATTTGATAAACTTTTCTATTTGGGTCTCTAGTCCTTTTCTTGCTTCCAGTTTTATAGGATCCTGTTTCTGTCTTAGCGGTGTCATGTTTGGTTTCAGAGAAATAGTTACTGCTTCTGCAGCTCGTGATGGTCCCGGAGCTCCGGCAGCCCATACTTGTGGATGTACCCACTTCCTCTGGGATATCCGGCTCTGTGCCTGGTTTCTGTAACATAAAAACTCGGGCCTCCACAGCCTTTTCATCAGGAACATGGACTTGAATTTTCTTTCTTTAACCCTAATGGATGCATGTAATTTACTCAGTAAATCCCTATCCAATACCAGCACGGGGCACTCGGGCATGCAAAGAACTTGATGGCTCAACATCTGTTTGCCAGTTTCTCAAATGTAAAGGAAGGCCGGGTTCCTGTCCACCTGTGGCACCAATGCCTGAAACTGTTTGTTTGCTTAATTGCCCTTTACAAGTATTTATAACAGAATAAGTAGCTTCTGTTTCTAGAAGGAATTTTACCTTCTCATTCCCCAACCTAACTGTAGCCAGGGGCTCTGCTGGGGAGGGATTCGAATCTTCCCCCGCTCCTCCTCGATCTTCATCTATAGCACTAATTCTCTCTGCCTGTCCTGACGGTCCACTAAATATCCAGTGTTTCTTTTGATTCTGAGGGCATTTTCCCTTCGAGTGCAACCTGTGGAGTCTGTTCACAAACCTTTCCATGCAATCCTTGTTTCTTCTCCTCCTGGGCCACTCCCCCCTTTCTGGTTTCTTGTGGGATAGCTACAGGCAGCAAGTTTTCTCTCTTTTTTTTCCCTTAAAGGTCCCAGTTTTACTCTGGAGCTTATCTTATGCCCCCACATATACATTAACAAATTCCTGGTTGAAACCTGACACACTCTAACCCACAAAACACAATGTTGTATTATATTAATAATTATATGAATTCTATTAATAATGCCTATATTAATAATCAGGGACTGAAAGCCCTCCCCAGTACTATTGAACCACTTGAACCATTTCAGAGAACTTACACCAGAGCAATAGTGGTCCGATTGTGATAGGTCTCCAAGGCCACATACATTATTTTTACCAAATCACATTGGTCCTCCTCGTGAAGCGTTTGTACCTTTTTCCTTATGTCTTCCGTGGATTGACTTTTTGTTAAATGGCCTAACTCTTTTCTTCCTTCCTC
Source organism: Psittacula echo (assembly GCF_963264785.1). Taxonomy (NCBI): domain Eukaryota; kingdom Metazoa; phylum Chordata; class Aves; order Psittaciformes; family Psittacidae; genus Psittacula; species Psittacula echo. Next base: position 2,984,424 of record NC_137755.1, read on the forward strand.
TGCTTCAGGATCAATAGTAGTATATTTATGCATCACATCTTTTAATCTTCCCACGAATCCAGGTGGTGGTTCATATATATCTTGCTTTATTTCATATAGCTTAGACCAGCTCACTGCCTTGGGGACCGCATTCCTAACGCTGAATAAAATCCACCTCCGCTATTGTTTCAAAGCTTGCCTGTCCCGATTATGGTCCCAGTTCAGATCAGGGGTAGGTACGTGAAGATTCACTGAACCTGTTGCTGTGCCTGCTGTTATTTGTTGTTCTACTGCGGTCTGAGCCATACGAATAATTATATTTCACAGTATCACAGTATCACAGTATGTTAGAGATTGGAAGGGACCTCAAAAGATCATCTAGTCCAATCCCCCTGCCGGAGCAGGAACACCTAAATAAGGTTACACAGGAATGTGTCCAGGCGGGTTTTGAATGTCTCCAGAGAAGGAGACTCCACAACCTCCCTGGGCAGCCTGTTCCAGTGTTCCGTCACCCTCACTGGGAAGAAGTTTCTTCTCAAGTTTAAGTGGAACCTCTTGTGTTCCAGTTTGTACCCATTACCCCTTGTCCTATCATTGTTTGCCACTGAGAAGAGCCTGGCTCCATCCTCGTGACACTCCCCCTTCATATATTTATATACACTAATAAGGTCACCCCTCAGTGTCCTCTTCTCCAAACTATAGAGACCCAGCTCCCTCAGCCTTTCCTCATAAGGGAGATGCTCCACTCCCTTAATCATCTTAGTTGCCCTGCGCTGGACTCTCTCCAGCAGATCCCTGTCCTTCTTGGACTGAGGGGCCCAGAACTGGACACAATATTCCAGATGTCGTCTCACCAGGGCAGAGTAGAGGGGAAGGAGAACCTCTCTCGACCTACTGACCACCCCCCTTCTAATACACCCCAGGATGCCATTGGCCTTCTTGGACACAAGGGCACAGTATTGGCTCATGGTCATCCTGCCATCCACTAGGACCCCCAGGTCCCTCTCCCCTACACTACTCTCTAACAGGTCGTTCCCCAACCTATATTGGAACCTGGGGTTGTTCCTGCCCAGATGCAGGACTCTACACTTTCCCTTGTTATATTTCATCAAGTTTCTCCCTGCCCAACTCTCCAGCCTGTACAGAGCTCACTGGATGGCAGCACAGCCTTCTGGCGTGTCAGCCACTCCTCCCAGCTTAGTGTCATCAGCAAACTTGCTGACAGTACACTCAATTCCCTCATCTAAATCATTGATGAATATATTAAATAATACTGGTCCCAGTACTGACCCTTGAGGCACTCCACTAGATACAGGCCTCCAACTAGACTCCGCCCCATAGACTACAACTCTCTGGCTTCTGTCCTTCAGCCAGTTTGCAGTCCACCTCACTACCTGATCATCCAGACCACACTTCCTCAATTTAGCTATGAGGATGCTGTGGGAGACTGTGTCAAATGCTTTGCTGAAGTCAAGGTAGACCACATCCACCGCTCTGCCATCATCCATCCACAATGTTATTTCCTCATAAAAGGCTATGAGGTTGGTCAAGCATGACTTCCCCTTGGTAAAGCCATGTTGACTGCCCCTCATAACCCTCTTATCCTTGACATGTCAACACTCTGGAAAGCATGATGCATAATTACCAGACACTTGTTTCCAACTCTTCAAATCTATAATGGTAAAGGGAATCTTCATAATGAGTAGACCATCATTACACACAGCTTGACTTAAAGGTGTAATCAGAGTTTCCCCTAATTTTCCCCTAGTTTGTTCTGCTGAAGAGCAAAATCCTTCAGCCCATTGCCCCCTCCCCCCCTCCCCCCATAATCTCTGGTGCCTGTGCTGGTGCTTGTGCTTGATTCTCATTGTCAGCACCTTCAGCCCCATTATTCACAGTACCCCTTCTCCAGGGGGCTGCCATCAAATCCAAATCCTCCTCCGCATTCCTCAAATGTTTAGTGCATAGTGCCCTATGGTGAGGCACTGGGAGATGACAACTGCTCCTTGGAACACAAGCTTCTGGTGGAGGAGGCAAGAGCAGCTTCTATCCTGGTTCCGGTCTTGGTGCCTGGACAGGCAGCGGGGCTGCTGTGACACACTGTGACATCACCTGCCACACACTGTGACGTCACCTGCCATGCACTAGGACATCACGGCTCCCACTGCTTATATTGCATGCAGTGACTCCCCACGGCAGTCACTGTGCAGAGACGACTCTGAGAACTTCCCAAAGCAGCACGTACAGCATCATCGGGTGGCATCCAAGAGGAGGGAACTTCTGCACTGCCAGCGCCAGCATCCCCAGGTGCATCAACCCTACATGATGGCCCAAGGGTTCGTGGGGATATTCCAACCTCTGCCTGGGAGTCCCTGTTCCAGGGGCACCCACAGTTCCTCCGGTTGCTGCAGCCCTGGCTTGTCTTGGGAACTGGAGCAGTTCTTTGGTGTGAAGGGTTTCATGGCTGCCTGGGCAGGCAGCGGGGCTGGTGCTGGCCTCAGGGCATGAGTAGCCAGTTCTCCCGATATCTTCTGGAGGGGACCTACATTGTCCCTAGTCTGTCTTTTATTCGCTACGTACCTATAGAATCCCTTCCTGGACTTAATGTTCTTAAGGGTCTTTTCCAATCTAAATGGTTCCATGATTCTACAAAATCTTATTTTTCAGACCAAACTCTGTCTCATCAGAGAAATGACACTGCTGGCAGGCAGTGTGTCTGCCAGCTGAGGGAGGAAACATCAGGGCTTGCTTCAGGCTTTTTCCCATGGGGTTCCCCTGGAGCACCAGGGAGCCCTGGAGGGTGCCCAGCAGGGCAGAGGCAGAGCCACCTTGGGCTGGGCCCCTGCTGCTGAGCTGGGCTGGGCTCCTGGGACGCAGATAGATGCTGGCAAGCGGGCAGTGCTGCAGAGAGACAGCTCTGGCCAGGAGCAGGGCTGGGGCACTGCCTGCAGGCACCCAGGGGAGACCTGTGAGCCTCAGAGAGCTTAAAGGCACTTGGCAGTGGAGGATGCTGAGAGCTCCCTGCAGGAGAAACCTTCCCAGCCCTGTGCATGGTAAGGCTCTGGGTGCAGGGCAATGCAGCTGCAGTTCCTGGAGGGATCTCCTCAAGCTGCTGCCTCGCACAGTCCATGGGATCTGTCAGGAGGACTCTCTTGGTTTCTCTGTGTAGATAAGGAGGAGGATGTGCTGCAGAGCAGGGCTTCTCTCTGCACCATGCGAGGGACAGGACAAGGCAGGTCCCTTTTCCCGGGGCTGGCTGCATGGTGTGAATGTGGGTGTGCAGCCATGGATGCCCAGTGCTGTCACAGTATCACAGTATGTTAGAGATTGGAAGGGACCTCAAAAGATCATCTAGTCCAATCCCCCTGCCGGAACAGGAACACCTAAATAAGGTTACACAGGAATGTGTCCAGGTGGGTTTTGAATGTCTCCAGAGAAGGAGACTCCACAACCTCCCTGGGCAGCCTGTTCCAGTGTTCCGTCACCCTCACTGAGAAGAAGTTTCTTCTCAAGTTTAAGTGGAACCTCTTGTGTTCCAGTTTGTACCCATTACCCCTTGTCCTATCATTGTTTGCCACTGAGAAGAGCCTGGCTCCATCCTCGTGACACTCCCCCTTCATATATTTATATACACTAATAAGGTCACCCCTCAGTGTCCTCTTCTCCAAACTATAGAGACCCAGCTCCCTCAGCCTTTCCTCATAAGGGAGATGCTCCACTCCCTTCATCATCTTAGTTGCCCTGCGCTGGACTCTCTCCAGCAGGTCCCTGTCCAGATGCAGGACTCTACACTTTCCCTTGTTATATTTCATCAAGTCCTGCCCAACTCTCCAGCCTGTCCAGAGCTCGCTGGATGGCAGCACAGCCTTCTGGCGTGTCAGCCACTCCTCCCAGCTTAGTGTCATCAGCAAACTTGCTGACAGTACACTCAATTCCCTCATCTAAATCATTGATGAATATATTAAATAATACTGGTCTCAATACTGACCCTTGAGGCACTCCACTAGATACAGGCCTCCAACTAGACTCCGCCCCATAGACTACAACTCTCTGGCTTCTGTCCTTCAGCCAGTTTGCAGTCCACCTCACTACCTGATCATCCAGACCACACTTCCTCAATTTAGCTATGAGGATGCTGTGGGAGACTGTGTCAAATGCTTTGCTGAAATCAAGGTAGACCACATCCACCGCTCTGCCATCATCCATCCACAAAGTTATTTCCTCATAAAAGGCTATGAGGTTGGTCAAGCATGACTTCCCCTTGGTAAAGCCATGTTGACTGCCCCTCATAACCTTCTTATCCTTGACATGCCTTAAGATGGCATCAAGGATAAGGTGTTCCATCACTTTCCCAGGGATGGAGGTGAGGCTGACCGGTCTATAGTTACCCAGGTCCTCCTTCTTGCCCTTTTTGAAGACTGGAGTGACATTTGCTTTCCTCCAGTCCTCAGGCACCTCTCCTGTTTCCCAAGACTTGGTAAAGATGATGGAGAGTGGCCTAGCAATGACTTCCCCACAGACAGCTGAGCCCTTTTGTCTCTCCCATGCTCAGACTCTTCACAGTTGCCTTCAAAAACTTAATTAGGAATTTTATCCCTAATAGAGTCAGTCTTCAGATGTGACACTGGGAAAACAAACAAAAAAACCAACCTCAGACACAATCATGACGAAGTCACACTGAGCCTCTCCTATGCAGACCGAAAGCGTCCAGAGTCGTGAGTGTGTAAATTGAACTTCTGTATCTGACATCCCTCCTGTCCTAACCTGTCACTGTCTTTTTCTCCTCTGACAGTGCCCCATGCCCAGAGGCAGCAGATGTCCAACGGCAGCTCCATCACCCACTTCCTCCTCCTGCCATTCCCAGACAGGCGGGAGCTGCAGCTCTGGCACTTCTGGCTCTTCCTGGGCATCTTCCTGGCTGCGCTCCTGGGCAACGGCCTCATCATCACCAGCACAGCCTGCGACCAGCACCTCCACACCCCCATGTACTTCTTCCTCCTTAACCTCTCTCTGCTGGACCTGGGCTGCATCTCCACCACTGTCCCCAAATCCATGGCCAATTCCCTGTGGGACACCAGGGCCGTTTCCTACACAGGTTGTGCTGCACAGGCCTTTTTCTTTCTCTTTTTCATGTCAGCCGAGTTTTCCCTCCTCACTGTCATGTCCTACGACCGCTACGTGGCCATCTGCAAGCCCCTGCACTACGGGAGCCTCCTGGGCAGCAGAGCTTGTGTCCACATGGCAGCAGCTGCCTGGGGCGCTGGGTTTCTCAATGCTCTGCTGCACACAGCCATTACATTTTCACTCCCCCTCTGCCGAGGCAATGCTGTGGAGCAGTTCTTCTGTGAAATCCCCCAGATCCTCAAGCTCTCCTGCTCACATTCCTACCTCAGGGGAGTTGGGCTTCATGTGCTTGGTTTCTGTTTGGCACTTGGCTGTTTTGTGTTCATTGTGGGGTCCTATGTGCAGATCTTCAGGGCTGTGCTGAGGATCCCCTCTGAGCAGGGACGCCACAAAGCCTTTTCCACGTGCCTCCCTCACCTGGCCGTGCTCTCCCTCTTTGTCAGCACTGCTACCTTTGGCTATTTGAAGCCCCTCTCCATCTCCTCCCCATCCTTGAATCTGGTGGTGTCAGTGCTGTACTCGGTGGTGCCTCCAGCAGTGAACCCCCTCATCTACAGCCTGAGGAACCAGGAGCTCAAGGATGCTGTGAGGAAGCTGGTGACTGGATGTGTTTCAGCAGCCATGTACTGCTTGCTTTACCCTAGAAAGGGCTGCCAGTGTAGGTCATGATAGGCCACGTCTGAGTTTCTTTCTTTACATTTGGTTTCCTGTTTCAATTTGTAGTTATGTTGTCTTCATAGAAATGTCAGTTTTCATCTCCAGCTTAACTAGCCATCCATGTTGTGTGACCCACAGACTTTGTGTCAGTGGGGTTCTTTCATTGTATTTAAGGGAAATAAATGATCCTGCAGCAACTTCTTCTCTGTGATATGTGCTCACATGGCAGGAATGAAGGGGAATGAAATCAGCTTTCTGGCTGCTCCAGCTCTGGGATGGCTGCTCTGTGCCTGGAGCAGGAAGAGCTCTTGAGGAGCCCAAGGGCCAGGGCTGTTGTGCTGGTGTGGTAAGATGGGATGGCATGGGGGGGCTGCAGAGCTCTCAGGGTGTCCTGGGCAGGAGAGCAGGGGACACAGGGGTCCCTGCAGGGGACTCCCCTGCAATGGCACAGGCTGGGGCTGCCTGGCTGGGAGCAGCCCATGGGAAAGGTCTGGGTGGGCAGGAGCTGGACAGGAGGCAGCGTGTGCCCTGGCAGCAAGGGAGGACAGCAGCATGGCGGGCTGTATGACCAGGAGCACGGCAGGAGAGCAAGGGAAGGGATGCTCTGGAATACTCCATCCAGGTTTCAGATCCCCAATTCAGGAATGCTATTGGCAAGCAGGAGTGGGTTTAGCAATAGGCCCTGAGGACAGGTGGGAACTGGAGCACGTTGCCTGTGGGGAGAGGCTGGGGGAGCTGGGCTTGTCCAGCCTGGAGAAGGGAAGGCTGATGGGGACCTGAGATCTTGGGAAGGGAAGGCTGTCGGGGACTGGCTGCCTGTACCGGCAAGGAGGACATGGAGCATACAGAGCCAGGCTCCTGACAATGGTGCCTGGTGGGAGGACAAAAAGCAATGGGGGATAGTGACAGAGGAGAGGTTGAGCCAGGACATAAGGAAACCTTGTTCCCATAGGCTCAGGCAAGTGCTGCATCAGGTCACCCAGAGAGGCTGTGCAGGCTCTGGCCTTGGGGATTTCCAACTCAGACTGAATCAAGCCTTGAACCACTAGCCGTGACCCTGTTCCGGAGCGGTTGGACTTGAGACCTTCTGGGGTCCCTTCCAAACACTGTTCCATCCTACAAAGATGGGTTTATGAAGGGCCCTGAAGTTGCTCTGAGGGCTGGAGCACGTCTCTGATGATGACAGCTGAGAGAGCTGAGGGTGCTGAGCCTGGAGAAGGCTGCAGAGAGACATCCTAGCAATCTGCCCATACTTAGACAGGGCCTACAAGAAATCTGGAGAGGGGCTTTCTGCAAGGGTGTGCAGTGACAGGACAAGGGGGAATGGCTTCAGCTGAAAAAAAGGCAGATTTAGCTTGGACATTAGGAGGAAGTTCTTCTCTGTGAGGGTGCTGAGGAGCTGGCACAGGGTGCTCAGAGAAGATGTGGCTGCCCCATCCCTGGCAGTGTTCAAGGCCAGGTTGGATGGGAGTCAGGTTTGCTCTGAAGCTGTGCTTTGCCCAGCTCTGACGTTCACAAGGGATGTCAGATGAAATCCCAGAATCATTTCATTTGAAAAGACCCTTGAGAACATCGAGTCCAGCCATTAACTGCTGTGGTCTAAGGGCTGGAGCACGTCTCCGATGAAGGCAGGCTGAGAGAGATGGGGGTGTTCCGCCTGGAGAAGAGAAGGTTCCAGGGAGACATCTTAGCATCTGCCCATAGCTAAACAGGGCCTACGAGAAATCTGGAGAGGGGCTTTTTAGAAGGGTGTGCAGTGACAGGACGAGGGGCAATAGATTTAAGCTGAAAAAAGGGAGATTTAGCTTGGACATTTGGAGGAATTTTTTTCTATTTGAGAGTGGTGGGACACTGGCACAGGGTGCACAGAGGATCCGTGGCTGCCCCATTCCTGGCAGTGTTCATGTTGGTTGGGAGTCATGTTATGTGTGAAACAGTGCTTTGTCCAGCTCTAACGTTCACAAGGGATGTCAGATGAAATCCAGATTGATTGTAAAGTCCTCTACATGTACTCATGACTCCGATGAGTCTGGTCTGCGCAAGAGAGGCTCAGCAAGGCCTTAGACTCTTTGACTGTGTTATTTATTTACTGGCATAGCACTGCTGAGGTTTGTGAGGGTTTTTTTTGAGGGGGTGTTATAAAACATTCTCTGTATGACTGAAAACCTGAAGAGTACTGAAATAGGGAGAAGTCCTCAGCTTTTTGCAGATTAGTGCAGAGGCAGGAGAGCTGCAGTGTCCATCAGACCTTTCCCATCTGCCCTGTGCTGAAACTCCCACTGCCTGCAAGGTGCCTTCACACACAAATTGCTCTTAAGAACCCCCACAAAAACCTGTCCCGTGCTGAGAGCAGGGCAGCACGGTTTAAAGGGACAGAACACGGAGGTCTCATGGGGAGAAGCAAAGGACTGTGCCCAGCAGAGCATGGCCAGCAGCCACCTCCAGTGCCAGACACCAAGAGAGCTGCCTGAACGCACCCTCCCCAGGCCTGGGCTGCACTTTCCCCCCACTCCCTGCCCATGTCTCTGCTGCCTGGAGCTGTCCCTGCCAGGAGCTGCTGCTCTGGGCTCAGCTCTGCTCCCTCTCAGTGCTCCCAGAGCCCATCCCATGGGCTGTGTGCCCAGCTCTGCCCTGCACACCCCTCCCGGCAGCAGGGCTCTGCCCAGGGGCAGCTCTGCCTCTGCAGGAACCTCACACCTGGCACTCCATGGATCCATCAATGGTGAATGGAGAAACATGGTCACCCCCTGAGGAAAGCCTGGAGAGCTTCTTAACTCTTCACTTAGTTACTGGTGGCAATGAGCAGTGTGCAGGGAGGTGAGGGAGGGTGGAGGGAAGTCAGCAAGAAACGAGGTGATGGTTCAGGGCTTTAACCAATCCTTACAAGCAGGATGGAGCCCAGCAATGGAGAGCAGTTGATGTCTGTAGGTGGAGGAGGAGTAGGTGTTCCTGGAGTGTGGCTGCAGACCCTGGACAAAGCAGAGGCTGTCTGAGAAGTTTCCCTCATGGGAACATGCTTCAGCGTGGCACATGGGGAATGCCCACTGCTGGGGGTGCCTGAACACTGCTCCTCATGCCCCATGAGCCGACCTCCCTGTCTCCCTCTCCTGCACTACCCAAACTTGCCTGGAATGCAGGATCCATCCCTGAGCCTGGAGAATGCAGGAACCTCCTGCAGTGAGAGAGGGTGCTACAGGCAGGAAGCTGTCCCAAATGAGGTGCCCTGTCCCCTGAATATGGGGTACCTTGCACCCAAGGACACCACCTTTACTTCTGGCTTTTGCCAGGAAGGTATCAATCCAGACCATTGGCTTTTCCCACTGCTCTCCCATGGTGCTTAGTTCTCTATCCTGATGGCATCACCCATTCCTCTAGAAGCCTCCTGTAGATGGCCTTGCTGAGGGATATTCACTCCACCTGCTGAATTGACACTATAGTAGCAGCCTACAACTACTTGAAATGTGGCTTCAGAGATGATGGAAGTTTTCTTGCTAGCAGGAAGAGAAGGAAACCTCTGCAAAGTGCAGCTTGGCAGGTTCAGATTAGAAGTTAGGAAAGGGAAATGTCTCTCAAAAGGTGGAGTTGTGGTGCAAGAGGTCACCCAGAGGGAGTCTGGCTCAGCCCATGGCTTTGTGTTTCAAGGAGCAGGCAGCGATGGGTGCAGAGATGTGACTGAAGGTACAGAAATGCCAGGTGAGAGCCAGGTGGGAAAGCAAGATGGGTGTCAACAGCCTGAAGGGAAAGAGGTGCAGGCATGGGCCAGTGCAGGACAGCCTGCAGCAGAGATGAGTGAGGATTCTGGCAAGGCTGAAAGGCCCAAAAGAACAAAAGGTCTCTGTTGCCCTGGGCTATGGCAGTTGCCTCTTTCATCAAGGCCTTTGAGGAGAACTTTCTTTCTCAGGATTTCAGACTCTTCTTCTCCAAGGGCTGTGGTCAGGGCTTGGCCTTTCTGCTTCATCAAACAAACCAAAGGTTTTCTCACCACCAGATACCTGCATCTTGTCTCCCAGGAGTCACAGCCTCCAGTTACTTGTTTTAACGAGTCCCTGGGGAGGCTTTGTCAGTAACAGCCCTCAGTGGGGTCCATTAATGCTGAAGGGCCTTGGGGTTTTGTTTCTGACTTGGACTTCTTGAAAGGTTTCCTCAGTCTCCTCTCAGCACCTGAGGTTCATGGACTCAGCCAAAATACACCATGGGGCTCATTAAAACCTTTGGGATTTGTCAAGCCTTGCAGATTGCACAGCACATTTTAGGATTCCGAGTGCAGGAAGATTGCAAAGGGCAACGGATAAAAGTTATTTTGAGGGTTTTTTTTTCTCTACTTTTCAGTTTAGAAATTTCTGTGACTTGTGGAATGCCTGGCACAGGGATCACTAGAACCTGCCAGCACCTCTCCTGCCGCCTTCCGCAATGCTCGGTGGGCTTGTGCGGGCCTTGCCGGAGCCAGGCAAGTCCCCTTGAGCTGAGCTCCCAGGGACAGCACCAGCAGCTGCACTGCCCAGGGGCTGCTCCTGCCCTGACACCTTCTCAGCGCCTCTGACACCAGCAGCTCCTGCACACAGAAGGCTCCTGCTTCGCCCCCAGCACCTCTGCAGGCAGAGCTCAGCTCCAAGCACAGGAACAAGCCCAGCGCCTCCTCCTCACCCAGCCCCTGCTCCTACAGCTGGGATGGCACCAGCACATCTCCTGACACCTTCTCCTCCCTTTAGAGCACGCACACACAATGTGTTTCAAGCCAGCACTAAAACAGGATTGCAAAGTCGAAGAACATGTACCTGGATGCGCAGGGCAGCCACGGGAGATGCAGCCTCCCGAGGGAGGGCTCTCCTCTGCACTGGTTCCTGCAGGGCTCTGGCTCCTTAAATAGCCCACGCTCAGCGTGGGGGCCCCATCACAATGGGCGTCTCCGCAGCGACCACCACAGCTTTGTGATGGTGGCAGCATCGTGCCCATGGCACTGGGCACCCAGGGGTGCTCTGGGAGTGGCCATGGGGGGACCAGCCTCTGCCCTCTGCTGCCAGAGCCGTAGGTTCAGTCTCAGTAAAAGACAAACCTCAAGCCCTGCAGCAGCCACACTGAGCTCCCCTGCACACAGCACGCTCGCAGCATCCTTCATCCCACAGCCTCGCAAGAAAGGGATGGCTCCATCCCGCCAAGTGCTTCCTTTTACTTCAATCCGCATAGAAAACAAACCAGATTCCTATGTTCCCTACCCTGTGCGCTATTTACTGTGAGCACATATCCCACTGACTCAATAATGCAGTCCTACGGCCAGACCCGATAGGGCAGACTGCCAGGGCCAGCCCCCACCCTGCCCCAGCCCCAGACAAGACCCCCCCGCAAAATAGCAACCCTCAGTTGTAGACTGAGAATCAGTGTAACAACAGGAAAGGTAAAATCTTCTATCGCTAAAATCACTATGAAGAGCTGTACAGCAAACTTTGCTGCTGTAGAGCTGTTGTGGTTTAAAAGGGACAGAGCATAAAACTAGACAGGAGAAAGGATAATGCTAACCAGCAGTGATGCCCAATGCAATTGCTCAGTACCCACTGAGCGATACCCAGCCTGACCCAATCCCATCCCTTCAGGGTGACTCCCCCAGTTTCTATCCTGGGCATGACATGCTGTGGGATGGAATACCCCTTTGGCTAGTTTGGGTCAGGTGTCCTGTCTGCTTCCTCCTGGCTATTTGTGCCCCTCCTCACTGCAGAACATGAGAAAAGTCCTTGATCAGGGTAAGTGCTACTGAGCAACAACGAAAGCATCAGTGTGTTACGAACGTTATTGCCAGAATATAGGCAGAACACAGCACTGCACCAGCTACAGGAAAGAGAATTAATTCTATCCCAGCCAAAACACCACCCAGGGGGCTGGGAGCTCAACCCCGATGTCAGCACCAGCCCTGCTGCCTGACCAAGGGATGGGAGCTCAGCCCTGAGGCCAGCACCAGCCTCGCTGCCTGCCCAGGCAGCCATGAAACCCTTCACACCAAAGAACTGCTCCAGTTCCCAAGACAAGCCAGGGCTGCAGCAACCGGACGAACTGTGGGTGCCCCTGGAACAGGGACTCCCAGGCAGAAGATAGAAGATCCCCATGAGCCCTTGGGCCATCATGTAGGGTTGATGCACCTGGGGATGCTGGTGCTGGCAGTGCAGAAGGTCCCTTCTCTTGGATGCTGCCCAATGATGCTGCAGGTGCTGCTTTGAGAAGTTCTCAGAGTCGTCTCTGCACAGTGACTGCCGTGGGGAGTCACTGCATGCAATATAAGCAGTGGGAGCGGTGATGTCCTAGTGCATGGCACGTGACGTCACAGTGTGTGGCAGGTGATGTTGTTAGAGGAGGGTGAAAATTTCTGAAACCATTCTAACGGTGATTATATTTGAAAAGTTTGCAGTTTGCAAAGAAAGCCTTTGTACATATGTTAAATTTTTGTAACTTTGCTGTTCTGTATTTTAGACACCATTCCAGTAAGCGATTGTGTTTAGAAATCATAAATCAATAGAGAAGCTTCATACACTGAATGCTGCAATTGTACTGGTTTGTATCCTAGCTACTTTATAACTAAACACTACAATGGTGACTTTAGGAATAAAAACAAATATAACCTTGTAAAATAAAGGAAACGTAGAAAAGAATATACTGAGAAACTCCAACTTAGCAGAACCAAAGATTAGGCCTGAACCACATACCAAAGGAAGATAAAAGAATGCTGTATCCACATAATGGTTGGGACTTGTCCAAAGAACAAGGTAAAAAGAGGACAGAGTGAGGAAGACTCCTTACTTCATCAGAACGACCACCAGACGACCACCAGAGGGGGCCGCGCAAGCGCAGGAGAAGCTGATGTCGTAAGGGACTGATGAAGTAATCCCTGATACCTATTGCGAAACTTCTAACTTATAAATTGCGAACGCGATGTGACGGGGTTAGAACCAGATTTGGGTGCGTACCCCTGGTTCTCGGCGCCTTAATAAAGCACCTCATATAACCATTCCGATGGGTATGTGTTTGTCCTGACGCTAACAACAGCACCAGCAGCTGCACTGCCCAGGGGCTGCTCCTGCCCTGACACCTTCTCAGCGCCTCTGACACCAGCAGCTCCTGCACACAGAAGGCTCCTGCTTCGCCCCCAGCACCTCTGCAGGCAGAGCTCAGCTCCAAGCACAGGAACAAGCCCAGCGCCTCCTCCTCACCCATCCCCTGCTCCTACAGCTGGGATGGCACCAGCACATCTCCTGACAGCTTCTCCTCCCTTTAGAGCACGCACACAAAATGTGTTTCAAGCCAACACTAAAACAGGATTGCAAAGTCAAAGAACACGTACCTGGATGCGCAGGGCAGCCACGGGAGATGCAGCCTCCCAAGGGAGGGGTCTCCTCTGCACTGGTTCCTGCAGGGCTCTGGCTCCTTCAATAGCCCATGCTCAGCGTGGGGGCCCCGTCACAATGGGCGTCTCCACAGCGACCACCACGGCTTTGTGATGGTGGCAGCATCGTGCCCATGGCACTGGGCATGCAGAGGCTGGGACTGGGTGGGCTTTCAGGTCCCTTCCACCCCAAACCCGGCTGTTGGTGTGAGGGGTTCACCAATGCAAGGGAGTTAGGGTTAAGGGATGATTATTCAGGGGCTGAAGCTGCTTGTTAAGCAATGTAGACTGTTGATAAGAGGAAGGAGCCCTAAATTAGTTCCTGCCCTCTGGACCCCTAAGCTGGCTAAAACCAGCTTTGCAGTTTAAACACCCAGGGAGCCTGCGCGACGACTACAGATGTAAAGTTCAGGCCCGAGTTGAAAAGTTCAGGCCTGAGGAAGACTCGTTTACTTCATCTTGAGACCCTCACACACAACCACCAGGAGACACTGCGCAAGTGCAAAGGACCTTTTAGCTCATTATTATGCGAAGCGGGGATAGGACATGAATATGTATAGGCACATTGTGCAACCTAATACATATGTATTACTTTAGAGGATAAATGTAGAGGGAAACAACGCTGGGCTGCGCATTCTTTCGGAGGAACGACCCCCCAGTGCATCTCAGCGCTGAATAAAGCATACCTACTTTACAACTTTAATGAGTTGTGGAGTTTATCCGCATATCACTGTGACTGTATGACTGTAAAACAGGATCTGCATTTGGCTGCAGAAGAGCTCTCAGCACTGAGTCAGGCCCAGGATCAGGTGCAGACATTTGTGCAGGAACATCCTGTCTCTGCTGCTGGCCTCGGCAGAGGCCACTGGAGACAACTGGGCGCAGGTCAGGCCTGGAGAACAGCCAGGATCAAGGGTGGCACCGCCACCTCCTCTGAAAGAAGCCCCAGGGCTGAGGCTCTGCAGTCTCTCCTTTCCCCTGCACCACCCCTGGCTTTCAGCCCCACAGCAGAGCCCTTCTGCAGCCTCTTCTCAGCTCTTGTTGTTTGCTGGCAGCTTCCAAAGGCAGTTGTGCCTCTGACGGAGCCAGAGCAATGGCCCAGCCCGTGCTGCGGTGTGTGGAGCGCTCTGATGGCACCATCAAGTGCCTGCAGGGCTCGGCAGCGCTGGCAGGAGCAGAGCTGTGGGGCCTGACCCTGCTCCCGGGGCAGAGGCAGGTGAGTTCCAGCACTTGGTGTTTCTTGGCAGGAACATGTGAAGCCACGATCGAACCGGGTATGAGTGGGATGGAGCCAGGATCTAGCCAGGATGGAGCCGGGATCAAACTGGGACCGAGCAGGATGGAACAGAGATGGAGCAGGATGGAGCCAGGAACAAACCAGGATCAAGTGGGATGGAGCTGTTATGGAGGCGGGCAGGAGGGTGGTGAGCGGAGCTGTAGGAGGGATTGAGTGGGAAGGGCAGGGCTGTGGGTTGGGATCCAGCCCGGGGGCAGGGAGTTGGGAGCAGGTTTGCATTTGGGGGGGGGTCAGGGCTGTGGGAGGGGATGGAGCGGGGTGGGCAGGGGGTACAGCAGGGATGCAGTGGGGTGAGGTGGGCTGGGCTGTGCCAGGAGGGTACAAAAAGCGATTCCTGAACCAGCAGGGGAAGTGCAGGCAGGGATGGAGCTCAAAGTGGGGCAGGGGCTGGGCATGCTGGGGATGGCGGCAGGACCTGCCAGTGAATGCACCCACTTGCATTGGATGGGAGTCACCAACAGCTCCACAGCTGCAGCCTCAAAATGACATCTGCATAAAGGTACTTGAGACTAAATCAAACAAAAGAGCAATTATCTTGTGGCATGCAAGTTTCTAAAAGATGACTTCTTTAAAAATAGTTTGATCCAGCTTGGGTTTCTCTAATTACATTGTGACAGCTTTAAGGGTTAGTAGGATTCAAACCACCTTGACTAGAAATAAGCATTAAAGGTAAACCACGTAAGCTCAGGGAGGCAACTTGAAGAGCACAGGAGGTAGCACTGTGAAAGACAGGACGTGCACTTGTGTTCAGTAGGGAGATATTCTGTGATTCTATCGTTTACGGCCTTAGTATTACTGAGCATTTTATTAAATACACCCTCGTCACTCTGCTTCCCTCAGTTGATTGTAAGTGCTTGGCACAGATGGGCTGGCAGGACTGGGGCAGTGGGAAGATGCCCAAAATGCTCAAGCGCAGCATTAGTCAATGATCCAAAAGTGCTGTTGGGCTTAACTAGACAAAATCTACCCTCCAGAATGGTCCCTATCCAAGGGTTTGGGGACCCAGGTAGGGGCCGTCCTCAACCCTTCCAGTCAGGGGAAAGGGTGTGAGAAGGAGCAAACTGATAGTGCATGTCCACAATTGGTAGATTATAGACACTGCCCCAAATTGGGTGTTTTCCTGCAGTCCTGACGCTGGTGCAAAGGCAGTCCTGAACTATTTGGTGGCAACCATCAACATAGCAGACTCATGATTCTCAGCCCTGGTGGAATCTGTGTTGTAAATACTGACTGTGAGGGTGCAGCTGTTCTATGAGCTTCCCACTTGGGCACGCCGGGGTGCCTGGCCAATGCTCTCAGTGCAGCCAACACTGAGATGATGAGAAACTGCACGGCCCCGTGAGTCAACAGTAACAGAGGTGGCATAAAGCCCCTTCTGTTTCTAAGGGTATAAAAGCAGGAGTCTCTTGTAGCCAAATTTGAGGCCTCACCTATATGTGGATGCACTGCATAGGAACTTCTCCATTACCTGAGACTCCTGCCACCGGCTGCAAGGGGGCTTCCAGCTGAAGTGTGGGCCTGGATGATGATTCGGTGGTGACTGGTGATGTGTTTCTTCTTAATCTCTGTTCTCTCCATGCAGTATTGTTTTGATGCATTGCTAATTTTCCTCTGTACTTTACTTATATATTTATACACATACATGGTTTGTTTTATTGTACCTATTTACTATACAGAGGTATCTACCCAGTTTGCTTTAGTGTGCTTGTTTAATTTACTGTGCATGTTATCCAGCTAGCGTGTGATCGTTTTGTTGAGTACCCTGCCTGTCAGCAGAACACATGTATGTCCAGCAACCTCCCTGCCTCTCTTACAGACATCAGGTCCTGCTGCATTCCCCAAGGTGGAACTGGACATCTACAAAAAAGGGGGTCCCACGTACACGATGGAACCAAAAGCAGCCTTGGAGGAGACAAAACAAGAGAAGCCAGGGCCAGCAGACTACCGCTCAGGAAAGGTAAGGCAGCCTGCCCACCTCTCCTCCTCTGCTTTGCAACTACCAGCCTTTGAGCATCCCCACCTTCTGTTGGGGCTTCTGAGAACACACAACCACCTTAGCGGAGTGACCAGCCACAGGACAGCAGGCCTGCTCCTCTGCCTTGGCCCAAAGCTGAGCAGAGGGAGGCCAAGGAACTGATTCGGAGCAGGGGCACTTGCTGGATCTGCTGCTGCACACCTGAAGGGAAGTGGACTTGGAGCTGTGACTCATTGTGCTTCAGAGGGGAATGGTTCAGAGAAGTCATCCTTGTGGAGATAACTGAAAGGCCCTATTAATGACCAATGGTAATTTATCAGTGATTGAATTAAAATCAAATGGGAATCCAATGGTGATTTAGCAATAATTGAATTTTAATTCAACTGTGAATTCACAACGATTTGAAGATAATATAAATGATAATTTAGATGATGGCTTAGTCAATGATTTTTCATTCTAGTATCTGTTTGATGCCTACAAGAAAGCTGGAGGGGGATTCTTTACAAGGGCATGTAGTGATCAGACAAGTGGGAAAGGCTTTAAGTTGACAGAAGGGGGTGAATAAGATGGGACCTTAGGAGGAAGTTCTTCCTTGTGAGCATGGTGGGACACTGTCGCAGGTTGCCCAGAACGATACCCATCCGGCAGCGGGTCTTTCCTGGTTCAAGGCATGCAGAGAGTCAGCTCTGCCCAGATTTACCATAGATTTAATATAGATTTGATGAGAAGGAGAGAAATTCTATTGAATAAGTGTCAGGATGGAGAAAATGCTCCTTGCTCGTGGCAAGATTGAAATAAAAAAAATCCAATAAACCACTGGTTTGCCAGATTTGGGAGGGATTTGGTCTGCGGTGACCCCTAAAGCATCCCCAGAGCATCCTGGGGATACTCCTAGGGAATCCCAGAGAATGCCTGCAGCACCTTCAGAGCAACCCATGGACCCAGTCAGAGCTCATGCATCACAATGACCTTAGGGATATGGCACCCACGGAACCCTTCAGTGGAGGCACTGGGAGACCACAGCTGCCCCGCGGAACACAAGCTACCCATGGAGGAGGCAAGAGCAGCTCCTCTGGTGGTTCCCGTCTTGGTGTCTTGGAGCTGGTGACGCCTGTGGACACAGGAGCATGGAACGAGGTGGGTGGCGATGGCGATCTTGGGGTGCTTTAGGAGTTGCCAAGAACACCTCAAGTGACTTCCCCAGAGTGGCTGCTTTGGACTCGGTGTGCAAGTTGTGCTGGCTGAGGCATCAGCGGAGGGCTGAAGCTGCCTTAAATCCTGGGATCTGGCCTCATTTCTTGTGTGGAAAAGAAGGGTCTGTGGGAACAGGACAAGGGGGAACGGCTTTAACCTGACAGAGAGGGGAGACTGAGGTGACATCTTGGAAGTTGCTCCCTGTGAGGGTGGTGGGACATTGGCACAGGGTGCCCAGCGAAGCTGTGGCTTCCCCATCCCTGGCAGGGTTCAAGATACAGCTGAAAATTACCTGCCTGCTTCCTTGGTACATGGTTGAATTGCTTTGGAGATAAATCTGACTCTACATATCTAACACCAACAAGAGTTGTTCACCTGCATGTGCAGTAGACACACAGATCTCTTGCTGTGTCATGTGCACTTGCCAGTTATTGAGGAAACTATCCATGGGCTGGGAAAGGAAACAGCACAGGAGGGAATTTTTACTTAATTGTTGTTCTTCCTGGTAAAACCTGTTGGACTTCAGCATCTTACTCCATATTTTCCATAGCAATTCGAATGTATTTTTGTTATTAAAGGTAATATTTCATTCCCTCCTCCCCTGTGTCCTAGGAGAAAAAGCAACAAAGGTCTCCCTCAATCCATCCTTCTCACAGAGTGGTGTGGTCACCTCTTGTCTCTGTGCCTCCAAACAGAGTAGTGCTGAATTCCAGTTACAAATTGAGGGAAATGTTTGGTTGTTGTACTCAGTTATTAAGAGATTGTTAAATGTGTTTAAGTCCCATGATCTATGCGAGGGGGTTTCTGCAGTAAGGTAACTTGTCCAGCTGATTTCCATGCTCTAATGTAGAACAGAATGTTTAACAACAAACAGAATAGAATAGAAATGAGTGAAATTATGGTAGGCTGTAGAATTTGGCTTGCTTCCAGTTGCTGTTGGTGGCCATCCAAACAGGGTATCCCACAGGGATGTTGTCATGGTTCAGCGTGTGGACTTGTTCGGGACAAGTTAGCGGCTGGACACGATGTTCTCAAGGGTCTTTTCAAATGCAATGATTCTGTGATTCTAAGAAAAGCTGATTTTTAGCCTTAACTCTGCTTTCAGCAGAGAAATGACACTGCAGGAAGGCAGTGTGTCTGCCAGCTGAGGGAGGGAACATCAGTGCTTGCTTCAGGCTGTTTCACTTTTGGGATGTTTTATTTCTCCCCCTTCCCAGGAGACTGATCCCCCTGGGATGGCATCTTTGCTGCATCTCGTCACCCTGTCACTGGCGTTTGGGACCCTGGTTGGTGGGACCCACAAGGCATGTGATGAAAATTCTCTTCCTCTAACTACTAGATCAACCAGTCTTTAAAGTATTCATATGTCTTTTATTTATACATGTGTCTCTATATATTTATATGTACACTGTAATGTGATGAGGTAGTGGATTTTTCCTGGAAGCTTCATCCCAGCCCTGGAACTAGGACTTTTCTTTAGGGTATCTTAGAGCTGTCTGTGAAGGAGAAGGGGTATTGCAGCACAGCAGAAATAATGGCAGAATCCCAGCCCCTCCAGCATGTCTTTGAAACCCTCCCACTGTCCCACACACCATTAATCAGTATCTCTTGCAGGACTGGCTCCAGGGACATCTGCCTCAATAGACAAGAGCAGGACTGCAGCAGAAGTAGCATGAGCGCCTGGCAGAGTTTGACTACGACTAGTAATTGGTAGTGAGGGTGCTAGTGCTCAGTCCAAGTGTGTGGTATGTGACTGTTTGAAGGGTGTGAGATCCCTGTGTAAAACCACATTTGGGGTTCCCCAGGGTGACTGAGACACCCTTGTAATTCTCTGCTTTGCATCCCAGCCTCTGGGCACAGTGGGCACGGACCACTTGCGGATTTGTCAAGGCAGATGGGACACAGCCGACTGCGTGAGCCAGCATCTCCCCAGAACCTGGGCCCCAATGATCCACACTGCTGGCTGGGTGTGAGTTCACCTCCAGGTACTGAGCTATCAGGGTGAGAGGATCTTCATAGCTGTGTTTTTCTCTGCTCTGCTGTGTAGTACTGTGCTGTGCTGTGCTATTCCAATATAATCCCTGCAGTGATCATTAGTCAAATAATGATAAGCCTGTTACTTGCCTGAAATGTCAGATGTTTTTTCAGCTCCAAATTAATTTTTAATGACAGACAATGGTTCCAAGTGGAAACAGGAGTTCATTTCTTTTCATTTCATTTATCTCATTTAATTTCATTTCATAGTAGGAAAGTATCCCTCACATTCAGGATAGTGAGACAGTGGCAGACTCTTGCCCAGAGAAGCTGTGGCTGCCCCATCCCTTGAACAAGGCCAGGTTGGACAAGGGGGTTTGGAGCAAGCTCACCTAGGGGAAGGTATCCCTGCTCATGAGAGGGGGTTGGAGCAGGATGAGCTTTCAGGGGCCTTTAAGGGATTCCATGATTCTCTCCTGTGCCAATGTCGGTCACTCTCCACTTGTTGTAGGTGGCCGTGACGCCCTGTTCCATTGCCCAGGTTGAGCTGTGTCCCCTCGCATGCTCCGCCTCCGGACTAAAGGCAGTGAGGAAGAGCAGCCCGTGAGGGACATCCCCGAGCCATCTGGGCAGAAGCTGGTTCCCCCGTGGCCACTCCCGGAGCACCCCTGGGTGCCCAGTGCCATGGGCACGATGCTGCCGCCATCACAAAGCCGTGGCGGTCGCTGTGGAGACGCCCATTGTGACGGGGCCCCCACGCTGAGCGTGGGCTATTGAAGGAGCCAGAGCCCTGCAGGAACCAGTGCAGAGGAGACCTCTCCCTCGGGAGGCTGCATCTCCCGTGGCTGCCCTGCGCATACAGGTACGGGTTCTTTGACTTTGCAATCCTGTTTTAGTGCTGGCTTGAAACACATGGTGGGTGTGTGTTGTAAGGGGAGGAGAAGCTGTCAGGAGATGTGCTGGTGCCATCCCAGCTGTAGGAGCAGGGGATGGGTGAGGAGGAGGCGCTGGGCTTGTTCATGTGCTTGGAGCTGAGCTCTGCCTGCAGAGGTGCTGGGGGCGAAGCAGGAGCCTTCTGTGTGCAGGAGCTGCTGGTGTCAGAGGTGCTGAGAAGGTGTCAGGGCAGGAGCAGCCCCTGGGCAGTGCAGCTGCTGGTGCTGTCACTGGGAGCTCAGCACAAAGGGACCTGCCTGGCTCTGGCAAGGCCCGTGGAAGCCCCCCGGGCATTGCACAAGGCAGGAGGGGTGCCGCTGGGCTCTGGTAAAGGCCAGGCCAGCGCCGGGCATTGCGCAAGGCTCCAGTGCTCTGCTGGCCTCTGCCAATGCATTTGGGAAGGTGACAAAGGCCCTGGCAGGCGCAGGCACAGCCCAGAAGCCCAGCGGGCATTGCGCAAAGTGGGAAGGAGCTGGTGGGCTCTGGGCACACCTGCGCAATCCTGACTGCGGCAATGCCTGCGGGAGCCCCTCTGCTCCGCCAGCAACAGGGCCAGGACAGGAGCTGTTGCTGGGCCTCCCCTGCCCTTGGCAAGCACTGCCCCAGCCCCAGCAACACTCGGGAGCTGTGCTTCCTGAGCCAAGGAATGCTGCTTCCAGCTGCGTGCCCATACAAAGAGCCCAGCTCCAAGAGTGCAAACGTCCAGCCCCTGCTGCCACAGCAAAGGGGCCAGGAAAGGGGCAGTGTTGAACCCCAGCCGGGAACTCAGCACCAGCAGTCGCTCCCTCAGCACCCAGGTGGGATGGAGATGATAATGGGAACAGTGTGTGTCGTGGTTTAAGCTAGTCGGCAAGTCAGCCACGCAGTTTCTACTCCCCCCCCCCCCCGGAGGGATGGAGAGGAGAATCAAAAGAATGCAACTCCCTCGGGTTGAGATAAAAACAGTCCAGTAACTAAGGTATAACACAAATCACTACTGCTAACACCAATAATAATAATGATAAGGGAAATAGCAAGGGAAGAGAATACGATACCGCCCACCGGAAAAGAGCCCCACAGAGAAGAGGACGTGCCCTTCCAGGGCACTCCCAGTTACATCCTCGGGCATGACGTACTGCGGTATGGAATACCTCTTTGGCTAGTTTGGGTCAGGTGTCCTGTCCCTGCTTCCTCCCGGCTTCTCCTCCTCCCTGGCAGAGCATGAGACTCACAAAGTCCTTGGTCAGGGTAAACATTCTGACCAGCAACTGAAAACATCGGCTTTATCAGTATTATTCCCAGGCCGAAAGTCAAAACCACAGCACTGCACCAGCTACTAAGAAGGAGAAAAACTAACTGCTGCTGCTGAACCCAGGACAGTATCCACCCCTTATTCCATACCATTCATGTCATGCTCAGATCCCACATTTTCCATATACCCTCACTCTCATCTCAGTGCACTGTTATCTTAGTGCAATTCCTATAAAGCTGTTGAGTCCATTCGGTCCATGATGTTGGGCTCCATCTCTTGTAACAGTCTTTCAGGGCAGAAGAAGCTGTATGCAGTGTTGGATCGTTGCCTGCTGATGCTGATCGTTCCTTTACTGTAGAACTCGTCCGGTTCTATCAAAGTTCATTCTCTGTTGGGATGATGGTCGGAGGGAAGGCAGGGCCAGTTGCTGGTGCCCTGCAGACTTCTAGTTGATGGGCTATAAAAGTATTACATAGCGGGCAACAGCATACAATTGAGTTCATTGGCTGTTTTCCCCTAAAATCAAATCCCCTTGAGGTATACATCGGACTTTCCCATCTTCCCGCATTACCCACCAAGTATAGCTGGGTCCCTGAGCAAAAGCAATCCCACGAGTGGGTTTGCCTTCACCTGAAGCAGGAATAACCCAGACTGTCTTCCCCAGCAAATTCTTCATGTGCACCACAGGAACTTTGTCCCCCTCTACAATATGTAAAAGTTCTGACTGGGCTGGGCCAGCCCTGTTGGCAGATCCTCTGGTGTTGACCAACCAGGTGGCCTTTGGTAAGTGTGTATCCCAATGCTTGAAAGTTCCCCCACCCATTGCTCTCAGTGTAGTTTTTAACAGCCCATTGTACCGTTCGATTTTCCCAGAGGCTGGTGCACGGTAGGGGATGTGATATACCCACTCAATGCCATGCTCTTTGGCCCAAGTGTCTATAAGGTTATTCCGGAAATGAGTCCCATTGTCTGACTCAATTCTCTCTGGGGTGCCGTGTCGCCACAAAATCTGTTTCTCAAGGCCCAGGATAGTGTTCCGGGCAGTGGCGTGGGGCACAGCGTATGTTTCCAGCCATCCGGTGGTTGCTTCCACCATGGTAAGCATATGGCGCTTGCCGTGGCGGGTTGGTGGGAGTGTGATATAATCAATCTGCCAGGCCTCCCCATATTTGTAGTTCAGCCATCGTCCTCCATACCAAAGAGGCTTTAACCGTTTGGCTTGTTTAATTGCAGCACATGTTTCACACTCATGAATAACCTGGGCAATAGTGTCCATTGTTAAGTCCACCCCTCGATCACGGGCCCATCTATATGTTGCATCTCTGCCCTGATGACCTGAAGTGTCATGGGCCCACCGGGCCAAAAATAATTCACCTTTATGTTGCCAATCTAAGTCCACCTGAGCCACTTCAATCTTAGCAGTTTTATCCACTTGTTGGTTGTTCTGGTGTTCCTCAGTGGCCCGGCTCTTGGGTACATGGGCGTCTACATGGCGTACCTTCACCACCAGGTTCTGCACCCGGGCAGCGATATCTTGCCACAGTGCAGCAGCCCAGATGGGTTTACCTCTGCGTTGCCAGTTGCTCTGCTTCCATTGCTGCAACCACCCCCACAGGGCATTTGCCACCATCCATGAGTCAGTATAGAGAGAAAGTACTGGCCACTTTCCTCGTTCAGCAATGCCCAGGGCCAGCTGGATGGCTTTCACCTCGGCAAACTGACTCGATTCACCCTCTCCTTCAGCAGTTTCTGCAACTTGTCGTTGAGGACTCCATACGGCTGCCTTCCATCTCCGATGCTTTCCCACGATACGGCAGGACCCATCAGGAAACAAGGCATACTGCTTTTCACTTTCTGACAGTTTATTATATGGTGGGGCCTCTTCAGCACGCATCACCTCCTCCTCTGGTGATATTCCAAAATCTTTGCCCTCTGGCCAGTCCATGATGACTTCTAGAATGCCTGGACGACTGGGATTTCCTATTTGAGCTCGTTATGTAATTAGTGCAGCCCATTTACTCCATGTCGCATCGGTTGCATGAGGTGTAGAGGAGACCCTGCCTTTGAACCCAGCACGGGCAACCGGGGTGCCAGGAGGAGCTGTGCTTCAGTGCCAATCACCTCCGAAGCAGCTCGAACCCTTTCATAGGCTGCCAGTATGTCTTTCTCAGGTGGGGTATAGCTGGCCTCAGATCCTTTGTATCCCCGACTCCAAAAGCCGAGGGGTCGATCTCGGGTCTCCCCTGAAGCTCTCTGCCAGAGGCTCCAGGTAGGGCCATTCTCCCCAGCTGCAGTGTACAGTACATTTTTTACATCTGGCCCAGTTTGGACTGGTCCGAGGGCTACTGCATGAACTACGTTTAATTTGCTCAAAGGCTTGTTGTTGCTCAGGTCCCCATTTAAAATCATTCTTCTTCCAGGTCCCATGATAGAGAGGGCTTACAATCAAAATGTAATTTGGGATGTGCATTCTCCAGAACCCCACAGCACCCAAGAAAGCTTGTGTTTCTTTCTTATTAGTTGGTGGAGACATTGCTGTTATCTTGTTGATCACATCTGTGGGGATCTGGCGACGTCCATCTTCCCATTTTATTCCCAAAAATTGAATCTCCTGTGCAGGTCCCTTGACTTTACTCCATTTTATGGCAAAACCGGCTTTCAGCAGGATTTGGATTATTTCCCTCCCTTTCTCAAAGACTTCTTCCGCTGTATTGCCCCACACAGTAATGTCATCAATGTATTGCAGGTGTTCTGGAGCTTGCCCCTGTTCCAGTGCATTCTGGATCAGCCCATGGCAGATGGTAGGGCTGTGTTTCCACCCCTGGGGCAGTCGGTTCCAAGTGTACTGGACGCCCCTCCAAGTAAAGCAAACTGTGGATTCCATTCTGCTGCCAAAGGAATTGAGAAGAATGCATTGGCAAAGTCAGTCGTGGCATACCACTTGGCTGCCTTTGACTCCAGTTCATACTGAAGTTCTAGCATGTCTGGTACGGCAGCACTCAATAGTGGTGTGACTTCATTCAGGCCATGATAGTCTACTGTTAGTCTCCACTCTCCGTTAGACTTTCGCACTGGCCATATGGGGCTATTAAAGGGTGAGTGAGTCCTGCTGATCACTCCCTGACTCTCCAGTCTATGGATCAGCTTATGGATGGGAATCAGGGAGTCTCGGTTGGTGCGATATTGCCGCCGGTGCACTGTTGTGGTCGCGATTGGCACTTGTTGTTCTTCGGCCTTCAGCAGCCCCACAACAGAAGGATCCTTTGAGAGACCAGGCAAGGTGGACAGCTGCTCAATTTCCTCAGTCTCCAAAGCAACAATACCAAAAGCCCACCGGTACCCTTTTGGGTCTTTGAAGTACCCTCTCCTGAGGTAGTCTATGCTGAGGATGCATGGAGCCTCTGGACCAGTCACAATGGGGTGCTTTTGCCATTTCCTCCCAGTCAGGCTGATTTCAGCCTCCAGTACAGTCAACTCTTGGGATCCTCCTGTCACTCCAGAAATATAGATGGGTTCCACCCCTTGATAGCTTGACGGCATCAGGGTACACTGTGCACCCGTATCTACTAGAGCTTTATACTTCTGTGGGACTGATGTGCCAGGCCATCTGACCCACACAGTCCAGTAAATCTGATTGTCCCCTACCTCCACCTGGCTGGAGGCAGGGCCCCTCTAACAGTCATCACAACGTTGGACACCTAAGTCGTGTTGAAAGGGATTATTCTTCGTTATCACAGGAGCTGGAGTAAAATCAGCTCTTCCGCTCCATCTGGGAACCTGCTCACCAGAGACTGAAGCCGCAGCTCTCATGGGATGATCAGCCTTGACCCTTGTTCCTATTTTCAATTCACGCACCCGTTCCTCCAAAGCTGAAGTAGGTTTTCTATCCCGCTTCGTCATGTCTTCTCCATGATTCTGCAGTAAAACCATAGGGTGGCCCGTGGTGTATGCCTTCTATATCTTCTCTCCCGAACAATAGGACGTCTTTTGTTAATAGCTGAGACGCGTGTTGGTACACATGAGGAGCTGGATAAATCAGATAGATCGTCCCTCAATTGTTTGGCATCCTGGGACAGTTTTTCCACAGCTGAGATGATGGGAGGGGTGAGATTGTCTTCGAACTCTCGGAGTTTATGAATCATTTCATCCACTGTTAGTGATACTACGTCATTCCAGGTTACTGTTGCCAATGAATGGGCATATGATGAGGGTGCATTCCGTGTAAGTTTTCGCCACATGGGTCGTGTACATTCGACTTCATCTGGGTCTATGGGTATATCTCCGTTATTTGGTTTGATGTGATAGATCATCTCTACGATGACTGATTCCCTCAGAGACTGGATGCCTTTGTCTAAAGTAGTCCACTTGGCCGAACGACTCATAACATCGTCCTTGTATGGAAACCTTTCTTTCACAGCTGCCAAGAGCCGCCTCCAAAGACTGAGGGACTTTTTCTCTCTTGCAATTGCTTTGTCAATTCCCCCTTCTCTAGCAAGTGATCCCAGCTTCTTGGCTTCTGCACCTTCTAGTTCGTGACCATCAGCCCTATTGTCCCAGCATCGGAGCAACCAGGTGATGATGTGCTCCCCTGGTTGACGGGTAAAATCTTTTCGCATATTCCGTAGCTCAGTTGAGGTCCGAGGTCGAGAAGTCACCTCTTCTTCTTCTTCGTCATGTGATGATGACTCCTGATCAGATGGTGGCCCGGCTGGTGAATACATTGTTTCTTCATCTCGCTTCACCCTTCTTGCCTCTTTTTTGCTTTTTCTCTTGCGTATGGGGGCAATCGATATTGGTACGAATTGGTCCTCTGGTTTAGCTGCAGTGATTATCACTGTGGTTTGAGTAGCAACAGTACTTGTCGCGGGGGGTGGTGTAGCTGCTGTGCTTGGAGCTGGGGTAGTTTTGCTGTCTGTTGCAGTCGAAGTTTGAGTAGCTGCTGTAGTTGTCGCTGGGGTAGCTGCACTATCTGTTGCAGTCAAAGTTTGAGTAGCTGTTGTACTTGTCGCTGGGGGTGGTGTAGCTGCTGTGCTTGGAGCTGGGGTAGCTTCACTGTCTGTTGCAGTCAAAGTTTGAGTAGCTGTTGTACTTGTCGCTGGGGGTGGTGTAGCTGCTGTGCTTGGAGCTGGAGTAGCTGCGCTGTCTGTTGCTTTGCCCTCAAATCCAGGGACATTTTTTTCCTTTTGAAGGTGCTGGATAGTGTTGAACAAGGCCCGGTAAGCATAGGCCAAGCCCCAGCACGTTGACATGATTTGTCCCTCTCTGGTATGACCAGGATGACAACACACCTCATTTAAGTGTTTTACTAATTCCTCTGGATTTTGCAGTTGTTCGGTGATGAAATTCCAAAGCACTGGAGGGGCCCACTGACCTAGATACTTGCCCATACTATCCCACACACCCTGCCACTCGTGGCTATCCAGCCTCGGGGAAAATCTCTCGGTCCCCCTATATCGTCTTCTAACCCCAGACAAGACCCAAACCTGACTCTGTTTAACTCTTGAGATCAGACGTAATGGTTGTGGACAAAACACACTCTGTATGCGTGCCAACATGGTGATCCCCATCACAATCAGCAAACAGGTCTCAACAATATTAAAAGGCCATTCAAAAACTTCAAAACTCTCAAACGATGCTGTAAACGGTCTGGGAGGGGCACTGGGAGGGTAAGAGAATGTCTCCTTCATAGGTTGACCACCCAGGAAGGAGAAAAAAGATGTGTAATTGCTAAGCACTTCTATTATATACTTCCCAAAGTATAAAGCTGGTGACCACACTGGGAACATAAGCCAGATCAGTTTCATGATCAATCCTTCTATTGTATTACAAGTCATTACCATAAAATACAATGAGACAAGAACCTTAGCCCAAGCCCCACACTTGAAAAACACTAACACAGCAAATACTGGCTCTAAGTAAGCTACGGCATATTGAAACTGTGAGATCAAAAACAACAATTTTGAGAGCCAATAAATCAGCATTGTGACAAATGACTATTAATCCAAAACACTGAAAGCTTATAACAAATACGATTAGACACACTCCAGTCAGATCTGTCGTTATCTCAACCCTTCGAGCCCCATGTTGGGCGCCAAAAAGAATTGTCGTGGTTTAAGCCAGTCGGCAAGTCAGCCACACAGTTTCTACTGCCCACCCCCCCCCCCCCAGAGGGATGGGGAGGAGAATCGAAAGAATGTCACTCCCACGGGTTGGGATGAAAACAGTCCAGTAACTAAGGTATAACACAAATCACTACTGCTAACACCAATAATAATAATGATAAGGGAAATAGCAAGGGAAGAGAATACGATACCGCCTGCCGGAAAAGAGCCCCACAGAGAAGAGGACGTGCCCTTCCAGGGCACTCCCAGTTACATCCTCGGGCATGACGTGCTGCGGTATGGAATACCTCTTTGGCTAGTTTGGGTCAGGTGTCCTGTCCCTGCTTCCTCCCGGCTTCTCCTCCTCCCTGGCAGAGCATGAGACTCACAAAGTCCTTGGTCAGGGTAAACATTCTGACCAGCAACTGAAAACATCGGCTTTATCAGTATTATTCCCAGGCCGAAAGTCAAAACCACAGCGCTGCACCAGGTACTAAGAAGGAGGAAAACTTACTGCTGCTGCTGAACCTAGAAGAGCGTGAAACCCATGGGTGGAGATGAGAACAGGTCAGCAACTGAAATCAAGCACAATATGTAATGTTAATAATAATACCAGCAGCACGAATAATGATAATAATAATATTAATAATAACAATAATAAGGGGTCACCCAAGATCTCCATTTTCCCCCTCCCCAATGATCTGTGGGGTGATTTCTGGTGGCTTTAGCCCCTGTTTGAAGGCTCTGGTGGTCCCTCAAATTACTCTCACACCCACCCCCCCCGAGTTTGGGGACCTCCCCATGAGCCCCTACATTCCCTCCATTTACCTCCATAGGCCAACATGGGGCACCAAAGAGAGACTCAGGGTGCCCTGGGACAGATGTACCCCTATTTTGGGACATGGAGGGGTTCACTGAATTCCTTCATCCCCCTGGGGAGTTTTGGGGAGATTCCTGAACCTCAGAATCCCCCCTGAGCCTCCAGATCCCTTCTGAACCCCCAGGTTCTCTTCCTCCATCACAGCTCCTCCACTGGGGAACATGGGGCACCAAGGAGAGACTCGGGGTGCCCTGGAATGGATGTACACCACCATGTTGTGGGACATGGGGAGGTCTCCCAAATTACTGTGCCCACTATGGGGAATCTTAGAAACCCCCCCCATGAACCCTGAAATTTCCCATGAACCCCCAAATCCCTCTGAAGCCCCAAATTCACCCCATTTATGGCAAAGGGACCACATGGAGCATCCCATGATGTCCCAGGTGCCCTGGGATGGATATACCCTCCATTTTCAGGAGATGGGGTTCCCCCAAATTCCTGCAACCCCAGAGAGTCTTTGGGACCTCCCCAAACCCCAAAACTCCCCTGAATCCCCAAATCTTCCCCTGAACCCTCAAATTCTCCCCACTTTCTGCCATGGGGAAACACAGGGCATCTGATGAGACTCAGGGTCCCGAGGGACAAAGGTGCCTCCACTGAGGGACGTGGGGGTCCCCCAGATTTCTCCCCCCGCAGAGCTTTTGCCCCTACACACACCACCCCCCCTCCCCGCATAGGTCTCCGCAGTAGCTGCAGGAGCTGCAGCATCACGAGGCTGACGTGAAGCTGCTGCAGCAGCAGCGCCAGGACCTGAAGAGGCTGCACAAGAAGCACCTCAAGAGGCTCTTGGCTCTGCACAAGCACCTGCAGCCAGGTGGGACCCCAGAACCCAGCACCCCTGAACCCAGCCCCCCTGCACCCCAAAATCCCAGCGGGGAGCCCCAAATCCCCCCAAACCCAAACTCTGCAGCTCCAAATCCACCCTGGCTCAGCGCAGCAGCCAGGAGTTCCCTGAAAAAGGAGAGGTCTGAAAAGTGGGGTCCACCCAGAACCTGCCCTGGGGTCCCCCAAAACTCTCTGGGACTTCAAATCTACTGGGGGGACCCCAACATTGCTTTGGGTTCAGCAGTGAATTCAGGGGGTCAGACGGGGTGGATCCTCCAAAAGTGGCACC
This sequence comes from Psittacula echo, assembly GCF_963264785.1. Lineage (NCBI taxonomy): Eukaryota > Metazoa > Chordata > Aves > Psittaciformes > Psittacidae > Psittacula > Psittacula echo. The sequence goes on from NC_137755.1 coordinate 3,014,249, forward strand.
CCAATAAAGGGGCACCCCAAAACAATGCTGCCCCCCCAAAGGGCCCTAGAGATACCCAAAGCAATTGTGGTGCTCCCAAAATCCTGGGGAACCCCAAATCTCCTTGAAGCAACAGACAAGCAGGCAGGACCCCCAAAGAGAAGGCCTGTAGCACCCCCAAAGTGAACTGCACCCCACCATCACCACGGGCCCTGCCAAATGAACCCATGGACCAAAAATTCTGGAGGTGCCCCACCAAACAACCCGCCCCCAACTGGGGGTTCCCCTAGAAAGCTGCTCCCCCACCAAAGCCACCCAGCCCCAAATTGCTCCTTGTTGCCCCCAAACCATACCCCATGGGGCACCCCTACTCCCCCCACTCTGGTATCAGGGAGCCGGGGAGGGCAGCCCCAGAGTTGGGGGTGCCTAATTTGGGGTCCCCCAAAAGACCACCAGCAAGAAGGTCATGTGGGGAATGAGCAGGAGCACGTGTGGCAGGGACTGAGAGCACTGGGAGGGACTGGGAGGGACTGGGAAGGACTGAGAGGGACTGGAAGCACCTGCAGCAGGTAGTGGGAGCATTGGGAGGGACTGGGAGTTGAGCACAGCTGCAAGCGGGAAGACCTGCGGCAGGGACTGGGAGCACTGGGACATTGAAACCCTGGCAGTATCTGGGGCCATAGTGGCCTATGTTGTTCTGTATTGGTGCAGACTGGTCCATACTGCTTCATACTGGTATGTGTAAATTTTCAGCCAACACCAAGTTGGGTGGGAGCATTGATCTGCTGGTTTCTACTTGGTTTCTGTCATTGCTCAGGTGGAACTTTGACATCACGTAGTGCTTCCCACACTGCTGTTGCTGCTTCCTCTGCCTCTGTGAGGGAATCTCCTCTGATTAAGACATCATCTCTAGAATGGTACATTTTCACCTTCTGAGGAAGTGAGACCTCCTCCTGTGGGTTTGTGGTGTTCATGGGATGGAGCTGAGTCCCCTTCTAGCCCCAGGGCTACAACCCCAGGATAAGGTGCCTCAACTGATGGGGCTGAATCCCTTCCTTCAGCAGGGGTAAAGGAGATCCCAGCCTGGCCTGGCCTGCCTGTCCTCTTTGATGATGGGACAAGAAACAGGCTGCCCGCTGAAGTGGTTGTTGTCACCATCCCTGGAGGTATATAAAAGACATGTTCTAAGGGACGTGGTTAATGTGTTGACTTGCCAGTGTTCGGTTAATGCTGGACTCGTTATTCTTAAGGGTGTTTTCCATCCTAAATGGTTCCATAATTCTACAAAATCTCATTGTTCAGATCAAACTCTGTCTCTCATCAGAGAAATGACACTGCAGGCAGGCAGTGTGTCTGCCAGCTGAGGGAGGGAACATCAGGGCTTGCTTCGGGCTGTTTCCCATGGTGTTCCCCTGGAACCCCAGGGAGCCCAAGGATGCTCTGTGTTAGCTGGTGCGTGGATGTGTTTCAGCAGCCATACACTGCCTGCTTTCCTCTGCAGAGGGCTCCAAGTGTAGGTCATGACAGGCCACATCTGTCTTTGCTGGTTTGCAGTTGCGTTTTTTTCCACTTGTGATGTTTCTGTCTTCAAAGACATGTCAGTTTTCATCTCCTGCTACTTACATATCCATGTACCTTGTCTGACCCATAGTCTTTGTGTCAGTGGGGGTCTGGCATTGTATTTGAGCTGGGGGTGTTCAGGCTGGAGAAGAGGAGGCTCCAGGGAGACCTTAGTAAGCCCATACCTAAAAAAGCCTACAAGAAATCTGGAGAGGGGCTTTTTACAAGGGCCTGTAGGGACAGGACAAGGGGAATGGCTTTAACCTAACAAAGGGGAGACTGAGATGAGCTCTTAGGCAGAAGCTCTTCCCTGTGAGGGTGCTGAGGCGCTGGCACAGGGTGCCCAGAGAAGCTGTGGCTGCCCCATCCCTGGCAGCGTTCAAGGCCAGGTTGGACACAGGGGCTTGGCGCAAGCTGTTCTAGTGGAAGGGGTCCCTGCCTGTGGCAGGGGTTGGAACTGGATGAGCTTTAAGGTCCCTCCCAAGCTTGTACATAAATATTTAGTGCCTCTACAACTGAAGTGTTCCAGGCAGGTCAGGTTTTGATAAAAGCTACTGGTGTGCTGAATGCACAGTGGGTTGGTGTGATTCTGAAAAAGGATTAGAGCTCAGCTGAAGCAGTGACCCCTGGTGTCACAGAGAAGAGTGTGTGTTTCCTTCCTGTCACTGGGGGATTTCTTGGGAGAAAAAATCCCAGCTATTTCTGGAGTCCCCAGCTGTGCAGTTCCCAGCAGGGCACTGCAGGTACAGCTGAAAATTACCTGCCTGTTTCCTTGGTACGTGGTTGAGTTGCTTTGGAGTTAAATTCTACCCTACAGATCTAACCCCAAAAGGAATTGTTCCATATTTTCCGTGGTAATTGGAATGTATTTTTGTTATTAAAGGTAATATTTCATTCCCTCCTCCCCTGTGTCCTAGGAGAAAAAGCAACAAAGGTCTCCCTCAATCCATCCTTCTCACAGAGTGGTGTGGTCACCCCTTGTCTCTGTGCCTCCAAAGAGAGTAGTGCTGAATTCCAGTTACAAATTGAGGGAAATGTTTGGTTGTTGTACTCAGTTATTAAGAGATTGTTAAATGTGTTTAAGTCCCATGATCTATGCGAGGGGGTTTCTGCAGTAACTTAACTTGTCCAGCTGATTTCCATGCTCTAATGTAGAGCAAAATGTTTAATAACAAACAGGATAGAATAGAAATGAGTGAAATTATGGTAGGCTGTAAAATTTGGCTTGGTTCCAGTTGCTGTTGGTAACCATCCAAACAGGGTATCCCACAGGGATGTTGTCATGGTCAGCGTGTGGGCTTGTTCGGGACAGGTTAATGGTTGGACTCGATGCTCTCAAGGGTCTTTTCAAATGCAATGATTCTGTGATTCTAAGAAAAGTTGATTTTCAGCCTTAACTCTGTCTCTCAGCAGAGAAATGACACTGCAGGAAGGCAGTGTGTCTGCCAGCTGAGGGAGGGAACATCAGTGCTTGCTTCAGGCTGTTTCACTTTTGGGTTATTTTATTCTCCCCCCTCTCAGGAGACTGATCCCCCTGGGATGGCATCTTTGCTGCCTCTCGTCACCCTGTCACTGGCGTTTGGGACCCTGGTTGGTGGGACCCACAAGGCATGTGATGAAAATTCTCTTCCACCTAACTACCAGATCAACCAGTCTTTCAAGTATTAATAGGTCTTTCATTTATACGTGTGTCTCTATATATTTATATGTACACTGTAATGTGATGAGGTAGTGGATTTTTCCTGGAAGCTTCATCCCAGCCCTGGAACTAGGACTTTTCTTTAGGGTATCTTAGAGCTGTCTGTGAAGGAGAAGGGGTATTGCAGCACAGCAGAAATAATGGCAGAATCCCAGCCCCTCCAGCATGTCTGTGAAACCCTCCCACTGTCCCGCACACCATTAATCAGTATCTCTTGCAGGACTGGCTCCAGGGACATCTGCCTCAATAGACAAGAGCAGGACTGCAGCAGAAGTAGCATGAGCGCCTGGCAGAGTTTGACTACGACTAGTAATTGGTAGTGAGGGTGCTAGTGCTCAGTCCAAGTGTGTGGTATGTGACTGTTTGAAGGGTGTGAGATCCCTGTGTAAAACCACATTTAGGGTTCCCCAGTGTGACTGGGACACCCTTGTAATTCTCTGCTGTGTATCCCAGCCTCTGGGCACAGTGGGCACGGACCACTTGCGGATTGTGGTGGCAGTTTGTGAAGGCAGATGGGACACAGCCGACTGCCTGAGCCAGCGTCTCCCCAGAACCTGGGCCCCGATGATTCGCAGTGCTGTCTGGAGGTGAGTTCACCTCCAGATACTGAGGTGTCAGGGCAGTGGGTTCTCCATAGCTATGCTATGCTCTGCTGTTCTATGATATGCTGTGCCTTGCTATATGCTGCATGCTGTGCTCGGACCTCCCCGAGCCGGCTGGGCCGAGGCTGGACCTCCCGCGGCTACTCCCAAAGCACCCCTGGGTGCCCAGTGCCATGGGCACGATGCTGCCACCACCACAAAGCCGTGGTGGTCGCTGTGGAGATGCCCATTGTGACGGAGCCCCCACAATGAGCGTGGGCTATTTAAGGAGCCAGAGCCCTGCAGGAACCAGTGCAGAGGAGACCCCTCCCTCGGGAGGCTGCATCTCCCGTGGCTGCCCTGCGCATCCAGGTACGGGTTCTTTGACTTTGTAATCCTCTTTTAGTGTTGGCTTGAAACACATGGTGGGTGCAAAGCAGGAGCCTTCTGTGTGCAGGAGGCATGTGTGTAACCCACCATCCTTCATTGGGCTTCTTGGCTCCTAAGAATAGGTAATTTCCCATCCTCTGTTTGATAACTTGGAACTTCATTATCCGAGCTCTGATACTTATGAGGCAATAGTAATGAAAGGTCCCCACCCAGAGCTTCTTTGGCTGCTTTGTCAGCAACATGATTGCCAATATTCTCTGGAGTGTTATCAAACTGATGTGCCTCAAAAGCAAATTTTGACTTTCTGACAATTTCAGAAGTGTCAGTAGCACCATCAGCTCAGCTTTCTGTGCTGATGTGTTGGGGGAGGAGGAATGTAGGGCTTTAGCCTCTATTATGTTTGGTTTAGCTCTATTATGTTATGGTCTGTAAACAGCTGTGAGTCAGCTCTCCTGCTTCTGGATCTGTTGTCAAAACCACTGCTGCTACAAACGGTTTGATACTTTCAAGTCTACGTCCTCTTGTCATAGAGGAATAGTTAACGCTTCTGCATCTCATGATGGTCCTTGTGCTTCGGCAGCCCATACTTGCGGATATACCCACTTTCTCTGTGATATCAGGCTCTGTGCCTGGTTTCTGTAACAAAAACTCTTAACTCCGCAGCTTTTTTTTTTTCATTACGAACACAGACCAGAATTTTCCTTCCTTAACCCTAATGGATGCATGTAATTTACTCAGTATATCTCTATCCAATAACAGCACGGGGCACTCGGGCATGCAAAGAACTTGATTCTCAACATCTGTTTGCCAGTTTCTCAAATGTAAAGGAAGGCCGGGTTCCTGTCCACCTGTGGCACCAATGCCTGAAGCTGTTTGTTTGCTTAATTGCCCTTTACAAGTATTTATAACAGAATAAGTAGCTTCTGTTTCTACAAGGAATTTTACCTTCTCATTCCCCAACCTAACTGTAGCCAGGGGCTCTGCTGGGGAGGGATTCGAATCTTCCCCCGCTCCTCCTCAATCTTCATCTAAAGGAATCATTCTCTCTGCCTGTCATGATGGTCCACTAAATATCCAGTGTTTCTTTTGATCTGAGGGCGTTTTCCCTTTGAGTGCAACCTGTGGAGTCTGTTCACAACCCTTTCCATGTAATCCTTGTTTCTTCTCCTCCTGGGCCACTCCCCCCTTTCCTGGTTTCTTGTGGGATAGCTACAGGAAGCAATTTTTCTCTCTTTTTTTTTCTCCTAAAGATTCCAGTTTTACTCTGGAGCTTATCTTATGGCTCCACATATACATTAACAAATTCCTAGTTGAAACCTGACACACTATAACCAACAAAACACAATGTTGTATTATATTAATAATTATATGAATTCTATTAATAATACCTATATTAATAATCAGGGATTGAAAGCCCTCCCCAGTACTATTGAACCACTTGAACCATTTCAGAGAACTTGCACCAGAGCAATAGTGGTCCGATTGTGATAGGTCTCCAAGGCCACATCCATTGTTTTTACCAAATCACATTGGTCCTCCCCCTGAAGATTTTCTACCTTTTTCCTTATGTCTTCCCTGGATTGACTTTTTGTTAAATGGCCTAACTCTTTCCTTCTTTCCTCTGCTGCAGGATCAATAGTAGCATATTTATGCATCACATCTTTTAATCTTCCCACAAATCCAGAAGGTGATTCATTTACATCTTGCTTTATTTCATATAGCTTAGACCAGCTCACTGCCTTGGGGATCGCATTCCTAATGCTGAATAAAATCCACCTCCGCTATTGTTTCAAAGCTTGCCTGTCCCGATTAGGGTCCCAGTTCAGATCAGGGGTAGGTACGTGAAGATTCACTGTACCTGTCGCTGTGCCTGCTGTTATTTGTTGCTGTACTGCAGTCTGAGCCTTACGAATAATCATATTCCTGTCAACACTCTAGAAATCATGATGCGTAATTACCAGCCACTTGTTTCCAACTCTTCAAATCGATAATAGTAAAGGGAATCTTCGTTATGAGCAGACCATCATTACGCACAGCTTGACTTAGAGGTGCAATCACAGTTTCCCCTCATTTTCCCCTAGTTTGCTCTGGTGTAGGGCAAAATCCTTCAGCCCATTGCCCCCTGCCCCCCTCCCCCCTTTATCTGAGGTGCCTGTGCTGGTGCTTGTGCTTGATTCTCATTGTCAGCACCTTCAGCCCCATTATTCACAGTACCCCTTCACCAGGGGGCTACCATCAATTCCAAATCCTCCTCCGCATTCCTCAAATGTTTAGTGCATAGTGCCCTATGGTGAGGCACTGGGAGATGACAACTGCTCCTTGGAACACAAGCTGCTGGTGGAGGAGGCAAGAGCAGCTTCTATCCTGGTTCCTGTCTTGGTGCCTGGACAGGCAGCGGGGCTGCTGTGACACACTGTGACATCACCTGCCACACACTGTGACGTCACCTGCCATGCACTAGGACATCACGGCTCCCACTGCTTATATTGCATGCAGTGACTCCCCACGGCAGTCACTGTGCAGAGACGACTCTGAGAACTTCCCAAAGCAGCACCTGCAGCATCCTTGGGCAGCATCCAAGAGGAGGGACCTTCTGCACTGCCAGCGCCAGCATCCCCAGGTGCATCAACCCTACATGATGGCCCAAGGGCTCATGGGGATCTTCTATCTTCTGCCTGGGAGTCCCTGTTCCAGGGGCACCCACAGTTCCTGCAGTTGCTGCAGCCCTGGCTTGTCTTGGGAACTGAAGCAGTTCTTTGGTGTGAAGGGTTTCATGGCTGCCTGGTCAGGCAGCAGGGCTGGTGCTGACATCGGGGTTGAGCTCCCAGCCCCCTGGGTGGTGTTTTGGCTGGGATAGAATTAATTCTCTTTCCTGTGGCTGGTGCAGTGCTGTGTTCTGCCTATATTCTGGCAATAACGTTCGTAACACACTGATGCTTTCGTTGTTGCTCAGTAGCACTTACCCTGATCAAGGACTTTTCAGTCTCTCATGCTCTGCAGTGAGGAGGGGCACAAAAAGCCAGGAGGAAGCAGACAGGACACCTGACCCAAACTAGCCAAAGGGGTATTCCATCCCACAGCACGTCATGCCCAGGATAGAAACTGGGGGAGTCATCCTGAAGGGATGGGATTGGGTCAGGCTGGGTATCGCTCAGTGGGTACTGAGCAATTGCATTGGGCATCACTGCTGGTTAGCATTATCCTTTCTCCTGTCTAGTTTTATGCTCTGTCCCTTTTGAACCACAACAGCTCTACAGCAGCAAAGTTTGCTGTACAGCTCTTCATAGTGATTTTAGCGATAGAAGATTTTACCTTTCCTGTTGTTACTCTGATTCTCAGTCTACAACTGAGGGTTGCTATTTTGCGGGGGGGTCTTGTCTGGGGCTGGGGCAGGGTGGGGGCTGGCCCTGGCAGTCTGCCCTATCGGGTCTGGCCATAGGACTGCATAATTGAGTAAGTGGGATTTGTGCTCACAGTAAATAGCGCACAGTGTAGGGAACATAGGAATCTGGTTTGTTTTCTATGCGGATTGAAGTAAAAGGAAGCACTTGGCGGGATGGAGCCATCCCTTTCTTCTAGGGTTGTGGGATGAAGGATGCTGCGAGCGTGCTGTGTGCAGGGGAGCTCAGTGTGGCTGCTGCAGGGCTTGAGGTTTGTCTTTTACTGAGACTGAACCTAGGGCTCTGGCAGCAGAGGGCAGAGGCTGGTCCCCCCATGTCCACTCCCAGAGCACCCCTGGGTGCCCAGTGCCACGGGCACGATGCTGCCGCCATCACAAAGCCGTGGTGGTCGCTGCGGAGACGCCCATTGTGACGGGGCCCCCACGCTGAGCGTGGGCTATTGAAGGAGCCAGAGCCCTGCAGGAACCAGTGCAGAGGAGACCCCTCCCTTGGGAGGCTGCATCTCCCGTGGCTGCCCTGCGCATCCAGGTACATGTTCTTTGACTTTGCAATCCTGTTTTAGTGGTGGCTTGAAACACATGGTGGGTGCGTGCTCTAAAGGGAGGAGAAGCTGTCAGGAGATGTGCTGGTGCCATCCCAGCTGTAGGAGCAGGGGCTGGGTGAGGAGGAGGCGCTGGGCTTGTTCCTGTGCTTGGAGCTGAGCTCTGCCTGCAGAGGTGCTGGGGGTGAAGCAGGAGCCTTCTGTGTGCAGGAGCTGCTGGTGTCAGAGGTGCTGAGAAGGTGTCAGGGCAGGAGCAGCCCCTGGGCAGTGCAGCTGCTGGTGCTGTCACTGGGAGCTCAGCACAAGGGGACCTGCCTGGCTCCGGCAAGGCCCGCGCAAGCCCACCGAGCATTGCGGAAGGCGGCAGGAGGGGTGCTGGCAGGTTCTAGTGATCCCTGTGCCAGGCATTCCACAAGTCACAGAAATTTCTAAACTGAAAAGTAGAGAAAAAAAACCCCTCACAATAACTTTTATCGGTTGCCCTTTGCAATCTTCCTGCACTCGGAATCCTAAAATGTGCTGTGCAATCTGCAAGGCTTGACAAATCCCAAAGGTTTTAATGAGCCCCATGGTGTATTTCGGCTGAGTCCATGAACCTCAGGTGCTGAGAGGAGACTGAGGAAACCTTTCAAGAAGTCCAAGTCAGAAACAAAACCCCAAGGCCCTTCAGCATTAATGGACCTCACTGAGGGCTGTTACTGACAAAGCCTCCCCAGGGACTCGTTAAAACAAGTAACTGGAGGCTGTGACTCCTGGGAGACAAGATGCAGGTATCTGGTGGTGAGAAAACCCTTGGTTTGTTTGATGAAGCAGAAAGGCCAAGCCCTGACCACAGCCCTTGGAGAAGAAGAGCCTGAAATCCTGAGAAAGAAAGTTCTCCTCAAAGGCCTTGATGAAAGAGGCAACTGCCATAGGCCAGGGCAACAGAGACCTTTTGTTCTTTTGGGCCTTCCAGCCTTGCCAGAATCCTCACTCATCTCTGCTGCAGGCTGTCCTGCACTGGCCCATGCCTGCACCTCTTTCCCTTCAGGCTGTTGACACCCATCTTGCTTTCCCACCTGGCTCTCACCTGGCATTTCTGTACCTTCAGTCACATCTCTGCACCCATCACTGCCTGCTCCTTGACACACAAAGCCATGGGCTGAGCCAGACTCCCTCTGGGTGACCTCTTGCACCACAACTCCACCTTTGGAGACACATTTCCCTTTCCTAACTTTGAGTCTGAACCTGCCAAGCTGCACTTTGCAGAGGTTTCCTTCTCTTCCTGCTAGCAAGAAAACTCCATCATCTCTGAAGCCACATTTCAAGTAGTTGTAGGCTGCTACTATAGTGTCAATTCAGCAGGTGGAGTGAATATCCCTCAGCAAGGCCATCTACAGGAGGCTTCTAGAGGAATGGGTGATGCCATCAGGATAGAGAACTAAGCACCATGGGAGAGCAGTGGGAAAAGCCAATGGTCTGGATTGAGAACTTCCTGGCAAAAGCCAGAAGTAAAGGTGGTGTCCTTGGGTGCAAGGTACCCCATGTTCAGGGGACAGGGCACCTCATTTGGGACAGCTTCTTGCCTGTAGCACCCTCTCTCACTGCAGGAGGTTCCTGCATTCTCCAGGCTCAGGGATGGATCCTGCATTCCAGGCAAGTTTGGGTAGTGCAGGAGAGGGAGACAGGGAGGTCGGCTCATGGGGCATGAGGAGCAGTGTTCAGGCACCCCCAGCAGTGGGCATTCCCCATGTGCCACGCTGAGGCATGTTCCCATGAGGGAAACTTCTCAGACAGCCTCTGCTTTGTCCAGGGTCTGCAGCCACACTCCAGGAACACCTACTCCTCCTCCACCTACAGACATCAACTGCTCTCCATTGCTGGGCTCCATCCTGCTTGTAAGGATTGGTTAAAGCCCTGAACCATCACCTTGCTTCTTGCTGACTTCCCTCCACCCTCCCTCACCTCCCTGCACACTGCTCATTGCCACCAGTAACTCACTGAAGAGTTAAGAAGCTCTCAAGGCTTTCCTCAGGGGGTGACCATGTTTCTCCATTCACCATTGATGGATCCATGGAGTGCCAGGTGTGAGGTTCCTGCAGAGGCAGAGCTGCCCCTGGGCAGAGCCCTGCTGCCGGGAGGGGTGTGCAGGGCAGAGCTGAGCACACAGCCCATGGGATGGGCTCTGGGAGCACTGAGAGGGAGCAGAGCTGGGCCCAGAGCAGCAGCTCCTGGCAGGGACAGCTCCAGGCAGCAGAGACATGGGCAGGGAGTGGGGGGAAAGTGCAGCCCAGGCCTGGGGAGGGCGCGTTCAGGCAGCTCTCTTGGTGCCTGGCACTGGAGGTGGCTGCTGGCCATGCTCTGCTGGGCACAGTCCTTTGCTTCTGCCCATGAGAGCTCCATGATCTGCCCTTTGAAACCGTGCTGCCCTGCTCTCAGCACTGGACAGGGACCCAAATCCTGGAAGTGCCCCACCAAGCCCCCCACCCTAAATGGGGATGCCCCCAGAAATCTGCTCCCCTCAAAGCCACCAGTACCAAAACACTCCTTGTTGTTCCAAATCCACACCCCATGGGGCATTCAAACATCCCCATCCCCCAACACCCCCCCGTACCAGGGACTGGGGGGGCAGACCCAGGGTGGGAGGGTGCCTGATTTGGGGTGTGCCCCCAAAAAAGACCAAGGAGGTCTGGTTGGGGAGGGGCAGGAGCACCGGTGGCAGGGACTGGGAGCACTGGGAGGGACTGGGGAGGATTGAGAGGGACTGGGAGCACCTGCAGCAGGTAGTGGGAGCACCGGGAGGGATTGGAAGTTGAGCATGGCTGCAAATGAGAAGACCTGCGGCAGGGACTGCGAGCACTGGGATATTGAAACCCCAGCAGTATCTGGGGCTGTAGTGGCCTATATTGGTTTGTACTGGTACAAACTGGTCTGTACTGCTCCATACTGGGATGTGTAAATTTGCAGATGACACCAAATCGGGTGGGAGCGTTGATCTGCTGGAGGGTAGGAAGCTCTGCAGAGGGATCTGGACAGCCTGGATCCATGGGCTGTGGCCAACGGGATGAGGTTCCAGAAGGCAAAGTGCTGGGTCCTGCACTTGGGCCACAACAACCCTCTGCAACGCTCCAGGCTTGGGGAAGAGCGGCTGGAAACTGCTCATGGGAAAGGAGCTGGGGGTGCTGATTGATGGAGCTGAACATGAGCAGCTTATGCCCAGGCAGCCAGGAAGCCACCAGCATCCTGGCCTGGATCAGCACCAGTGTGGCAGCAGGGCCAGGGCAGTGACTGTGCCCTGCACTGGGCGCTGGTGAGGCTGCACCTCGAATCCTGTGTTCAGTTCTGGGCCCCTCACTACAAGAGAGACATTGAGGTGCTGGAGCAGGGCCAGAGAAGGGCACCGGAGCTGGTGCAGGGCCTGGAGCACAGTGTGATGGGGAGTGGCTGAGGGACCTGGGGGGTTCAGTCTGTAGAAGAGAAGGCTCAGGGGGGACCTGACAGGAGGATGGAGCCAGGAGGGGCTGGGCTCTGCTCCCAAGGAACAAGGGATGGGACAAGAGGAAACGGCCTCAAGCTGTACCAGGGCAGGTTTAGATGGAGCTGAGGACCAATTCCTTCCCCAGAGGGTGCTCAGGCATTGGAACAGGCTGCCCAGGGCAGGGCTGGAGTCACCCTCCGTGCAAGTGTTCACGCACTGTGTAGATGAGGCCCTCAGTGCCATGGGTTATTGGTGGCCTTGGCAGTGCTGGGGTAAGGGTTGGACTGGAAGAGCTTAAAGGTCTTTTCCAACCTGGATGATTCTATGACACTATGATCCTTTTTGCTGAGGCACCGGGAAACCAGGTATTTTCTTTTGGTGCTCCCTCGGTGAAGGGAGGTGCTCCTAAACCTGTTGAGGGTTTGAAAGGTTCTTGTAATGCTGATGGCTCTGCATTTGCAAGCGTCTTCAGTGCTCTAGAAACTTCAGTCTGTCCTTCAAGTAATTTCAGTTCCTCTGCAACCCCTGGTAGGTAGGTGTGCCATTTTCTGCCAGTGGGTTTGTGCAACTCCATCCTGAGGAGCAGTTCCCTTTGGGATACTGTCAATTGAATGGATTGAATGGATAGTTTGTACTGGTTGTTCTTGATCATGTTCTCAGTTTGTTTTACTGATGTAATTAAAGTCAAGAGTCTCTTTTCCCACTCAGAATGTGTCGGTTTAGTGTCTTATAAAGAGGCGACTTGAACATTAAAGTTCTTCTTAGTCCATCAGGGCCAGTTTGAATAGGTCACAGGAAGAGCCATGCTCAACAAAACCCCATTCTACTATGAGAGGGTGGTGGGGGTGTACAGGCCTCAGTGACTGGTATGGTTTTAATTCCTGTATTAGGTATTTCCTGCTTCCTCATGCTCTGGAATCCATTCCCATGGTTTTCCCTTTCGTAACAGTGAGTACAGGGGGCAGGCAACAATAGAGAATCCAGGTCCATGTTTATTCCAATGTCCTGGAGCACACATAAGTTGTTGTAATTCCTTCCTAGAGTGGGGCATCTGCCCTTGTTCTGTTTTTCTGCAGGTGTCTGCAGGAGTCACTGCACTGCTGCTATCCACCAAGTACCCCCCGATTTGACTGCTTTCTGCTTGGTTTCTGACATTCCTTAGGTGGAACTTCAACTTCTGCACCAGGGAGTGCTTGCCACACTGCTGTTGCTGCAGTTCTTTGGGGCAACCTCCTCTGATTAAGACATCATCTATATAATAGTACATTTTTCACCTTCTGAGGATGTGAGACTTCGTGTGGGTTTGTGGTGTTCATGGGAGGGAGCTGAGTCCCATTCCAGCGCCAGGGTTACAACCCCAGGATGAGATGCCTCAGCTGAGCAGGCTGAATCCCTTCCTTCAGCAGGGGTAAAGGAGATCCCAGACTGTCCTGGCCTGCCTATCCTGTCTGATGATGGGACAAGAAACAGGCTGCCCGCAGAAGTGGTTGTGTCACCATCCCTGAGGGTACATAAAACACATGTTCTAAGGGCCATGGTTCATGTGTTGACTTGCCATTGTTCTGTTAATCATAGAATCATAGAATAGTTAGGGTTGGAAAGGACCTTAAGATCATCTAGTTCCAACCACCCTGCCATGGGCAGGAACACCTCACACTAAACCATGCCACCCAAGGCTTTGTCCAACCTGGCCTTGAACAATGCCAAGGATGGAGCACTCACAACCTCCCTGGGCAACCCATTCCAGTGCCTCATCACCCTAACAGTAAAGAATTTCTTCCTTAGATCCAACCTAAACTTCCCCTGCTTAAGTTTTAACCCGTTAGCCTTTGTCCTGTCACTACAGTCCCTAATGAAGAGTCCATCCCCAGCTTTCTTGTAGGCCCCCTTCAGATACTGGAAGGCTGCTCTGAGATCTCCACACAGCCTTCTCTTCTCCAGGCTGAGCAGCCCCAACTTTCTCAGCCTATCTTCATACGGGAGGTGCTCCAGTCTCCTGATTGTCCTCGTGGCCCTCCTCTGGACTTGTTCCAACAGTTCACAGTATCACAGTATCACAGTATGTTAGAGATTGGAAGGGACCTCAAAAGATCATCTAGTCCAATCCCCCTGCCGGAGCAGGAACACCTAAATAAGGTTACATAGGAATGTGTCCAGGTGGGTTTTGAATGTCTCCAGAGAAGGAGACTCCACAACCTCCCTGGGCAGCCTGTTCCAGTGTTCTGTCACCCTCACTGGGAAGAAGTTTCTTCTCAAGTTTAAGTGGAACCTCTTGTGTTCCAGTTTATACCCATTACCCCTTGTCCTATCATTGTTTGCCACTGAGAAGAGCCTGGCTCCATCCTCGTGACACTCCCCCTTTATATATTTATATACACTAATAAGGCCCCCCCGCAGTCTCCTCTTCTCCAAACTATAGAGACCCAGCTCCCTCAGCCTTTCCTCATAAGGGAGATGCTCCACTCCCTTAATCATCTTAGTCGCCCTGCGCTGGACTCTCTCCAGCAGGTCCCTGTCCTTCTTGAACTGAGGGGCCCAGAACCGGACACAATATTCCAGGTGCGGTCTCACCAGGGCAGAGTAGAGGGGAAGGAGGACCTCTCTCGACCTACTGACCACCCCCCTTCTAATACACCCTAGGATGCCATTGGCCTTCTTGGCCACAAGGGCACAGTGTTGGCTCATGGTCATCCTGCCATCCACTAGGACCCCCAGGTCCCTCTCCCCTACACTACTCTCTAACAGGTCGTTCCCCAACCTATATTGGAACCTGGGGTTGTTCCTGCCCAGATGCAGGACTCTACACTTTCCCTTGTTATATTTCATCAAGTTTCTCCCTGCCCAACTCTCCAGCCTGTACAGAGCTCACTGGATGGCAGCACAGCCTTCTGGCGTGTCAGCCACTCCTCCCAGCTTAGTGTCATCAGCAAACTTGCTGACAGTACACTCAATTCCCTCATCTAAATCATTGATGAATATATTAAATAATACTGGTCCCAGTACTGACCCTTGAGGCACTCCACTAGATACAGGCCTCCAACTAGACTCCACCCCATAGACTACAACTCTCTGGCTTCTGTCCTTCAGCCAGTTCGCAGTCCACCTCACTACCTGATCATCCAGACCACACTTCCTCAATTTAGCTATGAGGATGCTGTGGGAGACTGTGTCAAATGCTTTGCTGAAGTCAAGGTAGACCACGTCCACCGCTCTGCCATCATCCATCCACAATGTTATTTCCTCATAAAAGGCTATGAGGTTGGTCAAGCATGACTTCCCCTTGGTAAAGCCATGTTGACTGTCCCTCATAACCTTCTTATCCTTGACATGCCTTAAGATGGCGTCAAGGATAAGGTGTTCCATCACTTTCCCAGGGATGGAGGTGAGGCTGACCGGTCTATAGTTACCCGGGTCTTCCTTCTTGCCCTTTTTGAAGACTGGAGTGACATTTGCTTTCCTCCAGTCCTCAGGCACCTCTCCCGTTTCCCAAGACTTGGTAAAGATGATGGAGAGTGGTCTAGCAATGACTTCCGCCAGTTCCATCAGCACCCGCGGGTGCATCCCATCTGGACCCATGGATTTATGGATGTCCAGATTGCTCAACTGGTCCCTAACCCATTCCTCGTCGACTAAGGCAAACTGCTCCATTGACCTGACTTCATCTGAGGTCTCAGGAGTACAGGGCTCTTCAGGACTGCCTCCAGCAGAGTAGACAGAGACAAAGAAGGCATTCAATGACTCTGCCATCTCTGTATCTTCTGTCACCAGGGCACCCATCCCGTTCACCAGTGGGCCTACCTTGCCTCTGGTGTTAGTTTTATCAGCTATGTATTTGAAAAAGCTCTTTCTGTTGTCCTTGACCCCTCTCACCAGATTTAATTCTAAGGAGGCCTTAGCCATCCTAGCTGCCTTCCTACATCCTCTAGCAGCAGCCTTATATTCCTCCCAAGTAGCCAGCCCCTCTTTCCATGACCTATAAACTCTCCTCTTCCACTTGAGCATACCCAGCAGTTCCTTATTTAGCCACGCAGGTCTCTTGGCCCTCTTCCTTGACTTCCTACGTGTCGGGATGCTCCGCTCTTGAGCTTGGAATAAGCAATTCTTGAATGTCAACCAACTATCTTGGGCCCCTTTACCTTCAAGCAGCCTTGCCCATAGGATTTCCCCTAGCAATTGCTTGAAAAGGCCAAAGTTTGCCCTGCTAAAGTCCAGGGTTGCAATTCTACTTGCTATTCCACTGGTCCTACCACACAAGATCCTGAATTCCACCATCTCGTGGTCGCTGCAACCAAGGCAGCCCTCAACCTTTACTGCTTCGACCAGACCCTCCTTGTTAGTGAGGATGAGATCCAGCAGCGCTCCTCTCCTGGTTGGCTCATCCACCATTTGCATGAGGAAGTTATCATCCATGCACTGGAGGAACCTCCTGGACTGTGGCTGGGTTGCTGTGTAGTCCTTCCAGCAAACATCAGGGAAATTAAAATCCCCCACGACAACCACGGCCTGTGACTGTGAGGCCGCTCTCAGCTGCCTGTAGAAGGCCTCGTCAACTTCCTCACCCTGATCTGGTGGCCTGTAACAGACACCCACAACAGTACCGCCCCTGCCAGCCTGTCCCTTAATTCTCACCCAGAAACTCTCAACTCGCTCGTCCCCTGTCCCTGGACAGAACTCAGTACATTGCAGCTGCTCTCGCACATAAAGAGCAACCCCACCACCCCGCCTGGCTGGCCTGTCTTTCCTGAAAAGGACATAGCCCTCCATGAGTATATTCCAGTCATGTGAGCTGTCCCACCACGTCTCTGTAATTGCCACCAGATCATAATCTCCTGACTTAACACAGGTCTCCAACTCCTCCTGCTTATTTCCCATGCTGCACGCATTGGTGTACAGGCATTTCAAGGAGGGAGCTGAGCTCACTAATTTCACCATAGGATTATAGGAGGCCTCCCAATCTTCATCGATTCTAGAGTGCTGCCCCACTGGGGCAAGCCCAGTTACAACCCCATCCCCCTTCGAATCTAGTTTAAAGCTCTCCAAATGAGCCCTGTTAATTCATGCCCCAGCATCCTTTTGCCTCTGTGAGTTAAACCTTTCCCACGTGCCATCATTCGGACTGGAGCCTTATAAAACCAGCTATTATCAAAGAACCCAAAGCCCTGCCTAAAGCACCAGTCTCGTAGCCAATCGTTTACAGACTGAATTTTCCCATTCAGTCCCACATCATCACCGGAAGATGGAAGAAGCGAGGAGAAGATCAGTTGAGCCCCAGACTCTTTCACCATCCGCCCCAAGGCCCTGTAGTCTTTCTTCATCCCCCTCAGACTGCGGGAAGCAGCTTCCCCCCCACCTGTCTGGAAGACCAGCAGCGGGTAGTAGTCTGTGGGGTGCACCAGGCTGGGGAGCGCCTTGGTGATATCCCTGATCCGGGCTCCAGGCAGACTACACACTTCCATGTCCTTTTGATGTTGAGGACACCAGAACTGCACACAATACTCCAAGTGAGGTTTCACAAGAGCAGAGTAGAGGGGCAGGATCACCTCCTTCGACCTGCTGGTCACGCTCCTCTTGATGCAGCCCAGGATACGGTTGCTTTCTGGGCTGCTAGTGCACACTGAAGCTGGCTCATGTTCGTTTTCTCATCGACCAACACCCCCAAGTCCTTCTCCGCAGGGCTGCTCTGAATCTCTTCTCTGCCCAACCTGTAGCCGTGCCTGGAATTGCTCCAACCCAGGTGTAGGACCTTGCACTTGGCATGGTTAAACTTCATAAGGTTGGCATCAGCCCACCTCACAAGCGTGTCGAGGTCCCTCTGAATGGCATCCCTTCCCTCCAGCGTATCAACCGAACCACACAGCTTGGTGTCATCGGCAAACTTGCTGAGGGCGCACTCAATCCCACTGTTCATGTCACCTACAAAGATGTTGAACAAGGTCGGTCCCAACACTGATCCCTGAGGGACACCACTCATACCGATCTCCAGCCGGACATCGAGCCATTGACGACAACTCTTTGCTTGCGGCCATCCAGCCAGTTCTTTTTCCACCGAGTGGTCCACCCATCAAATTCATATCTCTCCAATTTAGAGACAAGGATGTCATGTGGGACAGTGTCGAACGCTTTGCACAAGTCCAGGTAGATGACATCAAATGCTCTGCCCCTGTCCGTCAGTTTTATAGCCCCATCATAGAAGGCAACCAAATTGGTCAGGCAGGATGTCCCCTTAGTGAAGCCATGCTGGCTGTCACCAACCACCTTGTTGTTTTTCATGTGCCTTAGCATGCCTTCCAGGAGAATCTGCTCCAAGATTTTGGCAGGCGCAGAGGTGAGACTGACTGGTCTGTAATTCCCCGGCTCATCCATTTTCCCCTTCTTGAAAAAGGGGGTCATATTTCCCTTTCTCCAGTCGTCAGGAACTTCACCTGACTGCCATGATTTTTCAAATATGATGGCCAGTGTCTTAGCAGCTTCATTTGCCAGCTCCTTCAGGACCCGCAGATGGATGTCATCAGGTCCCATGGACTTGTGTACGTTTAGGTTTTTAAGATGGTCTCGAACCAGATCCTCTCCTACAGTGGGCCCAAGGTCTTCATTCTCACATTCCCTGTGTTTGCATTCCAAGACTTGGGTGGTGCAGTCAAAGCCTTTGCCAGTGAAGACCGAGGCAAAGAAGTCATTAAGAGCCTCAGCCTTCTCCAAATCCAGGGCAGTCAGTTCTCCTGATATCTTCCGGAGGGGGCCTACGTTGTCCCTAGTCTGTCTTTTATTCGCTACATACCTACAGAATCCCTTCCTGTTATCCTTAAAATCCCTAGCCAAGTTCAGTTCTAACTGGTCCTTAGCTTTCTTAACCTGGTCCATAGCTTCCCAAACAACATCCCTGTATTTTTCCCAGACTGCCTGTCCTTGCTTCCACTTTTTATAAGCCTCTTTTTTCCTTTGAATTTTCCTCAGCAGCTCCTTATCCATCCAGTCAGGTCTCCTGGCCGTCCTGCTGCACTTCCTTCTAGTTGCGATGCAACACTCCTGAGCTTGTAGCAGGTGATCCTTGAATATCAACCAACAGCCTTGGGCTCCCCTGCCCTCTAGGGCTATATCCCATGGAACCTTACTAAGCAGGTTCCTGAAGAGGCCAAAGTCTGCTCTCTTGAAGTCCAGGGCAGTGAGCTCGCTGCACGCTCTTCTCACTGTGCTGAGGATCTCAAATTCGACCATCTCATGATGGCTGCAACCAAGGCTGCTCTGGAGTGTCACATTTCCAACGAGCCCTTCCCTGGTGGTGAGTACGAGATCAGGCATGGCACCTCTCCTTGTTGGCTCCTCTATCACTTGCAGAAGGAAGTTATCTTCCACACAATCGAGAAACCTCCTGGATTGCTTGTGCTGGGCCGTACCATTGCTCCAACAGATATCAGGGTGGTTGAAGTCCCCCATGAGAACAAGGGCCTGCGAGCGTGAGGCTGTTCCTATCTGTCTGTAGAGTGCTTCATCCACAGAGTCCTCTTGATCAGGTGGTCTGTAGCAGATGCCCACAGTAATGTCTCCCATGGCTGTTCTCCCTTTAAACCTGACCCATAAACTCTCTGTTGACTGCTCACCTGTCCACAGGCAGAGTTCCATGCTCTGAAGCCATCACAAAGCCCTGGCGGTCGCTGTGGAGACACCTATTGTGACGGGGCCCTCACACTGAGCGTGGGCTATTTAAGGAGCCAGAGCCCTGCAGTAACCAGTGCAGAGGAGATCCCTCCCTCAGGAGGCTGCATCTCCCATGGCTGTCTTGCTCATCCAGGTACGTGTTCTTTGACTTTGCAATCCTGTTGTAGTGTTGACCTGAAACACATTGTGGGTGCGTGTTGGAAGGGGAGGAGAAGCTGTCAGGAGATGTGCTGGTGCCATCCCAGCTGTAGGAGCAGGGGATGGGTGAGGAGGAGGCGCTGGGCTTGTTCATGTGCTTGGAGCTCAGCTCTGCCTGCAGAGGTGCTGGGGGCGAAGCAGGAGCCTTCTGTGTGCAGGAGCTGCTGGTGTCAGAGGTGCTGAGAAGGTGTCAGGGCAGGAGCAGCCCCTGGGCAGTGCAGCTGCTGGTGCTGTCACTGGGAGCTCAGCACAAGGGGACCTCCCTGTCTCCACCAAGGCCCACGCAAGCCCACCGAGCATTGCGGAAGGCAGGAGGGGTGCTGGCAGGTTCCAGTGATCCCTGTGCCAGGCATTCCACAAGTCACAGAAATTTCTAAACTGAAAAGTAAGAAAATAAACACTTTCAAATAACTTTTATCAGACGCTCTTTGTAATCTTCCTGCACTTTGAAACCTCCAACGTGCAGTGCCATCTGAAAGACTTCACAAAACCCAAAGATTTTAATGAGCCCCATGATATCTTTGGGCTGAGTCCATGAACCTCAGGTGCTGAGAGCAGACTGAAGAAACCTCTCAAGAAGTCCAAGTCAGAAACAAAGCCCCAAGTCCCTTCAGCATTAATGGGCCCCACTGAGGGCTGTTACTGACAAAGCCTCCCCACGGACTCATTAAAGCAAGTAACTGCAGGCTGTGACTACTGGGAGACAAAGGCAAAATGCAGGTGTCTGATGGTGAGAAAACCTTGGTTTGTTTGATGAAGCAGAAAGGCCAAGCCCTGACCACAGCCCTTGGAGAAGAAGAGCCTGAAATCCTGAGAATGAAAGTTCTCCTCAAAGGCCTTGATGAAAGAGGCAACTGCTATAGCCATGGGGACAAAGACCTTTTGTTCTTTTGGGCCTTTCAGCCTTGCCAGAATCCTCACTCATCTCTGCTGCAGGCTGTCCTGCACTGGCCCATGCCTGCACCTCTTTCCCTTCAGGCTGTTGACACCCATCTTGCTTTCCCACCTGGCTCTCACCTGGCATTTCTGTACCTTCAGTCACATCTCTGCACCCATCGCTGTCTGCTCCTTGACACACAAAGCCATGGGCTGAGCCAGACTCCCTCTGGGTGACCTCTTGCACCACAACTCCACCTTTGGAGACACATTTCTCTTTCCTAACTTTGAGTCTGAACCTTCTAAATGGCACTTTGCAGAGGTTTCCTTCTCTTCCTGCTAGCAAGAAAACTTCCATCATCTCTGAAGCCACATTTCAAGTAGTTGTAGGCTGCTACTATAGTGTCAATTCAGCAGGTGGAGTGAATAACCCTCAGCAAGGCCATCTACAGGAGGCTTCTAGAGGAATGGGTGATGCCATCAGGATAGAGAACTAAGTACCATGGGAGAGCAGTGGGAAAAGCCAATGGTCTGGATTGAGACCTTCCTGGCAAGAGCCAGAATTAAAGGTGGTGTCCTTGGGTGCAAGGTACCCCATGTTCAGGGGACAGGGCACCTCATTTGGGACAGCTTCCTGCCTGTAGCACCCTCTCTGCTGTGCACACCCCACTCTCTGCTCAAGCTCACAAGTGTCTCACAGAAGCTTTGCACTTCCCCTGCAGCAGCAACCCCTCACTGCAGGAGTTTCCTGCATTCTCCAGGCTCAGGGATGGATCCTGCATTCCAGGCAAGTTTGGGTAGTGCAGGAGAGGCAGACAGGAAGGTCGGCTCATGGGGCATGATGAGCAGTGTTGGACTGGACTCTGCTCCTAAGGAACAAGGGATGGGACAAGAGGAAATGGCCTCAAGCTGCACCAGGGCAGGTTTAGATGGAGCTGAGGACCAATTCCTTCCCCAGAGGGTGCTCAGGCATTGGAACAGGCTGCCCAGGGCAGGGCTGGAGTCACCGTCCCTGCAAGTGCTCACACCCCGTGGAGACAAGGCCCTCAGTGCCATGGGCTAGTGGTGGCCTCGGCAGTGCTGGGGTAAGGGTTGGACTGGATGAGCTTAAAGGTCTTTTCCAGCCTGGATGATTCTATGATTCTATGATCCCTTTCGCTGAGGCATCAGTGAACCAGTGAACCATTCTGTTGAAGTTCTATCATTGAAAGAGGGGTGCTCCTAAACGTGGTGAGGGTTTGAAAGGTTTCTTTAATGCTAATGGCTCTGCATTTGGAGTCATCTGCAGTAGTCTGGAAACTTCAGTCTGTCCTTCAGGTAATTTCACTTTCTCTGCAACCCCCGATAGGTAGGCATGCCATTTTCTGCCAGTGGGTTTGTGCAACTCCGTCCTGAGAAGCAGTTCCCTTTGGGATACTGTCAAGTCAATTGGATGGATTGAATGGATAGTTTGTACTGCTTGTTCTTGATCAATGTTCTCAGTTTGTTTAACTGATGTAATTAAAGTCAAGAGTCTCTTTTCCCACTCAGAATGTGTCGGTTTAGTGTCTTATAAAGAGGCGACTTGAACATTAAAGTTCTTCTTAGTCCATCAGGGCCAGTTTGAATAGGTCACAGGAAGAGCCATGCTCAGCAAAACCCCATTCTACTGTGAGAGGGTGGTGGGGTTGTACAGGTGCCACTGACTGGTATGGTTTTAATTCCTGTATTAGGTATTTCCTACTTCCTCATGATCTGGATTCAATATGCATGGTTTTCCCTTTTGTAAGTACAGTGGGTGAGCAACGATAGAGAATCCGGGTCCATGTTTCCTCCAGTATCCTGGAGGACACATAAGTTGTTGTAATTCCTTCCCAGAGTGCGGCATCTGCCCTTGTTCTGTTTTTCTGCAGGTGTCTGCAGCAATCACTGCACTGCTGCTATCCACCAAGTACCCCCCGATTTGACTGCTTTCTGCTTGGTTTCTAACATTCCTTAGGTGGAACTTCAACTTCTGCACCAGGGAGTGCTTGCCACACTGTGGTTTCTGCAGTTCTTTGGGGCAACCTCCTCTGATTAAGGCATCATCTCTAGAATGGTACATTTTCACCTTCTGAGGAAGTGCGACCTCGTGTGGGTTTGTGGTGTTCATGGGGAGGAGTTGAGTCCCCTTCCAGCCCCAGGGCTGCAATCCTAGGATGAGATACGCCAACTGACCAGGCTGAATCCCTTCCTTCAGCAGGGGTAAAGGGGATCCCAGCCTGTCCTGTCCTGCCTGTCCTGTCCTGTCTGATGAGGGGACAAGAAACAGGCTGCCTACTGAAGTGGTTGTGTCACCATCCCTGGAGGTATATAAAAGACATTATCTAAAAGACATGGTTAACGTGTTGAATTGCAAGTGAGCTGGTGCCTGGATGTGTTTCAGCAGCCATACACTGCGTGCTGTCCTCTGCAAAGGGCTCCAAGTGTAGGTCATGACAGATCACATCTGTCTTTGCTGCTTTACAGTTGTTTTTCCACTTGTGCCATTGCTATCTTCAATGACGTGTCGGGTTTCATCTCCTGCTACTTACATATCCAAGCAACTTGTCTGACCCACAGACTTTGTGTCAGTGAGGGTCTGTGACTGTATTTGATCTAGGGGTGTCCAGCATGGAGAAGAGGAGGTTCCAGGGAGACCTTACTAAGCCCATACCTAAAGAGGGCCTACAAGAAATCTGGAGAGGGGCTTTTTACAAGGGCCTGTAGGGACAGGACAAGGGGAATGGCTTTAACCTCACAGAGGAGAGACTGAGATGAGCTCTTAGGCAGAAGCTCTTCCCTGTGAGGGTGCTGAGGCGCTGGCACAGGATGCCCAGAGGAGCTGTGGCTGCCCCATCCCTGGCAGTGCTCAAGGCCAGGTTGGACACAGGGGCTTGGAGCAAGCTGCTCTAGTGGAAGGGGTCCCTGCGCATGGCAGGGGTTTGGAATTGGATGAGCTTTAAGGTCAGAGCACTCCACACACCGCAGCACGGGCTGGGCCATTGCTCTGGCTCTGGCAGAGGCACAACTGCCATTGGAAGCTGCCAGCGAATAACAAGAGCTGAGAAGCGGCTGCTGAAGGGCTCTGCTGCAGGGCTGAAAGCCAAGGGTGGTGCAGGGGAAAGGAGAGACTGCAGAGCCTCAGCCCTGGGGCTTCTTTCAGAGGAGGTGGCGGTGCCACCCTTGATCCTGGCTGTTCTCTAGGCCTGATCTGCCCCCAGTGGTCTCCAGTGACCTCTGCCGAGGCCAGCAGCAGAGACAGGATGTTCCTGCACAAATGTCTGCACCTGATCCTGGGCCTGACTCAGTGCTGAGAACTCTTCTGCAGCCAAATGCAGATCCTGTTTTACAGTCATACAGTCACAGCCTGGTTTGGGCTGGAAGGGACCTTAAAGCTCACCTATTGCCAGCCCCTGGGTGCCCAGTGCCATGGGCACGATGCTGCCGCCATCACAAAGCCGTGGCGGTTGCTGTGGAGACACCCATTGTGACGGGGCCCCCACACTGAGCGTGGGCTATTTAAGGAGCCAGAGCCCTGCAGTAACCAGTGCAGAGGAGTCCTCTTGCTAGGGAGGCTGCATCTCCCGTGCCTGCCCTGCGCATCCAGGTACGTGTTCTTTGACTTTGCAATCCTCTTTTAGTGTTGGCTTGAAACACATGGTGGGTGCGTGCTCTAAAGGGAGGAGAAGCTGTCAGGAGATGTGCTGGTGCCATCCCAGCTGTAGGAGCAGGGGATGGGTGAGGAGGAGGCGCTGGGCTTGTTCATGTGCTTGGAGCTCAGCTCTGCCTGCAGAGGTGCTGGGGGTGAAGCAGGAGCCTTCTGTGTGCAGGAGCTGCTGTTGTCAGAGGTGCTGAGAAGGTGTCAGGGCAGGAGCAGCCGCTGGGCAGTGCAGCTGCTGGTGCTGTCACTGGGAGCTCAGCACAAGGGGACCTGCCTGGCTCCGGCAAGGCCCGCGCAAGCCCCCCGGGCATTGTGGAAGGCGGCAGGAGGGGTGCCGCTGGGCTCTGGTAAAGGCCAGGCCAGCGCCGGGCGTTGCGCAAGGCTCCAGTGCTCTGCCAATGCATTCGGGAAGGTGACAAAGGCCCTGGCAGGCGCAGGCACAGCCCAGAAGCCCAGCGGGCATTGCACAAGGTGGGAAGGAGCTGGTGGGCTCTGGGCACACCTGCGCAATCCTGACTGCGGCAATGCCCGCGGGAGCCCCTCTGCTCCCCCAGCAACAGGGCCAGGACAGGAGCTGTTGCTGGGCCTCCCCTGTCCTTGGCAAGCACTGCCCCAGCCCCAGCAACACTCAGGAGCTGCGCTTCCTGAGCCAAGGAATGCTGCTTCCAGCTGCGTGCCCATACAAAGAGCCCAGCTCCAAGAGTGCAAACGTCCAGCCCCTGCTGCCACAGCAAAGGGGCCAGGACAGGGGCAGTGTTGAACCCCAGCCAGGAACTCAGCACAAGCAGCCGCTCGCTCAGCACCCAGGTGGAATGGGGAGGAGAATGGGAACAGTGTGAAACCCACAGGTGGAGATGAGAACAGGTCAGGAACTGAAATCAAGCACAATATAATATTAGTGTTATTGTTATTGATAAGAATGGAAACAACAAGGGGAGACATACAGAACCAAAAGGGGAAAGAAAGCTCCTATAGTAAGCAGTGACGCCTAATACCATTGCTCAGCACCCACTGAGCGACATCCAGCCCGACCCAACCAGAAAGGTGTCCCTTCTTGGTGACTCCCCCACTTTCTATGGCCTGGGGTGTCATGGGCCCACTGGGCTGAAAAGCATTTATTGTAGAGTATATGAATTATAATGGTAATATATATGTTGCCATAAAAGTCAGCCAGAGAAATTCTCTAAGGATCAATTTGGAGTTTCAGAAAGCAGCATTCTTTATTGCAGCGCTGGGCGCACAAGTGAATCGTTTCACAAAGGTGAGCACACCCGGTACTTGCCAACAGCATCTCTATATTTAGCAAACTCATGCATATCCACAGCTTTTCCAGGAACTAGTTATAATATTTGCATCCTAGTTACACATGCGCTTTCTTGCTGAGTGGGAGTCTTTGGTGGGCACCAATAGTCTTCCTCACTGTATTTACTGAATGACCTCAGTGCTTGCGCACACTCACAAGGCCCGAGTGCCCAGTTAGCAGTTGGTATGTCCTTGCTTCTGCTCTGTTCCAGTCTCGCTCCACACTGAGCGCCACTCTGCTGTCTTGAAGGCTGGCATCCTTGGTCTTATTTACTGTCTCCTTAGCTGTTATCAGTCCCATGATGTTCCTTTCCCCCATCAGCCAAACATTCCTTTCTCTCTACGTGTTAATAAGTTAGAACAGTTTGGCCTATTCTACTATGTTAAAGGCACACACATTATTGTTAGTTTAAGATTTACGGTTACAGTTCGATCAGCTGTATCTTTATCCTTACCAAAGCAATTGGTAGGGCTTGTATCCAAGTTCAACAAGTTTCTTGACATATTTTACTTAATTGTAACTTGAGTGTCTGATTCGTATGTTCCACTTTTCCATTGCCTGAGGTCTCTATAGGGTATGCAGATCACGCTTCATTCCCAAACACTCTCCCACCTTCCTATTTACTTCTGCAACAAAATGCAGACCTCTGTCCAAGGAGAAGCCTGCTGGTACACCATATCAGGGTATTATCTGATTCCAAATATGTTTTTCTACTTCACGAGCCATATTGGTGCGACAGTGGAAAGCCTCTAGCCAAGCAGAAAATGTATCTATCAGTAGCTATATATATATATATATATATGTATATACACTCAGAACTTGGAGCTTTAAAGCCTCAGTCATTGATTCTGTTCCCCCTTGAGCTGCCTGGTGGTTTTCTTCTCATAAGAGGCTTGGCAATTATTACTTCCTTGTTTGGTGTAACCCACCATCCCTCATTGTGCTTCTAGGCTCCTAAGACTAGGTAATTTCCCATCCTCTGTTTGATAACGTGGAACTTCATTATCCAAGGTCTGATACTTATGAGGCAATATTAATGAAAGGTCCCCACCCACAGCTTCTTCGGCTGCTTTGTCAGCAGCGTGATTAACTGGAATGTTATCTGATTCATTGATGACTGGAATGTTATCAAACTGACGTGCCTTAAAAGCAAATTTTGAGTTTTTGACAATTCCAGTCATTTCTGCAGAAGCTATTTCATCCCCCTTTCCTTCTCGTCTCAAGGATAATATCCACCATTGATGACAGTATTTTACTAGAGTCTCTCAAGTAACCGAACCCCTCAGGGACCACCACTTTGTTCCAAAGTCTCTCCAGTGACCGAACCACCTGGGGGTTCACTGATTTGTTTCCAGTGTTGTGAAATGCAACCCAATAGGTATTTCTTCAAACCCCCTGTGGAGGCATTGGTCCTGACCTCCACCCAGATTGCTGTAAAATGCAACCCAAGGGGGACTTTTTTAGGATTCTCCCTTGGAGGCAGTGGTACCCATGATCCTGACCTCCACCAAATACCAAAATCCAGACAACCAAAACCAAACAACCATTGCCTGTGGGGAGATGCCAGGGAATCTGGGCTTGTCCAGCCCAGAGAAGGGAAGGCTGATGGGGACCTGAGATCTTGGGAAGGGAAGGCTGTTGGGGACTGGCTGCCTGTACCGGCAAGGAGGACATGGAGAATACAGAACCAGGCTCCTGACAATGGTGCCTGGTGTGAAAACAAAAGGCAATGGGGGATAGTGACAGAGGAGAGGTTGAGCCAGGACTTGAGGAAACCTTGTTCCCATAGGCTCAGGCAAGTGCTGCATCAGGTCACCCAGAGAGGCTGTGCAGTCTCTGGCCTTGGGGATTTCCAACTCAGACTAATCAAGCCTTGAACAGCTTGCTCTGACCATGTTCCTGACAGGTGGACTTGAGACCTCCCTTCCAACCTCTCTTCTCTTAAGATCCTGTGATGATGTTTGGCCCTAATACTAACTGGAGCAGAGCAGATACTGATGGGACATGAATCCTCTGGTAGGTGACCATCTCAACTGACATCCTCAACAGCAAAGAGGTGCTGACACTTCAGCAACTCGCTCTCTGCAAAGAGAGGAGTCCTGGGCAAGATTTTCAGTGCACCCACCTCTCTGTGCAGGACACAAATGATCTTGTTTTAATGCCTGGAGGCCTGTCAGTCGTCAGTTGATGTCTGTGAATATGAAATACTCACACAAATAAACAAGCACATTTCCATCAGCTCAATCACTTGAGTACAGTCAAGACCTGGCAATATTTTCCCACCATGACAGAATGGGAAATTCCAGGCAGTGTATTAATGGCAAGAGCAGAAATCTTGATCTTCCCCCTGTACCTGTATTATGCATACTCTGTCTATCATTTCATCGGCCTCACCATTAAGGTTTTTCCTCCGCTCCTGATCAAATGGCCATGTATAAGGGCATCTTCCCAGCACACTATATGGACATGTGCCCTTCCCATTGCTCTCAGGTTTCCTCCTCCACTTGCTCTTTGGTCATTCAGATCCTCTCAACTCTGGTTCCTGCTTTGAGCTGCAGGGAGTTGGGAACTTCGCCTTTTCTCAGAAGTCTGGTTAGCCCTTTGGTCAACACCTTCATTGTGTTTATGTCTCTCCTTTCATAATTCTCATTTTGAAACTGTTCTGTGCAAACCCCTTATGAAAGGGTGGTCACGTTAGATGCTGCTTGGACTTGTCATAAAGCCGAGGAGTTCTTATGTAGTGTGTAACTTGTGTCTGTAGGCACTGAAGAGAAAGCTTCTCTGTGCCTGGTGCAGCCCAGTTGCCCAAGGAAAGCTGGAGGGAGCTGGTGCAAGGGAGCTGCACCATCCAGCTGCGGAGCTCAGTGGAGCAGTCGCGTGTGAGGAAAAGCACGGCAAGTGCCAGAGGCCGCTGAGGGCACAGTCCCCACACACCCCGGAACATGTCTGGCTGGTGGGGGGACACATACAATTGGGTAAGTTATATAACTGTAGTCCTCTTGTCCTACTGCTACTAACCGCTAACTTGGGTTAGGGCTACAGTGACAGTCTGTTGGTTACCTTTGAGCTTTCAACTGCTAGTACCTGTGAGCTACGTGCTTAGTTCTCTGTTGAAATTGTTACCGTATGTTACCATTAGGGATGTCCCTGCTTAGAAGCAATTTCCAGAAGCAGATGCAAGGTGTCTACAGGCCCAAATTCTAATGCATTGTTTATCATGCCTCACCCGAAGGGCAGGTTCCCACCCTCAGAGGGGCCCCTGTAGAGCGAGCATTCACGTTTAGGTGCTAAGTCACACTCCTGCTAAAAAGTCAAGTTATTTCAGCTAAGAGCTAGTGGCTTGCTCTCAATTATCCCCCTTTTCTTTAAAATTGTGCAAATTCTTTTGCATGGTCAATTGTACGCACACTTGTTGAGCTACCACACGAACTTTCCTCTGCCTCCACAAATTAACAATTGTTTATAAAGCCGTAGTCAGTAGTAGCACAAGCACAGGGTGGACCAGTATATTAAAAAGTTGAGTTGCTCTAGGAGCTTGCCATTTCATCCCTATCAAGAAAATTTCCCACCAGTGGTGCTCTTCAGTTTTTTTGGTGTCAGGGATGATTTCTTTAATTTTTTCTACATTATGCTCATCAGTCCGTAATGCTTGGTGAGAAGTTTCATTGACCTTCTGTATCATCTTCTTGAGGTCTGGGTGGTACATTTTCTTCAGCATTTCTATTTTCATTCCAATCTGTAGGTCAGGTATATCATGGTATAACACATAGGTATCTTGTATTAGTTGGTTAGTAGTTACAGGGATGGTGTAGTTAAAATTGCATCCAATGATTTTGGTAAAATTGCACGCACAAAACTTAGTAGCATTTGTTTCTTCAATACAGCTATCAATTGCTACATTCTCACACACGGTTCTTATACAAGCACATCCTTGTCCAATATAATACACTTGGGATCTTGCACAAGTGACAGGGATCATTTAGAAAATGCAAGTACTATCCTCAGTATCGAGACAGAGATCTTCGTTTTCAGTTATGGGATTATCGCAGATAAACCCTCACTGTTCTCTTGAGGTACATGCCTCTGTACTTCCAGTTTGTCAATTTGAGGTCCTGGTGTTGTATCTTGCCCATACATTGTGGCCCATCATCCCGGTGTATCATCCCTAGAGACAATACAGGAAATATGTCTAATATTTTGGCATACTCAATTGTCGACACAAAAGCAGTAATTTGTCTTTGAAATGGGTTATGCATGTTTCCACCATGCTTGATAAGTTTTCTTGAACTTTGTGTTAGCATGATTTCTAGCCACCTCTTGTGGCTAAAGTCCTATTTCTCCTTCCCTAATAATAGCTGCTGCAACAGACTGTAACCAAAATTGTGACTGTATACAGCTTAAGGCTAGGGACACTTTTCCTCGCAAATTCCCTAGGAAGTTAGTAACGTGATAGAGGTCCTGGGAGGTGCGTTCTGCTAACCCTGTTGTAAGATCACTTACAAACTGCTGTGTTTCAGCAATGGTAAGGAGAGATGATCTGAGCGAAATTTCTATATTTCCTAACTCTGAGGTGACTGTACTTAATTTATTTCCTAAGACTTCTTGATCAGCAGAGTTTAAGACCATCCCGTCATATCCCTTCTAAGTCTAGTACAGGGCGTGCTAGACTGAATGCAGGTTCCCCATCCTATAAGGCTTTGGTTAATAAAAGATACACCTTCCAATTTTATGGTTGAGATATGGCTTGTAGCTTTACCACCACTTTTTTTAAAGAGTATTTGGGGTGTAGCATGAATTTTTGTTCATTTGATTGCCTTACCACATAAGGTCCTGCAAATGAGAGGTTGCGATATTTGACTGTGCATTCTAAAAGGGAGAAGGGTGTAGGGGAGAAGGGTGTAGGGGAGAAGGGAGTAGGTGTAGTATGTGTGGAGACTTCCACTCTCAGCCTAATTGTTATTCTATCAAGTCCTTGTTTCCAGTTAAATGCTAGAGTATTTGGTTTGGTCACTGCAAGATTAAGTCGGCAAGTTTCCCTAGAAGAACAGCTAATTAAAATTTGATTTTGATCTGGTCTTATTCGAGATATTGCAAACTCAGGGGTATAGTTTTTAGGCCCCTTAAAGAAAAGTTTAGGATAGGATATGTTTCCATATATTTGGGCACATATCAGAAGCTGGGTGTTATTTTTCCCAGATATTGTTGTGGGGTATTTCCCCCAGCGAGGTCTTACAGGTATCTTACGGGTCTTATCTTGAGTATCGGGTCCAACCGTATGTTGTAAATAAATTCCTCCTTCCATCTTTCCCCTGAAGGAAAGGTTCGAATTACATTTCTTAGAGGATTGATTTTGTGGTATTTTAACGTTAATTTGCCTAGAGGCTCGTCTCCATCTGTGGTTCTCTACTACATATCCTACACAAGATAAAGCGCAGTCTTCCTAGATATTTAAAAGAGTAAGAACACTCTGCACTCATGCAAGATACAGATAAGGTACGGTCTGGATTTTGGCTAGGTATCGCGTAAAGATTTACCGTAATAACTGGCCATGCAATCGATTTTAGTTCGAATTGGCATGCAAGAGTGACAGGTTGGGAACATCTCTTGATAAATATCGGCACAAGCTGTCATTTTTCCCATTCTTTATAAGTGGCTGTGTGACTGTTTATGGTCAGGAGAATATATATTGTTTTTGTGACCTCACTCTTGTCATCTGTGTAATCAGTCCAATGTTTCCATTGTATGCAGTGGTCCAATCTAGTGAGTCATCGTATTCTATATCAAAGCGCTTTTTACATACCCTGGAAGTCTCGGCGGTTCTCTGAGTTACAAGGTGAATACAGTCACTGCCGTATAATCACGGGAGTGGTTCCAATAAGCTCTGCTTTCCGTGTCACCGTAGACTTTTCTGGTGCAGGGTCTTTCTTTATCTTGGAGTAGTGCAGGCAAGTAGCTATCCAGCAAGCGGTTATCCCGCAAGCTTTCACTGCAGTGTATGTCGTCAGGAGTGTCTGGTACAGTCCTTTCCACTTTTCACCTACTGGATGCTCTGTGAATGATTTAATGTAAATCCAGTCTCCCAGCTTACACATCATGTAATGGGTGATCAGGACCTCCTGATCGAGTGTACCTTACCTGTTTGTTAACTTTCAGTCGTCGTATACTTAATTCTGTAACATAATCCCTCACATACTCTTCTGCCGCCTGATTTCAATCTTCCCCTTGATATTGTACAGTATACAGTCATCCATAAAGCATTTCAGAAGGGCTTAGTTTTTCTTTTAATGGCGGTTTAACCCTTATTCGCAACAAGGCTAGAGGTAATGCTTGACTCCAGTTTAAATTAGTTTCTTGACAAACCTTTGCTAATTGTTGTTTAATCAGGTGATTCATTTTCTCTACCTGCCCACTAGCCTGTGGTCATAAAGGGGTATGTAGCTGCCAATCAATTTGTAATATCTGACAGATTGGCTGTACAATTTGTGCACAAAAATGAACACCTCTATCTGAGGATATGGTTGCTGTCACTCCAAATCTGGGGATTATTTCATTAAGGAGCACCTTGGTTCTTTGTCGAGCCTCATTGCTCCAGGTTGGTAAAGCTGCTGGCCGGCCAGAGAAGGGATCTGTTAGTACTGAAAGGTATGTGTACGCCCTTTTCTGGGTAATTCAGAGTAATCAATTTGCCACTGTTGTCCAGGGACGTTGCCCTTCCCAATTGCCCTTAAATTGGGTTTACTAGTAGTCTGGGGTTTATTATGGAGAAAGAGTTTACATTGTTTTGTTATTTGTGTTCTGTGATGTACAGGTTACGTCTCACTATTTGTCTCCTTAAAGTATTATATAGGGCGTCTGCTTCCCAGTGTGTCTTATGTTCTTCTTGAACTATTTTCCACAATATTCATCCTGGCACTACTAATTGTCCTTCAGGAAGAATGTACATTTTATCTTGAAGTTGTGGCTTTAAATCCTGAGCTAGTTTTAAATCTTCCTTTGAATGAGAAATTTCAGAATTTGTACTTACTACCTTTCCATCTGCTATTGTGACCAATAGGTTTACCTCTCCTTCTTCTGCCCCTCTTTTTGCCTCTAAATCTGCCAGCTGGTTCCCTTTCTCCTGATCTGTGTCATCCATGTCCTCTGCAGTGCATCACTGCCCCTTGATTCGGCAATCTTATAGCTTCAAGAAGCCTCAGTATTTCCGCAGAGTGGTTGACTTGTTTTCCGTGGGACGTCAAAAGCCCGCGCTCTTTCCACACAGCCCCATGGAAGTGAACTACTCCAAACACATCTTTTGAGTCTGCCCAAATATTAATGTCTCTTCATTGGCTAATTCTAGTGCTCCTGTTAGAGCAGTAATTTCAGCTTTTTGCGCTGATGTTCCCGCTGGGAAGGCTCGGGCTTCAATGATTCTCTGAGCAGTCGTTACAGCATCTCCTGCTGTCTGAACTCCCTTTCTAACAAAGCTGCTTCCATCAGTGAACCAGGCTTCTGTTCTCAGCAAGGGTTCTTCTTTTAAATCAGGCCGGCTTGAGGAAGTGGTTTTGATGGTTTCTAGGCAGTCATGAGTTACAGGTTCCCCGATTGCTGCGGCATTGCTGAGAAAGGAGGCTGGGTTGACAATATTAGTAGTGACTGTATCTACATCATCTGGTTCTAGCAATATCGCTTGGTACTTAAGGAACTGAGAGGGAGACAGCCAATGCCCCCTTTTTGTTCCAGTAGCACAGATAAGGTATGAGATACCAGGACAGTCATCTTTTGTCCCATCGTAAATTTCAAGCTTCCTGGATATTTAGGACTATGGCTGCTACTGCCCGTAAGCATCCAGGCCATCCTTTGTTTACTTCTTCTAGTTGCTTTGAGAAGTAAGCTAGAGCCCTTTTATAGGGTTCTGTATTTTGAGCTAGGACCTCGAGGGCTATTCCTTGTCTCTCATGTGAAAATAACCAAAAGGGTTTGGTGACATGTGGCAGTCTGAGGGTTGGGGCGCTCATTAATTCCTTCTTAAATTCATTAAATGCCTGTTTTGCTTCCCCAGTCCACTGTAATTCCCTCATTTCTGTTTGCAGCGATTGGTATAGGGGTTTTACTAATATACCATAATTATAGATCCAGAGTCGACACCAACATGTCATCCCAAGAAATGTCCAGAGTTCCTCAGGTGTCTTGGGTCCTGACACGGTCCAGGTGAATTGGGTTTTCCAACCTGATCTGGATTTTCCCATTCAAGAGCAAACTACTTTTGTCTCTCTGGCTCCAAGGGTAGGCAGAAGAAGGCATCTTTTAAGTCTAAAACAGTAAACCAAACAAGATTCTCTCTTAGTTTTGTTAACAAAGCATAAGGGTTGGCCACGACAGGATAAAGATCTTCTATAATTTTATTGATAGCTCTTAGGTCTTGTACTAATCGATAACTTTTCCCATCCAGTTTCTGGACTGGCAAAATAGGGGTGTTATATTCAGATTCACATTCTACTAAAAGGCCTGATTTGAGAAAGGAATCTATGACAGGTTTAATTTCTTTCCTGTCTTCTAGTTTGAGGGGGTATTG
Source organism: Psittacula echo (assembly GCF_963264785.1). Taxonomy (NCBI): domain Eukaryota; kingdom Metazoa; phylum Chordata; class Aves; order Psittaciformes; family Psittacidae; genus Psittacula; species Psittacula echo. The sequence goes on from NC_137755.1 coordinate 3,048,105, forward strand.
TTTGATTCTTACTGGTTGTGCCCCAGGCTTCAGCCTTACTTGGATCGGTTTGGCATGCTTTGCCTTACCCAGTATTCCATCAGCCCACGCTCCTGGATAGGCTTGATCCAGGATGTCCAAGGGGACCTGCTTTGTAACCTGTGGCTGGATTAGAGCTAAACTTAACATTTCGATTAATTGATCATCTCTAATTTGTATCTCACCATTTTTAAACTTGATCTCTGCTTCCAATTTTTCTAATAGATCCCTTTGTAATAATGATTTTGGGGCATTTGGCATACATAAAAATTTATGCGTTCCTATCATTTTACACATTTTATATCGGAGAGGTTGCATGTATGGTGCCTTCTGTTGCTGGCCTGTTGCCCCAATCCCATTTAAAGATTCATTATCAATCTAAGCTAATTGTTGATTTAACACAGAAAACGTAGCTCCGGTGTCTACTAGAAATGCTACATTGGTGTCTTCTTTCTCCAGCTTCATTAAAAACAGGGGATTGGCTGGGGTTCAACCCTCTGGTCCCCCCTATTCTATTTCTAATTCAGCAAGGTGTGGGAGGTGTCCCTCTTCCCGTCTCAGTTTGGGACACTGCCTTTTCCAGTGCCCTTCCTGTTTACAAAATGCACACTGATTAGGCCTTACCCTGTTGTTAGGCACCCTCGTTCTACGACCCCGAAAGCAATCTTTCCATGTGCCGTGAGTTTTTCCATTTCCCTGATAGTTTCCCTAAGGCTGCAGTGATCGCATGAGTAACGGTTTGACTTAATAATTTTTAGCTTTCATTACTGTCTCGGTTGTGATACACCCTCCATGCTTCCTCAATCAGCTTTTCGGTATCTCCCTGGTCCTCTGCTCTGAGTTTTTGTAGTTTCTTTCTAATATCATCTGAGCATTGTCCTAGAAGGAGGGATATCAGCTGCTGCCTTCCCTGGTCTCCGAAGGGGTCTATGGTAGTACAATTTTGCATTGCCTCCCATAATCTATCAAAAAATTCTGTAGGAGTTTCACCTGTGGTTTTTTTTGACATCATATAAAGCTCTCCAATTCACAGACTTAGGAATTGCGTGCTCCGATCTAAATGCAGTCCATGTTTGATATCTTTTGAGAAGTTGATAATGGTTGGGGATATTCTAATCCCATTGTGGTTTAGCTGTAGGGACATAACCATCTGCATTTCCCTGCAGTGTTTGTGCAGCGATTAATGCCTGAACATGGGTTCTGGCGGCTTTAAGTATTAGTTTCTTTTCAGTGTCTGTGAGCGAACTCATGTCATAGATGTTGGGGATGGTGTCCTCACTGTCTGCCAGGCCTGCCACCACTGCTGGCTCCTTGGGGGCAGCCACCCTCCACGATGTTCTCAGACAGGTAAGGAAGCACACTGAGCAAAGCACTCATATCATAGATGTCGGGGACAGTGTCCTCATTGTTCCCCACTACCACCGCTGGCTCCCTGAGGAAGCCACCCTCCACCATGGATCTGGACAGGTCAGGGAGAGCATAGAGCAAGGCAGACAGATCATAGACACCAGGGACGGTGTCCTCATTGTCTGCATGCTCTGCCACCGCTGCTGGCTCCTTGCGGCAGCTGCCTTCCACCACATTCTCAGACACATTAGGGAGAGCACTGAGCAAGGCACTCATACCATGGGTGTTGGGGATGCTGTTCTGATTGTTCCCCAGCCCTGCCACTGCTGCTGGCTCCTTGCAGCAATCACCCTCCACCGCGTTCTTAGACAGGTCAGGGAGAGAACTGAGAAAGGCAGTAAAATCATAGACGTCAGGGATGGTGTCCTCACTTTTCTGCAGCCCTGCCACAGCTGCTGGCTCCTTGGGGAGCTGCTGGACATGGGCAGGCTCAGCGGAGACCGGCAGCTCCGGGACAGAGGGCAGCACACAGGCATGCACAGGAGGCAGCATGGCCGGAGCAGTGAAGCTCACATCGGGCACCTCCAATGCCATGGGCAGCTGGAGAGGGAGCCTCTCTGTTGGGAGAAGCAGAGAGGTGCTGGGGTGAGAGCTTGGCAGGCAGAGGCGGCTGGGGGTTACCTGGAGGGCAGGAGCAGCAGGAGGATGGGAGCTGCTGCTGTACCTGCCATGGCAGTTGATCAGTGTCGGTTGGGCGGGGGCCAACTGCCCCCTCCCTTGGGTTTAGCCCCAGTTCCACCAGTCCTGGCTGCTTCAGCAGCCTTGCAGGGCTTTGGTTTGTCAGACACAGCAGCTGCCCCTCACAATGCTTTCCTGCCCTGCTGCTGATCTCCTGTCCTAAACGAGGGTTTCCCATGCCCACGAGGGTTTCCCATCCCAGCTGTGGTATTTGGGGAGGTGAATTGCAAGTCCAAGGGGAAGGGATGGGGCCGACGCCGCTGGCCCTGTGATGCTGACATGTGTGCTTCCCAATCTTCCCCAGTGGTGGAAGTGGGAAGGGGGCTTGTGGCACTTTTGGGTTGTTTTTTCCTCCCCCCTCTCAGGAGACTGATCCCTCGGGGATGGCATCTCTGCTGCCTCTCGTCACCCTGTCACTGGCGTTTGGGACCCTAGTTGGTGGGACCCACAAGGCATGTGATGAAAATTCTCTTCCCTCTAACTGCTAGATCAGCCAGTCATTCAAGTATTAATAGGTCTTTTATTTATACATGTATCTCTACATATTTATATGTACACTGTAATGTGATGAGGTAGTGGATTTTTCCTGGAAGCTTCAGCTCAGCCCTGGAACGAGGACTTTTCTTTAGGGTATCTTAGAGCTGTCTGTGAAGGAGAAGGGGTATTGCAACACAGCAGAAATAATGGCAGAATCCCAGCCCCTCCAGCATGTCTTTGAAACCTTCCCACTGTCCCGCACACCATTAATCAGTATCTCTTGCAGGACTGGTCCAGGAACATCTGCCTCAATAGACAAGAGCAGGACTGCAGCAGAAGTAGCATGAGCGCCTGGCAGAGTTTGACTACAACTAGTAATGAGGGTGCTAGTGCTCAGTCCAAGTGTTTGGTACGTGACCGTTTGAAGGTTGTGAGAACCCTGTGTAAAACCACATTTGGGATTCCCCAGGGTGACTGGGACACCCTTGTAATTCTCTGCTTTGCATCCCAGCCTCTGGGCACAGTGGGCATGGGCCACTTGCGGATTGTGGTGACAGTTTGTGAAGGCAGATGGAAGACAGCCAACTGCCTGAGCCAGCGTCTCCCTAGAACCTGGGCCCAGAATATTTGCAGTGCGGGATGAGTGTGAGTTCACCTGCAGATACTGAGCTATCAGGGCAGTAGGATCTCCATAGCTGTGCTACGCTGTGCTACGCTGTGCTGTTCTATGCTGTGCTACGCTGTGCTGTGCTATGCTGTGCGGTGCTGTTCTATGCGGTTCTATGCTATTCCATTTTAATCCCTGCACTGACCACTAGTCAAATAATGATGAGCCTGTTATTTGCCCGAAATGTCAGATGTTTTATTCAGGTCCAGAATCATTTTTAAGGACACACAATGGGTCCAAGTGGAAACAGGATTTAATTTCATTTAATTTCATTTAATTTCATTTCATATTAGGAAAATACTCATCACATTCAGGGTAGTGAGACAGTGGCAAACTCTTGCCCAGAGTACCTGTGGCTACTCCATTCCTGGCAGTGCTCAAGGCAGGTTGAACACAAGGGCTTGGAGCAAGCTGCTCTAGTGGAAGGTGTCCCTGCCTGTGGCAGGGGTTGGAGCTGGATGAGCTTTAAGGTCCCTTCCACACCAACCCAGTCTGGGATTCCATGATTCCCTGCTGTGCCAATGTCGGTCACTCTGCACTTGTCGTAGGTGGCCGTGACGCCCTGTTCCATTGCCCAGGTTGAGCTGTGACCCCTCGCATGCTCCACTTCCGGACTAAAAGGCACTGAAGAAGAGCAGCCCGTGAGGGACATCCCTGAGCCATCTGGGCAGAGGCTGGTCCCCCCACAGTGACTCCTGGAGAACCCCTGGGTGCCCAGTGCCATGGGCACGATGCTGTGGCCATCACAAAGCCGTGGTGGTTGCTGTGGAGACGCCCATTGTGACGGGGCCCCCACGCTGAGCGTGGGCTATTTAAGGAGCCAGAGCCCTGCAGTAACCAGTGCAGAGGAGAGCCCTCCCTCGGGAGGCTGCATCTCCCGTGCCTGCCCTGCGCATCCAGGTACGTGTTCTTTGACTTTGCCATCCTGTTTTAGTGTTGGCTTGAAACACATGGTGGGTGCAAAGCAGGAGCCTCCTGTGTGCAGGAGGCATGTGTGTAACCCACCATCTTTCATCGGGCTTCTTGGCTCCTAAGACTAGGTAATTTCCTATCCTCTGTTTGATAACTTGGAACTTCATTATCCAAGCACTGACACTTATGAAGCAATATTAATGAAAGGTCCCCACCCACAGCTTCTTCAGCTGCTTTGTCATCAATGTGATTACCAATATTCTCTGGAGTGTTATCAAACTGATGTGCCTTAAAAGCAAATTTTGACTTTCTGACGATTTCAGAAGTCTCAGCTTTCTGTGCTGATGTGTTGGGGGAGGAGGAATGTAGGGCTTTAGCCTCTATTATGTTTGGTTATCACAATGTATCCTGCTTTCCAGTTTCCATTTTCATAAATCTGCTCCCATTCACAAACAGTTCATAGTCCATGTCCTTCAGGATGCTGTTTCTGTCATAACTGTGTGATGTTTGCTTTCAGAGGAATAGTTACTGCTCCTGCATCTCCTGATGCTTTGGCAGCCCATACTTGCAGATATACCCACTTCCTCTGGGATATCCGGCTCAGTGCGTGGTTTCTGTAACCTAAAAACTCGGGCCTCCACAGCCTTTTCATCAGGAACATGGACCTGAATTTTCTTTCTTTAACCCTAATGGATGCATGTAATTTACTCAGTAAATCCCTATCCAATAACAGCACTGGGCACTCGGGCATGCAAAGAAGTTGATGGCTCAATCTCTGTTTGTCAGTTTCTCAAATGTAAAGGAAGGCTGAGTTCCTGTCCACCTGCGGCACCAATGCCTGAAGCTGTTTGTTTGCTTAATTGCCCTTTACAAGTATCTATAACAGAATAAGTAGCTTCTGTTTCTACAAGGAATTTTACCTTCTCATTCCCCAACCTAACTGTAGCCAGGGGCTCTGCTGGGGAGGGATTCGAATCTTCCCCCGCTCCTCCTCAATCTCCATCTAAAGGAATCATTCTCTCTGCCTGTCCTGACGGTCCACTAAATCTCCAGTGTTTCTTTTGATTCTGAGGGCATTTTCCCTTTGAGTGCAACCTGTGGAATCTGTTCTCAAACCTTTCCATGCAATCCTTGTTTCCTCTCCTCCTGGGCCACTCCCCCCTTTCCTGGTTTCTTGTGGGATAGCTACAAGCAGCAATTTTTCTCTCTGTTTCTTTTCCCTAAAAATTACAGCTTTATTCTGTAGCTTGTCTTATGTCCCCACATATACATTAACAAATTCCTAGTTGAAACCTGACACACTCTAACCCACAAAACATAATATTTTATTATATTAATAATTATATTCTATTAACAACATATATATGAATAATCAGGGACTCAAACTGCTTCCCAGCACCGTTGAATCATTTGAACCATTTCAGGGAACTTGCACCAGAGTAATAGTGGTCTGATTGTGATAGATCTCCAAGGCCGCCTCCATTATTTTTACCAAATCATGCTGGTCCTCCCTCTTAAGATTTTCTACTTTTTTCCTTATGTCTGCTGTGGATTGACCTTTTACTAAATGGCCTAATTCTTTCCTTCCTTCCTCCAATTCAGGATCAATAGTAGTATATTTATGCATCAACTCTTTTAATCTTCCCACGAATCCAGAAGGTGATTCATTTACATCTTGCTTTATTTCATATAGCTTAGACCAGCTCACTGCCTTGGGGACCGCATTCCTAATACCGAATAAAATCCACCTCCGCTATTGTTTCAAAGCTTGCCTATCCCAGTTAGGGTTCCAGTTAGGATTGACATCTCAAAGTGAAAAACATTTCTGCATCAGCTGCTTCGTCCCACTTTCCTTCTCATCTTAAGAATAACATCCACCACTGACGACAGTATTTTACCAGGGTTTCCCGAGTAACCAAACCACTCGGGGGTCCACCACTTTGTTCCAAAATCTCCCGAGTGACCAAACCACCCGGGGGTTCACCGATTTGTTTCCAGTGTTGTGAAATGCAACCCAATGGAGATTTCTTCAACCCCCCTGTGGAGGCAGTGGTCCTGACCTCCACTCGGATTGTTGTAAAATGCAACCCAATGTGGACCTTTTCAGAATCCCCCCTTTGGAGGCAGTGGTACCCATGATCCTGACCTCCACCAAATACCAAAGTCCAGACAACCAAAACTAAACTGCCTTTTACCCACCGCGCAGGGCGTCCCTCTGTGCCTTATGTGGAAAGGGACCAAAAAGAATGCCTTTTTAACGAAATTAAATCAGGGTCTCACCAAGGTCCTGAGTCAGTCCTGAAGAGCTGGGTTTCCTTTCAGGCAAACTCCCCTGATGCTGGCATGAAGGTCCCAGAGACTCCTCAGATCTGTGGGAAACACAGCTGGGTGTCCCTGTTCTGGAGACAAATTGTTACCATCAAAGTCGGTTAGAGAAACTCTCTAAGGCTCAATTTGGAGTTTCAGAAAGTAGCATTCTTTATTGCAGCACTGGGCGCACAAGTGAATCGCTTCACGAAGGTGAGCACACCTGAACTTGCCAACAGCAGCTCTATATTTAGCATACTCATGCATATTCACAGCTTTTCCCAGGAACCAGCTATAATATTTGCATCCTAGTTACACGTGCGCTTTCTTGCTGAGTGGGGGCTTTGGTGGGCACCGATAGTCTTCCTCACTGTGTTTACTGAATGACCTCAGCGCTTGCGCACGCTCCAAGGTCCTAGTACCCAGTTAGCAGTTGGTATGTCCTTGCTTCTGCTCTGTTCCAGTCTCGCTCCATGCTGGGCACCACTCTGCCATCTTGAAGGCTGGCATCCTTGGTCTTATTTACTGTCTCCTTAGTTGTTATCAATCCCATGATGTTCCTTCCTCCCGGGTAGTCACTGTAGGGAGACAACTCTGAGAACTTCCCAAAGCAGCACCTGCAGCTTCATCGGGCAGCACTCAAGAGGAGGGACCTTCTGCACTGCATCCCCTGGGTGCATCAACCCTGCATGATGGCTCCAGGGTTCGTGGGGATATTCCAACCTCTGCCTGGGAGTCACTGTTCCAGAGGCACCCACAGCTCCTCCGGTAGCGGCAGCCCTGGCTTGTCTTGGGAACTGGAGCAGTTCTTTGGTGTGAAGGGTTTCAAGGCTGCCTGGGCAGGCAGGGGGGTTGGTGCTGGCCTCAGGGCTCAGCTAGCATACCCTGGTCAGGCAGCGGGGCTGGTGCTGGCCTCAGAGTTGAGCTCCCAGCCCCCTGGGTGGTGTTTTGGCTGGGATAGAATTAATTCTCTTTCTTGTAGCTGGTGCAGTGCTGTGTTCTGGCTTTATTCTGGCAATAACGTTGGTAACACATTGATGGTTTAGTTGTTGCTCAGGAGCACTTACCCTGATCAAGGACTTTTCAGTCTCTCACGCTCTGCAGTGAGGAGGGGCACAAGAAGCCAGGAGGAAGCAGACAGGACACCTGACCCAAACTAGCCAAAGGGGTATTCCATCCCACAGCAGTCATGTCCAGTATAGAAACTACATGGAGTCACCCTGAAGTAATGGTATTGGGTCGGGCTGGGTATCACTCAGTGGGTACTGAGCAATTGCATTGGGCATCATTGCTGGTTAGCATTATCCTTTCTCCTGTCTAGTTTTATGCTCTGCCCCTTTTAAACCACAACAGCTCTACAGGAGCAAAATTTGCGTAGAGCTCTTAAGGTAAAATATTCTATTACTAAAATCACTGTTGTTGCTCCAGGTCTGGTTTTTCATTTGGTCCATTGTCTGTTTTGATTTGTTTTGGAATGCCAAGCCATGCCATGACCGACAACCAATGTTGAATAGTTGCTTTAGAGCTCGCTTTAAGATGTTGGGTGGCGGCGATTACTCTGCTGTATGTGTCCACGGTCACTGCTAGCCACGCTCGAGGCTTCAGTAATTGGCAAAGTGTAAAATCTGTCTGCCATATTTCGGAGGCTTTAAGGCCTCTGGGGTTGACTCCGCAGGGCCACAGTGGTGCTTTCTGACAATGAGGGCACATTGCCGCTATGTGTTTTGTGTCGGTGACCGAAAGTCCGCATCTCTTTGCTAACGCTTTGGCTCCGATATGGAGGGATTCATGTAACTGACAGGCTTCTCTTAGTGTCCACAGGCCTTTCGCGGCAGCATCTGCTTTGTCATTGCCGATTTGAAAAAATCCCTTAACTGGGTCATGACTATTGATGTGAATAACTGATATGGTACCTTGTCGGGTGGAAAGCGCTTCTTCCAGCATAAGAGCTATTGAAGATGTTGACACACCAGGCCCCGACATAGCTAGGCAGAGTTTGGCTACAAACATTGAATCAGTGACTATATTAAGATGCTCCGTTGGGAACAGTCCACACGCTAGCACTACGGCTGCTGCTTCTAACTGTTGAACCGAAAGTGTGTGGTCGGTCATTTTTACGCAGTGCCATTCTTCCTTTGATTGCCATACCGCTGCTGCGGTTGAAGTCGCTGAGGATGCGTCTGTAAAAACTGTAGGTCCCTGTTGAGGCCGATCCAGGATTTTCTGTGGAAGGTCAATGTCGATGACCGCCAGCATTTGAGTCCAGGGGGGCTTTGCAGCATATCGGACTTCTCCGCCGAATCCAACGAGGGCTATAGCTAAATGCTCTGACATCGCCACCGATTGCGTCGAGAGCTGTTTACGAAAGGGTAGGAATATCTTGGCAAGTTCGATGCCTAGGTGTCTTAAAGCGAGTTTTCTACCTTTCATGATAAGGTTACCAAGGCACTTGACTCCGGGGGAAAATGCACGTGACAGTTTTCCGAGAACTACCCACTGTATTGGGTGTGCCTTGTCAGGGGGTCCCTGAGCCAGTGCTCCCACTCCCCCTCCTTTGGTGAAATGCACATACAGGTCAAGCGACACATCTGGGTTCCATCTGGCGAGTGTGCTTGACGACGCCTGTTTTTCAATGAAGTCAAGACTGTCCATTGCTTCTGGTGTTAGTACCTTCTGTTCCCATGGGTGTTTTCCTTTCAAAAGGTCATATAGCGGGGCCATGATATTCGGAGGGATCAGGACAATGTTGTGAAGCCATTGTAGGGACCCCACTAGCTGTTGCATATCGTGGAGTGTTTTGACATGTCGGTGAATTTTTACTTGGGGTGGAGTTATATAGGAACTCGTGATTTCTACTCCCAACAAGCTCACGCATGGTCCCCTTTTAATTTTCGCACTCACAATTTCGAACCCATTTGTTTTTAAGGTTTCAGAAACCAGTGATATTAACTGGTCCACCTGCTTTCCTGATGGTGCGGCGATTAAGATATCGTCCATATATTGAATGATGGTCGCAGTTGGGTCGTTATGTCGGATCGGTGCCAAGGCTCGATCTACTGTAATCTGACAGATGGTGGGTGAATTGACCATTCCTTGAGGCAGCACTTTCCACTGGAAATGTAAATTAGGACGTTGGCTATTTGGGAATACGAGAGAAAAAGCAAACCGTTCTTTGTCCTCTTCATGTAAGGGTATGGAGAAAAAACAGTCCTTAATATCAAGAACGGCACAAGGTTGTCCTTTTGGTATCATAGAGTTCATGGTTAACAGCGTTTGAATGGGACCCATAGGCTGGATAGTCTTATTTACCTCACGTAGGTCATGAAGAAGGCGAAATCCTTCACCATGACTTTGTTCTTGTATTTTTAAAGAGCTCTGGCTGATGGGTGAGTTATTTCTCTTTCTATCATTCTTGCGGATTTCCAACCTGCGCCTTGCTCCTTTCCATGTGGGTCCTTCCCTCTCTGTGCGTTCCGTGCCTCTCCTGGGTCTGTAGTGTTCCGTCAGCAGACTGGTGGAGGTGCAGAGCGGCTCCTGCTCCCCAGCTCCCTGTGGCCATAGTTGTGGTCGCTGCCGTTTCCTTGGCAAGGGCAGCTTATCAGTCTGCAGCTGAGGGTTGCTTTTCCACAGCGGAGTCTTGTCTGGGGCTGGGGCAGGGTGGGGGCTGGCCCTGGAAGTTTGCACTGTCAAGTCTGGCCGTGCACCGCATGTTGAGTCAGTGGGATTTGTGCTCGCAGTTAATAGTGCACAGTGTAGGGAACACAGGGATCTGATTCGGTTTCCACATGGAATGAAGTAAAAGGAAGCACTTGGCGGGATGGAGCCATCCCTTTCTTGTGAGGCTGCGGGATGAAGGATGCTGCGAGCATGCGGGGTGCGGGGCATCCCAGCATGGCTTCTGAGGGGCCGGAGGCTTGTCTCCCACTGAGACTGACTCTGCGGCTCTGGCAGCAGAGAGCAGAGGCTGGTTCCCCCATGTCCACTCCCGGAGCACCCCTGGGTGCCCAGCGCCATGGGCACGATGCTGCTGCCATCACAAAGCTGTGGTGGTCGCTGTGGAGATGCCCATTGTGACCGGGCCCCCATGCTGAGCGTGGGCTATTTAAGGAGCCAGAGCCCTGCAGGAACCAGTGCAGAGGAGAGCCCTGCCTCGGGAGGCTGCATCTCCCGTGGCTGCCCTGCGCATCCAGGTACGTGTTCTTTGACTTTGCAATCCTGTTTTAGTGTTGGCTTGAAACACATGGTGGGTGCGTGCTCTAAAGGGAGGAGAAGCTGTTAGGAGATGTGCTGGTGCCATCCCAGCTGTAGGAGCAGGGGATGGGTGAGGAGGAGGCGCTGGGCTTGTTCCTGTGCTTGGAGCTGAGCTCTGCCTGCAGAGGTGCTGGGGGCGAAGCAGGAGCCTTCTGTGTGCAGGAGCTGCTGGTGTCAGAGGTGCTGAGAAGGTGTCAGGGCAGGAGCAGCCCCTGGGCAGTGCAGCTGCTGGTGCTGTCCCTGGGAGCTCAGCACAAGGGGACCTGCCTGGCTCCGGCAAGGCCCGCGCAAGCCCCCCGGGCATTGCGGAAGGCAGGAGGTGTGCTGGCAGGTTCCAGTGATCCCTGTGCCAGGCATTCCAGAAGTCACAGAAATTTCTAAACTGAAAAGTAAGAAACACTTTCAAATACCTTTTATCAGATGTTCTTTGTAATCTCCCTGCACTCAGAAACCTCCAAAGCGCGGTGCAATCTGCAAGGCTTGACGAAACCCAAAGATTTTAATGAGCCCCATGGTGTATTTGGGCTGAGTCCATGAACCTCAGGTGCTGAGAGCAGACTGAGGAAACCTCTCAAGAAGTCCAAATCAGAAACAAAGCCCCAAGGCCCTTCAGCATTAATGGGCCCCACTGAGGGCTCTTACTGACAAAGCCTCCCCAGGGACTCGTTAAAACAAGTAACTGGAGGCTGTGACTCCTGGGAGACAAGATGCAGGTATCTGGTGGTGAGAAAACCTTTGGTTTGTTTGATGAAGCAGAAAGGCCAAGCCCTGACCACAGCCCTTGGAGAAGAAGAGCCTGAAATCCTGAGAAAGAAAGTTCTCCTCAAAGGCCTTGATGAAAGAGGCAACTGCCATAGCCCAGGGCTATATTGTTCTTTTGGGCCTTCCAGCCTTGCCAGAATCCTCACTCATCTCTGCTGCAGGCTGTCCTGCACTGGCCCATGCCTGCACCTCTTTCCCTTCAGGCTGTTGACACCCATCTTGCTTTCCCACCTGGCTCTCACCTGGCATTTCTGTACCTTCAGTCACATCTCTGCACCCATCACTGCCTGCTCCTTGAAACACAAAGCCATGGGCTGAGCCAGACTCCCTCTGGGTGACCTCCTGCACCACAACTCCACCTTTTGAGAGACATTTCTCTTACCTACCTTTGAGTCTGAACCTGCCAAGCTGCACTTTGTAGAGGTTTCCTTCTCTTCCTGCTAGCAAGAAAACTCCATCATCTCTGAAGCCACATTTCAAGTAGTTGTAGGCTGCTACTATAGTGTCAATTCAGCAGGTGGAGTGAATATCCCTCAGCAAGGAATTCTGTTCCTTCTAGAGGAATGGGTGATGCCATCAGGATAGAGAACTAAGCAGCATGAGAGAGCAGTGGGAAAAGCCAATGGTCCGGATTGAGACCTTCCTGGCAAGAGCCAGAAGGAAAGGTGGTGTCCTTGGGTGCAAGGTACCCCATGCTGTGGGGACAGGGCACCTCATTTGGGACAGCTTCCTGCCTGTAGCACCCTCTCTCACTGCAGGAGGTTCCTGCATTCTCCAGGCTCAGGGATGGATCCTGCATTCCAGGCAAGTTTGGGTAGTGCAGGAGAGGCAGACAGGGAGGTCGGCTCATGGGGCATGAGGAGCAGTGTTCAGGCACCCCCAGCAGTGGGCATTCCCCATGTGCCACGCTGAGGCATGTTCCCATGAGGGAAACTTCTCAGACAGCCTCTGCTTTGTCCAGGGTCTGCAGCCACACTCCAGGAACACCTACTCCTCCTCCACCTACAGACATCAACTGCTCTCCATTGCTGGGCTCCATCCTGTTTGTAAAGATTGGTTAAAGCCCTGAACCATCACCTCGTTTCTTGCTGACTTCCCTCCACCCTCCCTCACCTTCCTGCACACTGCTCATTGTCACCAGTAACTAAGTGAAGAGTTAAGAAGCTCTCCAGGCTTTCCTCAGGGGGTGACCATGTTTCTCCATTCACCATTGATGGATCCATGGAGTGCCAGGTGTGAGGTTCCTGCAGAGGCAGAGCTGCCCCTGGGCAGAGCCCTGCTGCCGGGAGGGGTGTGCAGGGCAGAGCTGAGCACACAGCCCATGGGATGGGCTCTGGGAGCACTGAGAGGGAGCAGAGCTGGGCCCAGAGCAGCAGCTCCTGGCAGGGACAGCTCCAGGCAGCAGAGACATGGGCAGGGAGTGGGGGGAAAGTGCAGCCCAGGCCTGGGGAGGGTGCGTTCAGGCAGCTCTCTTGGTGTCTGGCACTGGAGGTGGCTGCTGGCCATGCTCTGCTGGGCAAGGAGCTGGCTGCCTCTCAGAACATCTCCTCTGCACTTCCCTGTCTGCTCTGCCTGTCCTGCTGGGCTTGTGACCTGCCCCCAGACAGGCACAGCTCTCCCATGGGGTTCTTGGGAGTGCGGAGTCTTCCCTTGGTGTCAGCACTCTGCGCTCTGAGTTCTTTACTTCTGCTTCCAAGGGCTGTGTCCTGCTCTGTGTGTCACAGCTGCACCCTGGGATGCAAGGGAGAAGTTCTGCCCTTTGAAACAGCAGGGCTCCCTACCTGGCACCAGAGTCCAGTTGTTCTTTATCTCATTCTTTCTCCTTTTATTCTATTTATCTGTGTGTGGAGTAATACTTGGGCTATCACAAGGACAAGTGCAGGGTGTTGTGGTTTAAGCCCAGGCCATAAATTAGAACCATGCAGTCTACTTCCCACCTCCACCCTTTCCCCCCCCCCCCCCGGCGACTCCTGGAGGTGCGGGGAGAAGAATAGAAAGAATGCAACTCCCAGGGGTTGAGATAAGAACAGTTTAGTAACTAAGCTATAACACAAATCACTACTGCTAACACCAATAATAATAATGATAAAGGAAATAACAAGGGAAGAGGATACAACACCTTACCACCCGCCGACCGATAACTCGCCCTCCACCCAGCCGAGTTCCTGCCCTTCCGAGTAATTCTCAGTTACATCCCGGGCATGATGTGCTGTGGTATGGAATACCTCTTTGGCTAGTTTGGGTCAGGTGTCCTGTCCCCGCTTCCTCCCAGCTTCCCCTCCTCCCTGGCACAGCATGAGACTCACATAGTCCTTGGTCAAGGTAAACATCAGTGTTATCAGCTCTGTTCCCAGGCCGAAAGTCAAAAACACAGCGCTGCGCCAGGTACGAAGAAGGAGAAAAAATGACTGCTACTGCTAAACCAGGACACAGGGCAGCTGGAAACAAGAGTGATGGAGTCTGCAGCTCTCCAGACTATGCACTCATCCACGAGCCATGCGTTCAGTTACAAAAATTAGGATTTCTACACCTCAAATAGCACTTGTCAGCTGAGAAATTCCTGAGAAAATCCTGATAAAGTCACGCTGAGGCTCTGCTCTGCAGCCACAATTGTCATAGTTGTGAGGGCAGACACTGAAACTCTGTTACATCTGACATCCCTGGTGGGTATCGGAGCTTTCGCAGCGCGGCTTCATGAAAACCCCGCAGCGATACAGAGCTTAGTCCTTGGAGCCACATTGCTTCTGCCAGCACACTTAGCCAACAGCACCAGGAAAGGGAAAATGCATTTGAACTTGAGGGGATGGTGGAAATCTTGTGGGAAATGAACTGGTTTTATCCTGAGAAGTCTCCTGTAACCTGTCACTGCCTTTTCCTCCTCTGACAGTGCCCCATGCCCAGCGGCAGCAAATGTCCAACGGCAGCTCCATCACCCACTTCCTCCTCCTGCCATTTGCAGACACGCGGGAGCTGCAGCTCTGGCACTTCTGGCTCTTCCTGGGCATCTTCCTGGCTGCGCTCCTGGGCAACGGCCTCATCATCACCAGCACAGCCTGCGACCAGCACCTCCACACCCCCATGTGCTTCTTCCTCCTCAACCTCTCCCTGCTGGACCTGGGCTGCATCTCCACCACTGTCCCCAAATCCATGGCCAATTCCCTGTGGGACACCAGGGCCATCTCCTACACAGGTTGTGCTGCACAGATCTTTTTCTTTCTCTTTTTCACTTCTGCAGAGTATTTCCCCCTCACTCTCATGTCCTACGACCGCTATGTGGCCATCTGCAAGCCCCTGCTGCACTACGGGAGCCTCCTGGGCAGCAGAGCTTGTGTCCACATGGCAGCAGCTGCCTGGGGCGCTGGGTTTCTCTATGCTCTTCTGCACACAGCCAATACATGTTCATGCTCCCTCTGCCAAGGCAATGCAGGAGTGGATTTAGCAATGGGCCCCCAGGACAGGCAGGGACTGGAGCACAGTGCCTGTATGGAGAGGCTGGAGGAGCTGGGCTTGTCTAGTCCAGAGAAGGGAAGGTTGATGGGGCCCTGAGAGCTTGGGAAGAGAAGGCTGTCAAGAACTGAACCACTTGCTCTGACCCTGTTCCTGACGGGTTGGACTTCAGAAATCCTAGTGTCCCTTCCAACCTCTGTTCTCTTATAATCCTACAATGATGGGCTCCAGGAAGTCCTTACTAAGCCCATACCTAAACAGGGCCTACAAGAAATCGGGAGAGGAGTTTTTTACAAGGGTCTGCAATGATAAGGGGGAACTGCTTGAAGATGAAAGAGGGAAGATTTAGATTAGACATTAGGAAGGAATTCTTCACTGTGAAGGTGCTGAGGTGCTGGCACAGGGCGCCCAGTGAAGCTGTGCCTGCCCCATCCCTGGTTTCAGGCCAGGTTGGACAGGGCTTGGAGCAAGCTGCTCTAGTGGACCTCTCTAAAACACCTCCATAACACCCAGAAAAACCCCTGAAACATCTCAAAAAAACCCTAAACCACCTCTGCAACTTCCGATGGACACCCTAAAACATCCCCAGAGCCCCCAAAACACCACTGCAACCCCCAAACTCCTCACATCCTTGTCACCTCCCTGCTTTGAGACTGTGGCCTAACACAAACCCTAACCCATGACTATAAATGCTATTTGTGACCAGAACCCCTGTTCCTGACCCAAAGTCAAATCTAACCTTCACTTCTTTTTATAAGAAGCTATAATGCAAATAAAAGTATTACCTATTATAATAATAGAACTGATTCTATATCAATATGACCATTATAAATTATACACTCTAATATAAATGCTTTTCAGTCCAGTGGGCCCATGGCACCTCAGGCCACAGAAACTGGAGGGAGTCAGCAAGAAGGGACACGTCGCTGCTTGGGTCGGCCTGGGTATCACTCAGTGGGTGCTGAGCAATTGTGTTGAGCATCACTGCTCGCTAGGGAAGCTTTCCTTCCCCTTTTGGTTCTGTATGTCTCCCCTTGTTGTTTCCATTCTTATCAATAACAATAACACTAATATTACATTGTGCTTGATTTCAGTTCCTGACCTGTTCTCATCTCCCCCTGTGGGTTTCGCACTGTTCCCATTCTCCTCCCCAACCCACCTGGGTGCTGAGCGAGCGGCTGCTGGTGCTGAGCGAGCGGCTGGGTTTCAACACTTCCCCTGTCCTGGCCCCTTTGCTGTGGCAGCAGGGGCTGGACGTTTGCACTCTTGGAGCTGGGCTCTTTGTATGGGCACGCAGCTGGAAGCAGCATTCCTTGGCTCAGGAAGCGCAGCTCCCGAGTGTTGCTGGGGCTGGGACAGTGCTTGCCAAGGGCAGGGGAGGCCCAGCAACAGCTCCTGTCCTGGCCCTGTTGCTGGGGGAGCAGAGGGGCTCCCGCGGGCATTGCCGCAGTCAGGATTGCGCAGGTGTGCCCAGAGCCCACCAGCTCCTTCCCACCTTGTGCAATGCCCGCTGGGCTTCTGGGCTGTGCCTGCGCCTGCCAGGGCCTTTGTCACCTTCCCGAATGCATTGGCAGAGCCCAGCAGAGCACTGGAGCCTTGCGCAACGCCCGGCGCTGGCCTGGCCTTTACCAGAGCCCAGCGGCACCCCTCCTGCCGCCTTCCACAATGCCCGGGGGGCTTGCGCGGGCCTTGCCGGAGCCAGGCAGGTCCCCTTGTGCTGAGCTCCCAGGGACAGCACCAGCAGCTGCACTGCCCAGGGGCTGCTCCTGCCCTGACACCTTCTCAGCACCTCTGACACCAGCAGCTCCTGCACACAGAAGGCTCCTGCTTCGCCCCCAGCACCTCTGCAGGCAGAGCTCAGCTCCAAGCACAGGAACAAGCCCAGCGCCTCCTCCTCACCCATCCCCTGCTCCTACAGCTGGGATGGCACCAGCACATCTCCTGACAGCTTCTCCTCCCTTTAGAGCACGCACCCACCATGTGTTTCAAGCCAACACTACAACAGGATTGCAAAGTCAAAGAACACGTACCTGGATGCGCAGGGCAGCCACGGGAGATGCAGCCTCCCGAGGGAGGGGTCTCCTCTGCACTGGTTACTGCAGGGCTCTGGCTCCTTAAATAGCCCACGCTCAGCATGGGGGCCCGGTCACAATGGTCATCTCCACAGCGACCGCCACGGCTTTGTGATGGCGGCAGCATCGTGCCCATGGCACTGGGCACCCAGGGGTGCTCCGGGAGTGGACATGGGGGGACCAGCCTCTGCCCTCTGCTGCCAGAGCCGCAGAGTCAGTCTCAGTAAGAGACAAACCTCAAGCCCCGCAACAGCCATGCTGGGCTCCCCTGCATTCCGCACGTTTGCAGCATCCTTCATCCCACAACCCCACAAGAATGAAATGGCTCCATCCCACCAAATGCTTCCTTTTACTTCAGTCTGCATGGAAAACAAACCAGATTCCTGCGTTCTCTACACTGTGCACTATTAGCAACTGTGAGCACAAATCCCACTGACTCAACACGCAGTCCCACGGCCAGACACAACAGCACAGACCGCCGGGGCCAGCCCCCACACTGCCCCAGCCCCAGACAAGACTCCGCTGTGGAAAAGCAACCCTCAGCTGCAGACTGAGAATCAGCCCGTGCCAGGGAAACGGCAGCCATCACAACTATGGCCACAGGGAGCTGGGGAGCAGGAGCCGCTCCGCACCTCTGCCAGGCTGCTGACGGGAACGCTACAGACCTGGGACGGGCACGGGACGCACATGGAGGGAAGGACCCATATGGAAAACCTGGCAATCAGCAGCTGAAGGAGCAAGGGGGGGGTCGGAAACCCGCGGGAATTAGAGAGAGAAATAATTCACCCACCAGCCGGAGCTCTTTAAAAATACGAGAACAAAGTCATGAAAAGAAGTGAAAAACCAAACCTGAAGCAACAACAGAAAAGGTAAAACCTTCTATCACTAAAATCACTATGAAGAGCTGTACAGCAAAGTTTGCTGCTGTAGAGCTGTTGTGGTTTAAAAGGGACAGAGCATAAAACTAGACAGGAGAAAGGATAATTCTAACCAGCAGTGATGCCCAATGCAATTGCTCAGTACCCACTGAGCGATACCCAGCCTGACCCAATCCCATCCCTGCAGGGTGACTCCCCCAGTTTCTATCCTGGGCTTGACGTGCTGTGGGATGGAATACCCCTTTGGCTAGTTTGGGTCAGGGGTCCTGTCTGCTTCCTCCCAGCTTCTTGTGCCCCTCCTCACTGCAGAGCGTGATTGACTAAAAAGTCCTTGATCAGGGTAAGTGCTACTGAGCAACAACTAAAGCATCAGTGTGTTACCAGCATTATTGCCAGAATAATGCGAGAACACAGCACTGCACCAGCCACAGGAAAGAGAATTAAATCTATCCCAGCCAAAATGCCACCCAGGGGGATGGGAGCTCAACCCCGATATCAGCATCAGCCACGCTGCCTGACCAGGGGATGGTAGCTCAGCCCTGAGGCCAGCACCAGCCTCGCTGCCTGCCCAGGCAGCCTTGAAACCCTTCACACCAAAGAACTGCTCCAGTTCCTAAGACAAGCCAGGGCTGCAGCAACCGGAGGAACTGTGGGTGCCCCTGGAACAGGGACTCCCAGGCAGAGGTTGGAAGCTCCCCACGAACCCTTGGCCCATCGTGGAGGGTTGATGCACCTGGGGATGCTGGCGCTGCCACTGCAGAAGGTCCCTCCTCTTGGATGCCACCCGATGATGCTGCAGGTGCTGCTTTGGGAAGTTCTCAGAGTCATCTCTGCACAGTGACTGCCGTGGGGAGTCACCGCATGCAATATAAGCAGTGGGAGCGGTGATGTCCTAGTGCATGGCAGGTGACGTCACAGTGTGTGGCAGGTGACGTCACAGTGTGTAGCAGGTGACATCACAGTGTGTCACAGCAGCCCTGCTGCCTGTCCAGGCACCAAGACGGGAACCAGGATAGGAGCTGCTCTTGCCTCCTCCACCCATAGCTTGTGTTCCAAGGAGCAGTTGTCATCTCCAAGTGCCTCTGGTGAAGGGTTCTGTGGGGTTCCGTGGCCTCGCACACCTGAACATGGGGTGTTCCAGACTCAGCCACCCCTGTGGTCCCATGTCTCTATGGTCATTGTGATGTCTGTGTCCCCATGGTCCCCATGTGACCCACCATGTCCCTATGGGCACCCTGTCCCTAGTGCGTCCCTGTGGTCACTGTGTTGTAACCTTAAATCTTAAACTAACAATAGTGTGTGTGCCTTTAGCATAGTAGAATAGACCAAACTGTTCTAACTTACTAACGTGTAGAGAGAAAGGAATGTTTGGCTGATGGGGGAAGGAACATCATGGGACTGATAACAACTATGGAGACAGTAAATAAGACCAAAGATGCCAGCCTTCAAGACAGCAGACTGGCACCCAGCGTGGAGTGAGACTGGAAAAGAGCAGAAGCAAGGACATACCAATTGCTAACTGGGCACTCGGGCCTTGGGAGCGTGCACAAGCACTGAGGTCATTCAGTAAACACAGTGAGGAAGACTATCGGTGCCCACCAAAGACTCCCACTCAGCAAGAAAGCTCATGCGTAATTAGGATGCAAGTATTATAACTAGTTCCTGGGAAAAGCTGTGAATATGCATGACTATGCTAAATATAGAGCTGCTGTTGGCAAGTACCGGGTGTGCTCACCTTTGTGAAACGATTCACGTGTGCGCCCAGCGCTGCAATAAAGAATGCTGCTTTCTGAAACTCCAAATTGAGCCTTAGAGAATTTCTCTGACCGACTTTGATGGTAACAATTTGGCGCCTGAACAGGGACACCCAGCTGTGTTTCCCACGGATCTGGGGAGTCTCTGGGACCTTCATGCCAGCATCAGGGGAGTTTGCTTGAAAGGAAACCCAGTACGCAGAACCAATCTCGGGACCTCAGTGAGACCCTGATTTAATTTCTTTAAAAAGGCATTCTTTTTGGTCCCTTTCCACGTAAGGCACAGAGGGACGCCCTTCGCGGAGGTTAAAAGGCAGTTTAGTTATGGTCATCTGGATTTTGGTATTTGGTGGAGGTCAGGATCATGGGTACCACTGCCTCCAAAGGGGGGATCCTGAAAAGGTCCCCATTGGGTTGCATTTTGCAACAATCCCGGTGGAGGTCAGGACCACTGTCTCCACAGAGGGGGATGAAGAAACCCCATTGAGTTGCATTTCACAACACTGGAAACAAATTGGTGAACACCCGGGTGGTTCGGTCACTGGGGAGACTTTGGAACAAAGTGGTGGACCCCTGAGGGGTTAGGTTACTTGGGAGACTCTGGTAAAATACTGTTGTCATTGGTGGATGTTATTCTTAAGATGAGAAGGAATTTGGGATGAAGTAGCTTATGCAGAAATGTGTTTCACTTTGAGAAATCATCTGGAACAGCAAAAGGATTGCAGTTTTAATTTTGCACTGCAGGACCTGTCTGTATTGTCTTGGAGAAAGACAGTGAAATTAGCTTAAACGCTGTTGCTCTTTGTACACCATAGAGCGGTTATGCACTAAATATTTGAGGAATGCAGAGGAGGATTTGGATTTGATGGGAGCTCCCTGGAGAAGAGGTAATGTGAATAATGGGGCTGAAGTTGCTGACAATGAGAATCAAGCACAAGCACCAGCACACGCACCAGAGATATTGGGGCGGGGGGGTAGGGGGGCTGGCTGAAGGATTTTGCCTTACACCAGGTCAAACTAGGGGAAAATTAGGGGAAACTCTGATTACACCTCTAAGTCAAGCTGTGCGTAATGATGATCTGCTCATTATGAAGATTCCCTTTACTATTATAGATTTGAAGAGTTGGAAACAAGTGGCTGCTAATTACGCATCATGCTTTCTAGAGTGTTGACACAAATATGATTATTCGTAAGGCTCAGACTGCAGTACAGCAACAAATAACAGCAGGCACAGCGACAGGTACAGTGAATCTTCACGTACCTACCCCTGATCTGAACTGGGACCCTAATCGGGACAGGCAAGCTTTGAAACAATATCGGAGGTGGATTTTATTCAGCGTTAGGAATGCGGTCCCCAAGGCAGTGAGCTGGTCTAAGCTATATGAAATAAAGCAAGATGTAAATGAATCACCTTCTGGATTCGTGGGAAGATTAAAAGATGTGATGCATAAATATGCTACTATTGATCCTGCAGCAGAGGAAAGAAGGAAAGAGTTAGGCCATTTAACAAAAAGTCAATCCATGAAAGACATAAGGAAAAAGGTACAAAATCTTCAAGGGGAGGACCAATGTGATTTGGTAAAAACAATGGATGTGGCCTTGGAGACCTATCACAATCGGACCACTATTGCTCTGGTGCAAGTTCTCTGAAATGGTTCAAATGGTTCAATAATACTGGGGAGGGCTTTCAATTCCTGATTATTAATATAGGTATTATTAATAGAATTCATATAATTATTAATATAATACAACATTGTGTTTTGTTGGTTATAGTGTGTCAGGTTTCAACGAGAAATTTGTTAATGTATATGTGGAGCCATAAGATAAGCTCCAGAGTAAAACTGGAATCTTTAGGAGAAAAAAAAAGAGAGAAAAGTTGCTGCCTGTAGCTATCCCACAAGAAACCAGAAAGGGGGGAGTGGCCCAGGAGGAGACAAAACAAGGATTACATGGAAAGGTTTGTGAACAGATTCCACAGGTTGCACTCAAAGGGAAAATGCCCTCAGAATCAAAAGAAACACTGGAGATTTAGTGGACCATCAGGACAGGAAGAGAGAATGATTCCTTTAGATGAAGATTGAGGAGGAGTGGGGGAAGATTCGAATCCCTCCCCAGCAGAGCCCCTGGCTACAGTTAGGTTGGAGAATGAGAAGGTAAAATTCCTTGTAGAAACAGAAGCTACTTGTTCTGTTATAGATACTTGTAAAGGGCAATTAAGCAAACAAACAGTTTCAGGCATTGGTGCCACAGGTGGACAGGAACTCGTCCTTCCTTTATGTTTGAGAAATTGGCAAACAGATGTTGAGCCATAAAGTTCTTTGCATGCCTGAGTAGCCCATGCTGGTATTGGATAGAGATTTACTGAGTAAATTACATGCATCCATTAGGGTTAAAGAAAGAAAATTCAGGTCCATGTTCATAATGAAAAAAAAAAAGCTGCGGAGGTAAGAGCTTTTGTTACAGAAACCAGGCACAGAGCCGGATATCACAGAGAAAGTGGGTATATCCACAAGTATGGGCTGCCAAAGCACCAGGACCATCACGAGCTGCAGAAGCAGTAACTATTCCTCTATGACAAGAGGGCGTAGACTTGAAAGTATCAAACCGTTTCTACCAGCAGTGGTTTTGACAACAGATTCAGAAGCAGGAGAGCTGACCCACAACTGTTTACAGACCATAACATAATAGAGCTAAACCAAACATAATAGAGGCTATAGCCCTACATTCCTCCTCCCCCAACACATCAGCACAGAAAGCTGAGCTGATGGTGCTACTGAGACTTCTGAAATTGTCAGAAAGTCAAAATTTGCTTTCGAGACACATCAGTTTGATAACGCTCCAGAGAATATTGGCAATCACATTGCTGACAAAGCAGCTGAAGAAGCTGTGGATGGGGACCTTTTATTCCTATTGCCTCATAAGTATCAGAGCTTGGATAATGAAGTTCCAAGTTATCAAACAGAGGATGGGAAATTACCTAGTCTTAGGAGCCAAGAAGCCCGATGAAGGATGGTGGGTTACACACATGCCTCCTGCACACAGAAGGCTCCTGCTTTGCACCCACCATGTGTTTCAAGGCAACACTAAAAGAGGATTGCAAAGTCAAAGAACATGTACCTGGATGCGCAGGGCAGCCACGGGAGATGCAGCCTCCCGAGGGAGGGGTCTCCTCTGCACTGGTTCCTGCAGGGCTCTGGCTCCTTCAATAGCCCACGCTCAGCGTGGGGGCCCCATCACAATGGGCATCTCCACAGCGACCACCACGGCTTTGTGATGGCTGCAGCATCATGGCACTGGGCACCCAGGGGTGCTCCGGGAGTCACTGCGGGAGGTCCAGCCTCGGCCCAGCCGGCTCGAGGATGTCCGAGCACAGCATGTAGCATATAGCAAGGCACAGCATGTCATAGAACAGCAGAGCATAGCATAGCTATGGAGAAACCAGTGCCCTGACAGCTCAGTATCTGGAAGTGAACTCACCCCCAGCCAGCACTGCAAATCATCGGGGCCTAGGTTCTGGGGAGACGCTGGCTCAGGCAGTCGGCTGTGTCCCATCTGCCTTGACAAACTGCCACCACAATCCGCAAGTGGCCCATGCCCACTGTGCCCAGAGGCTGGGATGCAAAGCAGAGAATTACAAGGGTGTCCCAGTCACACTGGGGAACCCCAAATGTGGTTTTACACAGGGTTCTCACACCCTTCAAACGTTCACGTACCACACACTTGGACGGAGCACTAGCACCCTCACTACCAATTACTAGTCCTAGTCAAACTCTGCCAGGCGCTCATGCTACTTCTGCTGCAGTCCTGCTCTTGTCTATTGAGGCAGATGTCCCTGGAGCCAGTCCTGCAAGAGATACTGATTAATGGTGTGTGGGACAGTGGGAGGGTTTCAAAGACATGCTGGAGGGGCTGGGATTCTGCCATTATTTCTGCTGTGCTGCAATACCCCTTCTCCTTCACAGACAGCTCTAAGATACCCTAAAGAAAAGTCCTAGTTCCAGGGCTGGGATGAAGCTTCCAGGAAAAATCCACTACCTCATCACATTACAGTGTACATATAAATATATAGAGACACACGTATAAATAAAAGACCTATGAATACTTGAAAGACTGGTTGATCTAGTAGTTAGAGGAAGAGAATTTTCATCACATGCCTTGTGGGTCCCACCAACCAGGGTCCCAAACGGCAGTGACAGGGTGACGAGAGGCAGCAAAGATGCCATCCCAGGGGGATCAGTCTCCTGAGAGGGGGGAGGAAATAACAACCCAAAAGTGAAACAGCCTGAAGCAAGCACTGATGTTCCCTCCCTCAGCTGGCAGACACACTGCCTTCCTGCAGTGTCATTTCTCTGCTGAGAGACAGAGTTAAGGCTGAAAATCAGCTTTTCTTAGAATCACAGAATCATTGCATTTGAAAAGACGCTTGAGAGCATCGAGTCCAACCATTAACCTGTCCCGAACAAGCCCATACGCTGACCATGACAACATCCCTGTGGGATACCCTGTTTGGATGGTCACCAACAGCAACTGGATCCCAGTCACATTTTACAGCCTACCATAATTTCACTCATTTCTAATCTATCCTGTTTGTTGTTAAACATTTTGCTCTACATTAGAGCATGGAAATCAGCTGGACAAGTTACCTTACTGCAGAAACCCCTTGCATAGATCATGGGACTTAAACACATTTAACAATCTCTTAATAACTGAGTACAACAACCAAACATTTCCCTCAATTTGTAACTGGAATTCAGCACTACTCTCTTTGGAGGCACAGAGACAAGGGGTGACCACACCACTCTGTGAGAAGGATGGATTGAGGGAGACCTTTGTTGCTTTTTCTCCTCAAAAAACCTCAAGCCCCGCAACAGCCGTGCTGGGCTCCCCTGCATTCCGCACGCTTGCAGCATCCTTCATCCCACAACCCCACAAGAATGAAATGGCTCCATCCCACCAAATGCTTCCTTTTACTTCAATCCGCATGGAAAACAAACCAGATTCCTGCGTTCTCTACACTGTGCACTATTAGCAACTGTGAGCACAAATCCCACTGACTCAACACACAGTCCCACGGCCAGACACAACAGCGCAGACCACCGGGGCCAGCCCCCACACTGCCCCAGCCCCAGACAAGACTCCGCTGTGGAAAAGCAGCCCTCAGCTGCAGATTGAGAATCAGCCCTTGCCAGGGAAACGGCAGCGACCACAACTATGGCCACAGGGAGCTGGGGAGCAGGAGCCGCTCCGCACCTCTGCCAGGCTGCTGACGGGAACGCTACAGACCTGGGACGGGCACGGGACGCACACAGAGGGAAGGAGCCCATGGCTCTGGACACCCAGGGGTGCCTCGGGAGTGGCCACGGTGGGACCAGCCTCTGCCCTTTGCTACCAGAGTCCCAGATTCAGTCTCAGTGGGAGACAAACCTCCGGGCCCCACAGCAGCCTCGCTGTACTCCCCCGCAACCCGCATATTCGCAGCGTCCTTCATCCTGCAACCCCAAAAGAAAGGGATGGCTCTGATAAGCGGATATACTCCCCAGCTCGTTAAAGTTGTAAAGTAGGTATGCCTTTATTCAGCTGAGGCGCATGGGGGATCGCTCCTCCAAAAGCATGCGCAACCCAGTATCCTTTTCCCTCTATATTTATTTTCTAAAGGTATACATATTAATCAGGTTACACAACATGCCTATACCTATTAATGGTCTATCTCTGCTTCATATTATAATGAGGGAAAAAAGTTCTTTGCGCTTGCGCAGTGCCTCCTGGTTGTCGTGGGCAAGGGTCTCAAGACGCAGTAAATGAGGCTTCCTCGGGTCTGAACTTTTCACCTCTAGTCGTCACGCATGCTCCCTTGGTCCCTTGGTCTTGGTCCAAGCTCAGAGGCTGGTTTCAGCCGGCTTAGGGGTCCAAGGAGCAGGAACCGAGTCACAGTTCCTTTACTTTTATCAGTAGCCTTGCATCCTTCCAACCTGCCTTGGCAAGCACAGTAAATATTAAGCAAGCAGTGTACATTGTTTAGCAAATAGCTGTAGCCCCTAATAAATCATGGTAAGGCATGGTAGGCATTAAGCAAGCAATGTACTCTAAGCAATACCCCCCTGTACAACTCCCCTGTACAATAGTCCATATCAGCTCCATCCCTTCAAGTGCTTCCTTTTATTTCAATCTGCATGGAAAACAAACCAGATTCCTATGTTCCCTACACTGTGCACTATTAACTGTGAGCGCAAATCCCATCGGCCCCACAAATCCCACGCGGTCCCACGGCCATTGCATCACAATGACCATGGTGACTGGGGACCACAGTGGTGGCTGATTCTGGAACTCCCCGTGTTCATGTTTGCGCGGCCACAGAACCCCATGAAACCCTTCAGTGGAGGCACCGGGAGACCACAGCTGCCCCATGGAACACAAGCTACCAGTGGAGGAGGCAAGAGCAGCTCCTCTGGTGGTTCCCGTCTTGGTGTCTCAGAGCCGGTGACGCCTGTGGACACAGGAGCGTGGAACGAGGTGGGTGGCAATGGCGATCTTGGGGTGCTTTAGGAGTTGCCAAGAACACCTCAAGTGACTTCCCCAGAGTGGCTGCTTTGGACTCCGTGTGCGAGTTCTGCTGGCTGAGCCGGCAGCAGAGCGCTGCGGCTGCTGAGGGGAGATCCTGGGATCTGCCCTCATTTCTTGTGTGGTGAAGGGCCTGTGGGGATGGGACAAGGGGGAAGGGATTTAACCTGACAGAGAGGCGAGATTGAGATGAGATCTTAGGAAGTTGTTCCCTGTGAGGGTGGTGGGACACTGGCACAAGGTGGGTGATGGGATAGAAATAGTTAATAAAATGGATCCAGGCGTTATCACCCTGGTCCAGCTTAAGGCTTGGGAACAGTAAAGAAAACACCAGGTGCTATTGCCCTGGTCGGGCTTAAGCCTTGGGAACAGTCAAGAGAACAATGAAGTGCCAAGATCACTTAGCAAAATGAAGGGGGCGTTTTGCAAGCTAAAGCAGGGTGTGTATCTCAGAAACAGACCAAACAATGTAAATATTTGTAACCCTTAGTAGTTTCTCCCTGAATCGGGATGATACGGAAGTAACAGAGTGCAAAGTTACTGCTTAGCAGTTAGTAGACTATGAAAGGGATGGGAGACGCAAAATAAATGTCTTCAGATTTCACCAGAACTGGAGTTCATCTTTGGTACGATACAGCACAGGGTGCCCAGAGGAGCTGTGTCTGCCCCATGGCTGGTCGTGTTCAAAGCCAGGTTGAACACAGGGGCTTGAAGCAACCTGCTCTAGTGGAAGGTGTCCCTGCCCATGGCTGGGGTTGAAGATGGATGAGCTCTAAGGTGTGAGGATGGAAGGCACGGAGCCCGCTACAAGCTGGATCGTTTATTACAAGGATTACATGATATTTGTATGCTTCCAAGCAATTAGCTAAGCACATCTGTGTCTGCCTTGCGGTTACATTTATGACTTTGGGCAAAAGGTCTATCTGATTTTTCTCATCAACATCCTCTATCTCGTTACGACATCCTTATTCCTTGCCAGTTCCAACATCTTCCAAGTACCAGTCAGGGACGGGTCACTCCTAATTGCCTGCTGTAGTTCTTCCTTCCCATGGTCTCTGACAGTTTTGATACATTCCAACCCCCACACTAAGGCCCCTCCCAACCCAAACTGGGTGGCAGCCCATGATGCTGGCATGCAGTGCTGTGAGCTCGCTGGCAGGTGATTGCTGGGCCTGGCTCTTGCCCTGGCTTTTTGGCCATTGCAGTGAATGCTGCATGCGAGGAGGGATGTGGGAAGAGGCTCTGTGCTGGCTGAGGTGGCATGGTCATGCTGGGACCTGCACCCAGGAACCCTGTGAGTAGGGACTGGGGCTTTGTCACTGCTGTCATTGCAAGCATCCAAGGAGGTTGTGTTGTTCTCCGCTCCCTTCCCACTTCTGCCTAGGTCACCTCATGTCTGCAGCCCAGCAGTGCTGCCTGTAGCACCCCCAAAAGTGAACCTCACCCCACCATCACCATGGGTCCCGCCAAATGAAACTGGGGACCCAAAATCCTGGAGTGGTTCGACCCCCACCCCAACTGGAGATGCCCCAAAAAAGCTGTTGCCCCCCCCAAAGACACCAGCCCCAAAATGCTCCTTGTTGCCCCCAAACCACACACCATGGGGCACACCCAACCCCTACCTGCTCCAGTATCAGGGAACTGCGGGGGGGGGGGAGGGGGGCGCAACCCTAGAGTGGGGGGGTGCCTAATTTGGGGTGTCCCCCCCAAAAGAGCCCCAGGCAGGAGGTTGAGTGGGGGATGAGCTGGAGCACCTGCAGCAGGGACTGGGAGCCCTGGGATATTGAAACCCCAGCAGGATCTGGGGCCATAGAGCTTACGTTGGTCTGTAATGGTGCAAACTGGTCCATACTGCTCCATACCGAGATGTGTAAGTTTGAGGCCAACACCAAGTTGGGTGGGAGGGTTGAGCTGCTGGTTTCTACTTGGTTTCTGACATGGCTCAGGTGGAACTTTGACATCACGCAGTGCTTCCCACACTGCTGTTGCTGCTTCCTCTGCCTCTGCAGTCAATTGTTAATCATCTTCTTCAACCAGGTTCCTGACTTGCCAAACTGGTGAGTTCCATAGGGAGTGAGTTCTGGAAATGATCTTTTGCTTTTCCAAATCAGCTGTGACTTCAGAGATCCCCTTTTGTGCTGTTGCAGACACTGGGGATTGTGGTACAAGGGTAATCTTTGAATCCCACCTCCTGTGGGTTTGTGGAGAGCATGGGAGGGAGCTGAGTCCCCTTCCAGCCCCATGGCTACAATCCCAGGATAAGATGCCTCACCTAACCAGGCTGAATCCCTTCCTTCAGCGGGGGTAAAGGAGATCCCAGCCTGTCCTGGCCTGCCTGTCCTGTCTGATGATGGGACAAGAAACAAGCTGCCCACAGAAGTGCTTGTGTCACCATCCCTGGAGGTGTATAAAAGACCTCTCAGGTATATAAAAAGACCTTTTATATACATGGATGTGGATGATTTTCTGGCAAAGAACGGCCACATACTCAGATCAGCAAGTGCCTACGTGGAGTTCGACATGAACCAAGGAACAGCAAAAGGTGAAGGAGGATGGGAGTGAGGCACTGGGAGTAAGAATACCAGCAAGATAAGAAGGAGCTGGAATTTACTGAGTTGCTAAATTGAGGACTGTTGGAAAACTTTGAAGGTCAGGTTCTCACACCTGTGCTAACCAATTCTATGTTAGTTGTTAAGGGCTTCGCAGATATGTATCCAATCACAATGTGCCAAGTTAGTGCAAACAACTTTAAGAAATAGTATATAAAGGGTTAGTTTTCTATAATAAATGGCTTTTGTCTGATCACATTGATCACCGACTGAGTCCATTCTGCGACACACGGCGCCTGAACAGGCTTTTTCACACTGAAAACGAAGAACGCGGTGCCGCAGGGAAGTCGATCCGGTAGGACCGGGATTCATCTGGCAGGACTGGGATCCGGCAGGACCGGAACAGAATGGAGCCTTTGAGCCCGGGAGGCAGAAGCCTCGGAACGGAATGGAGCCTTTGAGCCCAGGAGACACTACAGTGGAATTCAGGTGAGCAGCCGAGTGTTCAGAAAGGGATTAAAATGGGGATTCAATTGAGTAAAGAAGCAGCAATATTTAAGCTCTTCCAGCATATCCTCTTTACGAGAGGGATAGAGTATGATGACTCTATGTTAAAGAGGTTGTTGCTCTGGAGTAAAGAGAAAAACTTAATCCAGGGTGTTGGCGAAGCCTTTGAGCTTGGGACTTGGGAAAAGATCGGGGCACGCTTGTGGGACGAAATTACCCTTGGGTCTAAAGAAGCAAAATCTCTAGCTACCCTGTGGCGCTTACTAAAAGAAACCATATCCATGATGAAGGTTGAGCAACAAGTAGTAAAGTCAGCTTTTGCGGCTTTTTCTGGCTCGCCTTCACAAAACCATGGGGGACCGGCTGCTGTGAGTCTGACACCTGACGCCGTAGTTAAGGGGGAACTGCCTGCCGCTTCAAGCGCAAAACATCTGGTTCGAAAGCTTGTGCGCCCTAGAGTGCGAATGATTGAGGATCCAGCGCATCCTCCCTATCCTGTGCTGACTACACCTTCACCGGTGGCAGCAATAACTAGTGATCGGGATTTTGAAAAGGATGATGGACAGCCAAAATGCCCTGACTCGAATCCTTCTTGTGCTGCTACTGCCCCTGAGCCCAGCCCCCAAATTCCCCTGCCCACCCCTCACGCCGCCATCACAGCCTCCCCCACCGCCCCTCCACCGCCTGATGCAGAAGAATGGGAACCTCCACAGGAGGACAGTGAGACTCCGAATTTATACCCACCCGTACCATGTACACCATCCTTAGCGTTGCCCCAACCGGGGCCAAAAATTAAACAGGATTGGGGGCAGTGGACTAAGCTTTTAAATAAAAAATTACAGGAGCTATGAGACCAATTAGAGCAAAGAGAGAGGGGCATGAATCAGAGAAGTTAAACAAGGTTAATCCTTTTGTTACACCCTTGCCACCGCCCTCAAAGCCCCCTCTGCAAACTAACCCTAGTGCCTTGAGATGGTGAGGTCTTATTCAAGACACAATCATAGACGGCACTGTTCTGCCGATTGACGTTCTCGCTGCATTTCCGGTTATTACAAATGCTCAGGGACAAACCCAATGGACTCCTATGGACTGGAAAATCATAAAGGAACTTAAGGGAGCAATTTCTCAATATGGGTTGTCTTCTCCGTATACACAACAAATGTTAACTGCCTTGTTTTCTAGTATGGTCTTAACTCCCAATGATTGTCTTAAGGT
Organism: Psittacula echo; assembly: GCF_963264785.1. Taxonomy (NCBI): domain Eukaryota; kingdom Metazoa; phylum Chordata; class Aves; order Psittaciformes; family Psittacidae; genus Psittacula; species Psittacula echo. The sequence goes on from NC_137755.1 coordinate 3,078,564, forward strand.
AACTTCAGTCCTGTTAACTCCTTCGCAGCTATTACATTTTGAAAGTGGGTTTGAGGAGCTTGCTGAAAGAGCCGTTGATGATAATTTAGGTTGCAATCCTAATGATCCCTTACATGGTGTTACATCTGAAATGTTAATAGGGAAGGGACAATTTCACCCTGATGCAGTACAGGCTTGTATGAGAACCGAGGTGTTACAGCAAGCGCAGCAATTGGCCTTAGCTGCTTTGAAAGCTGTGCCAGAAGCAGGAAAAGCTAATCCCTCCTATATGTCGATAAAACAGGGAATTACTGAGCCATATATGCAATTTATTGATAGATTGTCAGCAGCTATTGAGAAAAATATTGATTTGGCACCTAATGCTAAAGAATCTGTGCTTATGTCCTTGGCTGTGGAAAATGCTAACCCAGCTTGTAAGTGTATTTTACAGGTTTTACCGAAATCTGCTGGCTTGGAGGAAATGATGGATGCTTGTTCTAAGGTGGGCACGGCCGAGGAAAAGGCAGAATACATGGCTACTGCCTTTGCCGCTGCTGTCAAACCTCTGTTACAGCACGGTTGAGGTGATCGAGGGGGTATGAAGGGCATGAGATGTTTTAATTGTGGGAGAATGGGACATCACAGAAAACAATCTACAGTAAAGAAAACTAACCCAGCAGGTGGTGCTTCAGGTTTTACGGGCGGTTGTACTAGGTGCGACAAACATGGCCATAGGGCAACTGAATGTCACTCAAAGTATAAGAAAGATGGAACTCCGTTGGGAAACTTGAATGTGAGCGCGACGCCACCCCGCATGATGACACAAAATCAGGGAGTTTGGACTGCATCCAATCCGCTACAGCAGGGAGTGCTGGAGTGGATGTGGCAACAGCAATGGATTTTACCATAACGGATACCTCTCCAAACTGGGAAAAGTAGGTTTAGTAATTGCACCTGAAAAGGTACAGTGTAATGCCCCATGGAGACACCTGGGGTGGATTATTTCCGGAACTGATGTTAGGCCCCAGAAGATGAAGATTACTACAGAGATAAGAACCTTGTCAGACGTGCAGAAATTGATAGGTGACATTCAGCGGATCTGTTCCTTACGTGGAATTACTAATGACGATCTGGCAGAACTAATGCCTCTTTTGAAGAGCAAACCACAGGCAGAGGAAAAGGGAACTCTGTCAAAAATCCAGCATGAGGCTCTAGCCCATATTATGGCTAAAATATCTACTTCTTATGCTTCCCAATGGAACCCAGATTTATCTATAACTTTGTTTGTTGTAAACAATCAGTATCATCCGTTTAGTCTGTTGGCACAATGGACTCCGCAGTCACTCGGGCCTCCCAGGGAGCCTTAGTGATGGTAATGACAAAGCAGATAAATTAGTTGCTCCAGCTTGGGCAGGACCACTGGTAGATATTTTTCAACAAGCCCGAGCATCTCACGCCTTCTTTCACCAATCAGCAAAAATGTTAGTTCGGCAGTTTGGCTTCTCCCTGACAGATGCCCGAGGCATTGTACAGTCTTGTCCTGATTGTCAGGGCCAGACAATAGGCATAGGCCTTGGAGTCAATCCTCGAGGTCTCCAACCTCTCCAACTTTGGCAGATGGATGTAACCCATGTATCATCTTTTGGAAAATTGAAGTATGTCCATGTTACTATCAACACCTTTTCTCACTTTGTTTGGGCTACCCCTCTGGCTGGCGAAACCGCACACCACGTAATCACGCATTTGCGTGGCTGTTTCGCAGTTATGGGAGTACCTTTACAGCTTAAAACGGATAATGCACCTAGCTACACTTCTTCAATGCTGTCTAAATTTTTAAATAATTGGGGCATTGCTCATATCACTAGTATTCCTCATTCTCCTACAGGTCAGGCTATTATTGAACGGACGCATCAGACCTTGAAACAATTGTTAGACAAACAAAAAACGGGGGAAGAAGGGCTTAACCCGGAAGCAAGAATACAGAAAGCTGTGTATGTTATGAGCTGTTTGTGATTGGTAGGAGACTCTAGTGACCCTCCTGCTGTAATACATGGTCAAGCGTTAGGGTCAGGTTATGTGAATAAGACTCAGGGTATACTGGTCCAGTATAAGGATCTGGAAACCGGTACCTGGAAGGGTCCTGTGGAAGTAAAACTAACTGGTAGAGGCTATATGTGTGCAATCACAGACTCTGGTCTGTGTTGGGTACCGGCTCGATGGGTGAAACCTTGGAAGGAGCCAGCGTTGCCAGAAGGAGCCAGCGTTGCCAAAAGAAGCCAGAACACCCTCATTACCAGTGAATGAATCGGCTGGATGACGAGGCACGAGCCAGGTTTCACGCCTAGAATTTTTGAAGGAGAGTTTGAGCTGCAGAGACGGGTATTGAGGCAGAAGAAGCAGATACGCATTATTCAATTTGAATGTTCAAAGCCCTTACTGGTGCCATACAAATGGCAGATTCCTCCTGAGCATTGGGAGGGGACTATGCGAAGTTGTGCTAAGCCATTTGCTTAGAAGCACGAAGATAGACATAGTCATGAGTGTAAATAGAACCTTCTTTCTTTCAATATTCATGTTTATGTTACAGATAGCTATACAACTTTTAAGGCTAATGTTTATGTAGATCTGTTAGAAAAGGTAGTTAATTATACGCAAGTGAAAAACTGCTGGGTGTGTGGAAATATAGAGCAATTTCGTGTACCATTATTAGGAGTCCCTTTAAGTAAATGGGCAAGTATTAACCCTTATAGCCTTTTGAACACGTTATATGAGTACCATGACGGACTGTGGTCTTGGGACCCCATATACAACTCATTTGATAGTCTCTCTGTGATCCACATGTACTAGAAGACAGCAAATATAAGTATATCCATGTTTCTATCAACTCTTGGAGACTTTTATGGATATTGCTGACCACTTCTTCCGATGTAGGCTGGCCACCTGCATCGGAATGAGTGTGCATTTTGGTCAGTGTAAAAGCCCAAGGCTCATGCAATGTGGGGGAGGCAGAGCCTCTGCAGGGATGCCTGCTGAAGTTGAGCCTGCCACCTCGCACTGCGATGATGCTTCTTGGAGCTAGTTTCTTGATTGTCTTCACAGGGTCCTTACGCCACGTTCCATATGAGGGACCATGTAGTGGGAGTAATGATTGTCTGGGTTTTGTGTTTTGAATATTGTAATTGTATGGAGTTTGCTTGTGGGATCCCATGCATGAGTGTGTGTGTATGTGTGTGTGTGTGTTCAGGGCAGGTGGTGTTTTGTGTATTTTATTGCCGTGTATTTTTTAATGTATTCAATGCATGGTTTTGAATGCTACAAAGCGCGTATGGCTTGTGTAAAAAGAAAAAGGGGGAGATGTGGATGACTTTCTGGCAAAGAATGGCCATGTACCCAGATCAGCAAGTGCCTACGTGGAGTTCGACATGAACCAAGGAACAGCAAAAGGTGAAGGAGGATGGGAGAGAGGCACTGGGAGTGAGAATCCCAGCAAGATAAGAAGGAGCTGGAATTTACTGAGTTGCTAAATTGAGGACTGTTGGAAAACTTTGAAGGTCAGGTTCTCACACCTGTGCTTAACCAATTCTATGTTAGTTGTTAAGGGCCTCACAGATATGTATCCAATCACAATGGGCCAAGTTAGTGCAAACAACTTTAAGAAATAGTATATAAAGAGTTAGTTTTCTATAATAAATGGCTTTGTCTGATCACATTGATCACTGACTGAGTCCATTCCGCGACAACAGGCCATGTCTGTCTTTGCTGCTTTACAATTTGGGTAATTTTTCACTTTTGGTGATATTGTCTTCAAAGCCATGTCAGTTTTCACCCCCTGCTTACTTCAGTATCTGCCCTCCTTGTCTGACCCACAGTGTGTCACTGAAAATCTCTCATTGTATTTAAGCACAATAAACCATCCTGCAGCAACTTCTTCTCTGTGCTATGTGCTCACATGGCAGGAATGAAGGGGAATGAAATCAGCTTTCTGGCTGCTCCAGCTCTGGGATGGCTGCTCTGTGCCTGGAGCAGGAAGAGCTCTTGAGGAGCCCAAGGGCCGGGGCTGTTGTGCTGGTGTGGGAAGATGGGATGGCATGGGGGGGCTGCAGAGCTCTCAGGGTGTCCTGGGCAGGAGAGCAGGGGACACAGGGGTGCCTGCAGGGGACTCCCCTGCAATGGCACAGGCTGGGGCTGCCTGGCTGGGAGCAGCCCATGGGAAAGGTCTGGGTGGGCAGGAGCTGGACAGGAGGCAGCGTGTGCCCTGGCAGCAAGGGAGGACAGCAGCATGGCGGGCTGTATGACCAGGAGCACGGCAGGAGGACAAGGGAAGGGATGCTCTGGAATACTCCATCCAGGTTTCAGATCCCCAATTCAGAAATGCTATTGGCAAGCAGCAGTGGGTTTAGCAGTGGGCACTCAGGACAGGTGGGGACTGGAGCACAGTGCCTATGGGTAGAGGCTGGGGGAGCTGGGCTTGTCCAGCCCGGAAAAGGGAAGGCTGATGGGGACCTGAGATCTTGGGAAGGGAAGACTGTTGAGGACTGGCTGCATGTACTGGCAAGGAGGACATGGAGAATACAGAACCAGGCTCCTCACCATGTTACCTGGTGGGAGGGCAAAAGGCAATGGGGGATAGTGACAGAGGAGAGGTTGAGCCAGGACATAAGGAAATCTTGTTCCCATAGGCTCAGGCAAGTGCTGCATCAGGTCACCCAGAGAGGCTGTGCAGGCTCTGGCCTTGGGAATTTCCAACTCAGACTGAATCAAGCCTTGAACAATGTGGTCTGACCCTGTTCCTGAGGTGCTGGGGTCCCTTCCAAACACTGTTCTCTTATGAGCCTACAAAGATGGGTTTATGAAGGGCCCTGAAGTTGTTCTGTGGGCTGGAGCTCATCTCCAATGATGACAGCTGAGAGAGCTGAGGGTGCTGAGCCTGGAGAAGGCTGCAGGGAGACATCCTAGCAATCTGCCCATACTTAGACAGGGCCTACAGGAAATCTGGAGAGGGGCTTTCTACAAGTGTGTGCAGTGACAGGACAAGGGGGAATGGCCTCAGCTGAAAAAAGGCAGATTTAGACTGGACATTAGGAGGAAGCTCTCTGTGAGAATGCTGAGGTGCGCACAGACGGTGCTCAGAGAAGATGCGGCTGCCCCATCCCTGGCCGTGTTCAAGGCCAGGTTGGATGGGAGTCAGGTTTGCTCTGAAGCTGTGCTTTGCCCAGCTCTGACATTCACAAGGGATGTCAGATGAAATCCCAGAATCATTTCATTTGAAAAGACCAGCCATTAACTGCTGTGCTCTAAGGGCTGGAGCACGTCTCCGATGAAGGCAGGCTGAGAGAGATGGGGGTGTTCAGCCTGGAGAAGAGAAGGTTCCAGGGAGACATCTTAGCATCTGCCCATAGCTAAACAGGGCCTACGAGAAATCTGGAGAGGTGTTGCCTTCATGTAGGCGTAGCGACCTGGTTCAGGAACGGCATGGCGACCAACCCCAGGCCGCTCGGTCCATAAGCTCACTGACACCAATGTGGTGGACGGCAAATGGCGTTTTATTGCTTGATGGCACGGTGTTATATAGCTTTGGTTTACAACGTCACATCCGTCTGCTTACATCATAAACTAAGTGTTATTGGCTATTGGGAGAGGGGCCCTATCTTTCCGTACAGCGCGATATCTTCCGACCGTTAGACCCTGGCTACCCACATTTCCCCCCTCCCTATGCATAATTATATTAACTAAAAAGTAATTAGCTTAAAGAAAATATATTGTATTGCAAAAAGGATCTTATTTCTACTGTGTATCGTAAAATAATTTTATACTATATATTACAAACTCGAGTAGAAAACATAAGGCACATTAAGTCAAAGGTAATCAAGAGGTATATTGGAACAACGAGGTAAGATTGGGGGTAACTAAAGGGAATGTTGAGAACAAGTATAGCTGAAAACAAGATCTCTCTGAGGTGTTGTATTCCAGATCGAATTTATGGGCCCTGGGAATACCATCGATAAACTATCTCCGAGAGGCATCACTGCTGTGTGAGGTGACAGACTCAACCCTAGCGGGCGTCCCCGCGCAGGCAACGTTGACCTGACTGTGAAGAGTTTTCGTTCCCTTCACTCAGCATGAGGTTCGGGTTTTCCAACCTTTAAAAGTGCATGCCTGTTACCATGTAGGGGGCCAGTCTACGTGGTAAGAGGGGGTGACAATGTCCAAAAAGGTTTCCCAGGGGTTTGGATTTGTCCAGATAGTTGAATTCAAGTAAAATAACTTGAGGTAACATTAACCAAACACGATATCAAAGCAGTTGCCGGCGTTCTACTAACATAATGTTAACCGTTACTAGCCGGCTCTTAATAAACAACACAAGCTTATTTAATATACAGGGTCCGAGGACCAGTGCCAGTACAATCATTACAATCGGTCTTATCAAGGTAGGTATCAAGGAAGTCAGTCATGGCGATTGGGTAAACCAGGATGTAAACCAGTCTTGGTGTGCCTCTCGTTCTCTTCTTCATTTTTCTAAAGCCTCCCGTAACTTTGCCATGGTGTCTCTTACCACTCCGGCGTGGTCTGCATATACACAGCACTCCTCTTTCGACACAGCACACACTCCTCCCTCCATACCGGGGGCGCCCTCTTGGTCCCCAATGGGGGGACCTTCTTAGTCTCCCCAACGAATTGTCTTTCACTTGTTTACACTTGTAAGGGGTCTGAGAGACTTTCAAGAAGGGATCTTTCCTGGGTTCTGGAACCCACACATTTGCAATCGTCTCACAGCCCCAATATCCACAGTAATAGTGTCCGGGGAAGTTACAGTACCCTTTTCTCGGATTGGGAGCAGGGCAAAGATAAAGGTCCATCATATTTTGATATGGACGTACAGGTGTTAGTTAACACAAGGTGACCTTAAAGCTAGGAGCCCCTGAAGTTGTTATAGTTTGTATAACTGTGCCAGAGCCAAAGTGATACAATGTCCATGTGAATGGCTGATGGGGATAATGAGAATCTGATTCTGCCTTCCCCATGGTGATAAGCCCCAAAAACATGATTGCCCCCCCCCCCGCGAAGGGCATTTTGACGTTGCTGGTGTTCTGTCGATGCGGGGTATTCAGTTGCTGCAGGGCTCTTAGGTGTGGGTAGGGAGTTTGTTGGCTCATTGTCGCCTTCTGGTAGTAGGAAGTACCGGTCACGAGGGTGTCCAATGAATCGGTCCTGTAAACAAAACCTCACAAGTTTCATTAGCTTTATTCTGGAGGTCTGGTTTAATAAACTTAAGCGGATACCACTGGAGGGTTATCACACTTTACTGCCAGGGCCACCCTGGGGTCTCGCCCCCAGGAGGTGGTCCTTGTTGTCCCCGAGGTAGGGACTGATTCGGCTGGATCGTTGGTTGGACCATGAAGTTGGTCGCTTCTCGAGGGGATAGCGGGTTCGGAAGCGCTTCGCCCCATCCGGGGTTGGCATAGTTGGGCCGCCTCACATTCCAAGTGGGAGAGGGCTGTGTGTGGCCCAGGTGTCCCCTCCCCTTCCTGTTTCTCTGTTTGGATCTACAGTCCTTAGCAAAATGTCCTTTCTTTCCACAGACCCAACACGGTCCTCTGGGCCTGTTCTGGCGCGGGGGGGGCAATGGGCAATTAGTGACAACGTGGCCTGTCTGGCCGCATTTAAAACATATCATCATATTGGTGACTGCAGTGCGAACAGCCACCTGAATTGGGACTAAATGCTCTTCCTTTGCGACGTGCTTGATCATGTCTGTGATACTCAACCCCACCGGGAGTGATCACAGAATCTCTTTGGTTATCGAATTACACTGTTGGTGTAAACATTCTGCTACGACCGGGCCCTTCGCTTCCACAGGCAGGTTCGAAGAGACGACCACAGCCTGGAGACGATCCACAAACTGCGTAAAGCTTTCGCTTTCATTTTGCTTTATTGTGGCCCATGGCAATGGCTTAGCAACAACTCTAGAAGCTGTGCGAATGGCTTCTCTAGCTGCGCGGGTGGTTGTCATTACCTCGTGAGCCCGCAGGCCCTGGGCCTGTGCCTGGGGGGTAATCATTGTTGGGTCTGTGCCCATCAGCCGCTGCAGACTGGAGCCATGTAGTGGATGATCTGCCCCAGCTGCTTGGGCTAACTGTCTTGCACAGTTATCCTCCCATTCCTGTTTGAAAACGATCATTCCCGCTCCATCAAAAATCAATCTACAAGTTTGTTTTATATCGAATGGGAGCATATCGTCTGCCCCAAAGACACCATCTATAAGGGTAGAGACCATTGCAGAATTAAGGCCTTTGTCTGCGATTGCTTTAACAATTGCTTGTATATCCTTAGGGTTTCTTGGCGAGTGGACCCTCTGTCCCCCATCCGTCACTCGGACCGGAAACGCTAACACGGTTGATGGGGTTCAGTTGGCACACTCAATCATTATTTTTCTCCAGTCCGTGAGAGGGACCTCCTCCTCCTGTGATTCCTTTTTAATTTGGATGGGGATATTTTGGCCCTTAATTCTGTTTATCTCCGTTCCTGGCCGCTCTAAATTTGGACCAGTTGTGAGCCGCTCATCCCAACTATTGTCTGATCCCCAGCCAGTGTCTGATTCAGACTCAGAACTCGACTGACCGGTTGTATCCGGTGTCCGGTTTCCCCTTGCCGGGCTCCGGCCCCGCCCGCTTCTTTTGTGGGCGGGCTGTTCCTTCCCCTTATGGGCGGGCCGTTCCTCCCCCTTTTGCCCGCCCCTCCTTCCTGGTCCGCTCCTCCCCCTTGGTTCGTCCCGCCCTCCGTCTTTTTGCTCAGCGCCATCTTGAGGCGCATAGAGCGATAGCTCGACCCAGCCTTCTCGGGGCTCCGCATTCCCCGCAGCAATTCCAGCCTCCCCACCCCAAACGGACTCTGGTGGTTTCCGTTTATCCGGAAACAGATCGGGGTTCGGAAGATGGGGAGGTGCGTCGCCTTCCTGAGATAGCACAGGCTTAGGAGAGCCGGGACCGTCGGGGGGGTGCAGAGTCCGCGTGGCCGCCCCGACCCCCAGTCTTGGGGTGTCTCGCAGGCAGGATTTCGCCGCCTTCCAGGTTTCCTGCTTGCATATGGCTTTCCGCAGGGCATGTATAACCTTCCCCAAAAGCCTCGCAACTGTGAGAGTAAAATCTTTGGGCTTACAATCAGTACCCCATTGCCTATGCATTTTGGATATGACCTTCACAACGGATTCCATCCTCCTTGTGGGTCCGGGAGCGTCCTCCCCGCCGGGCTGGATTTGCAGCTCCGGCCGCCGTTCATCCGTCCAGGCGATTTCCCGGGTTTCGGCACCACTTGTTGCCTTCGAATAGGCGTAGCAACCTGGTTCAGGAACGGCACGGCGACCAACCCCAGGCCGCTCGGGCCATCAGCTCACTGACACCAATTTGGTAGATGGCAAATGGCGTTTTATTGCTTAATGGCACGGCGTTATATAGCTTTGATTTACAACGTCACTTCCGTCTGCTTACCTCATAAACTAAGTGTTATTGGCTATTAGGAGAGGGGCCCTATCTTTCCGTACAGCGCGATATCTTCCGACCGTCAGACCCTGGCTACCCACAGATATGGTTTCTTTTAGTAAGCGCCACAGGGTAGCTAGAGATTTTGCTTCTTTAGACCCAAGGGTAATTTCGTCCCACAAGCGTGCCCCGATCTTTTCCCAAGTCCCAAGCTCAAAGGCTTCGCCAACACCCTGGATTAAGTTTTTCTCTTTACTCCAGAGCAACAACCTCTTTAACATAGAGTCATCATACTCTATCCCTCTCGTAAAGAGGATATGCTGGAAGAGCTTAAATATTGCTGCTTCTTTACTCAATTGAATCCCCATTTTAATCCCTTTCTGAACACTCGGCTGCTCACCTGAATTCCACTGTAGTGTCTCCTGGGCTCAAAGGCTCCATTCCGTTCCGAGGCTTCTGCCTCCCGGGCTCAAAGGCTCCATTCTGTTCCGGTCCTGCCGGATCCCAGTCCTGCCAGATGAATCCCGGTCCTACCGGATCGACTTCCCTGCGGCACCGCGTTCTTCGTTTTCAGTGTGAAAAAGCCTGTTCAGGCACCATGTGTCGCAGAATGGACTCAGTCGGTGATCAATGTGATCAGACAAAAGCCATTTATTATAGAAAACTAACCCTTTATATACTATTTCTTAAAGTTGTTTGCACTAACTTGGCACATTGTGATTGGATACATATCTGCGAAGCCCTTAACAACTAACATAGAATTGGTTAGCACAGGTGTGAGAACCTGACCTTCAAAGTTTTCCAACAGTCCTCAATTTAGCAACTCAGTAAATTCCAGCTCCTTCTTATCTTGCTGGTATTCTTACTCCCAGTGCCTCACTCCCATCCTCCTTCACCTTTTGCTGTTCCTTGGTTCATGTCGAACTCCACGTAGGCACTTGCTGATCTGAGTATGTGGCCGTTCTTTGCCAGAAAATCATCCACATCCATGTATATAAAAGGTCTTTTTATATACCTGAGAGGTCTTTTATACACCTCCAGGGATGGTGACACAAGCACTTCTGTGGGCAGCTTGTTTCTTGTCCCATCATCAGACAGGACAGGCAGGCCAGGACAGGCTGGGATCTCCTTTACCCCCGCTGAAGGAAGGGATTCAGCCTGGTTAGGTGAGGCATCTTATCCTGGGATTGTAGCCATGGGGCTGGAAGGGGACTCAGCTCCCTCCCATGCTCTCCACAAACCCACAGGAGGTGGGATTCAAAGATTACCCTTGTACCACAATCCCCAGTGTCTGCAACAGCACAAAAGGGGATCTCTGAAGTCACAGCTGATTTGGAAAAGCAAAAGATCATTTCCAGAACTCACTCCCTATGGAACTCACCAGTTTGGCAAGTCAGGAACCTGGTTGAAGAAGATGATTAACAATTGACTGCAGAGGCAGAGGAAGCAGCAACAGCAGTGTGGGAAGCACTGCATGATGTCAAAGTTCCACCTGAGCCATGTCAGAAACCAAGTAGAAACCAGCAGCTCAACCCTCCCACCCAACTTGGTGTTGGCCTCAAACTTACACATCTCGGTATGGAGCAGTATGGACCAGTTTGCACCATTACAGATCAACGTAAGCTCTATGGCCCCAGATCCTGCTGGGGTTTCAATATCCCAGGGCTCCCAGTCCCTGCTGCAGGTGCTCCAGCTCATCCCCCACTCGACCTCCTGCCTGGGGCTCTTTTGGGGGGGACACCCCAAATTAGGCACCCCCCCACTCTAGGGTTGCGCCCCCCTCCCCCCCCCCGCAGTTCCCTGATACCGGAGCAGGTAGGGGTTGGGTGTGCCCCATGGTGTGTGGTTTGGGGGCAACAAGGAGCATTTTGGGGCTGGTGTCTTTGGGGGGGGCAACAGCTTTTTTGGGGCATCTCCAGTTGGGGTGGGGGTCGAACCACTCCAGGATTTTGGGTCCCCAGTTTCATTTGGCGGGACCCATGGTGATGGTGGGGTGAGGTTCACTTTTGGGGGTGCTACAGGCAGCACTGCTGGGCTGCAGACATGAGGTGACCTAGGCAGAAGTGGGAAGGGAGCGGAGAACAACACAACCTCCTTGGATGCTTGCAATGACAGCAGTGACAAAGCCCCAGTCCCTACCCACAGGGTTCCTGGGTGCAGGTCCCAGCATGACCATGCCACCTCAGCCAGCACAGAGCCTCTTCCCACATCCCTCCTCGCATGCAGCATTCACTGCAATGGCCAAAAAGCCAGGGCAAGAGCCAGGCCCAGCAATCACCTGCCAGCGAGCCCACAGCACTGCGTGCCAGCATCATGGGCTGCCACCCAGTTTGGGTTGGGAGGGGCCTTAGTGTGGGGGTTGGAATGTATCAAAACTGTCAGAGACCATGGGAAGGAAGAACTACAGCAGGCAATTAGGAGTGACCCGTCCCTGACTGGTACTTGGAAGATGTTGGAACTGGCAAGGAATAAGGATGTCGGAACTGGATAGAGGATGTTGATGAGAAAAATCAGATAGACCTTTTGCCCAAAGTCATAAATGTAACCGCAAGGCAGACACAGATGTGCTTAGCTAATTGCTTGGAAGCATACAAATATCATGTAATCCTTGTAGTAAACGATCCAGCTTGTAGCGGGCTCTGTGCCTTCCATCCTCACACCTTAGAGCTCATCCATCTTCAACCCCAGCCATGGGCAGGGACACCTTCCACTAGAGCAGGTTGCTTCAAGCCCCTGTGTTCAACCTGGCTTTGAACACGACCAGCCATGGGGCAGACACAGCTCCTCTGGGCACCCTGTGCTGTATCGTACCAAAGATGAACTCCAGTTCTGGTGAAATCTGAAGACATTTATTTTGCGTCTCCCATCCCTTTCATAGTCTACTAACTGCTAAGCAGTAACTTTGCACTCTGTTACTTCCGTATCATCCCGATTCAGGGAGAAACTACTAAGGGTTACAAATATTTACATTGTTTGGTCTGTTTCTGAGATACACACCCTGCTTTAGCTTGCAAAACGCCCCCTTCATTTTGCTAAGTGATCTTAGCACTTCATTGTTCTCTTGACTGTTCCCAAGGCTTAAGCCCGACCAGGGCAATAGCACCTGGTGTTTTCTTTACTGTTCCCAAGCCTTAAGCTGGACCAGGGTGATAACGCCTGGATCCATTTTATTAACTATTTCTATCCCATCACCCATCCTGTGCCAGTGTCCCACCACCCTCACAGGGAACAACTTCCTAAGATCTCATCTCAATCTCGCCTCTCTGTCAGGTTAAAGCCCTTCCCCCTTGTCCCATCCCCACAGGCCCTTCACCACACAAGAAATGAGGGCAGATCCCAGGATCTCCCCTCAGCAGCCGCAGCGCTCTGCTGCCGGCTCAGCCAGCAGAACTCGCACACGGAGTCCAAAGCAGCCACTCTGGGGAAGTCACTTGAGGTGTTCTTGGCAACTCCTAAAGCACCCCAAGATCGCCATTGCCACCCACCTCGTTCCACGCTCCTGTGTCCACAGGCGTCACCGGCTCTGAGACACCAAGACGGGAACCACCAGAGGAGCTGCTCTTGCCTCCTCCACTGGTAGCTTGTGTTCCATGGGGCAGCTGTGGTCTCCCGGTGCCTCCACTGAAGGGTTTCATGGGGTTCTGTGGCCGCGCAAACATGAACACGGGGAGTTCCAGAATCAGCCACCACTGTGGTCCCCAGTCACCATGGTCATTGTGATGCAATGGCCGTGGGACCGCGTGGGATTTGTGGGGCCGATGGGATTTGCGCTCACAGTTAATAGTGCACAGTGTAGGGAACATAGGAATCTGGTTTGTTTTCCATGCAGATTGAAATAAAAGGAAGCACTTGAAGGGATGGAGCTGATATGGACTATTGTACAGGGGAGTTGTACAGGGGGGTATTGCTTAGAGTACATTGCTTGCTTAATGCCTACCATGCCTTACCATGATTTATTAGGGGCTACAGCTATTTGCTAAACAATGTACACTGCTTGCTTAATATTTACTGTGCTTGCCAAGGCAGGTTGGAAGGATGCAAGGCTACTGATAAAAGCAAAGGAACTGTGACTCGGTTCCTGCTCCTTGGACCCCTAAGCCGGCTGAAACCAGCCTCTGAGCTTGGACCAAGACCAAGGGACCAAGGGAGCATGCGTGACGACTAGAGGTGAAAAGTTCAGACCCGAGGAAGCCTCATTTACTGCGTCTTGAGACCCTCGCCCACGACAACCAGGAGGCACTGCGCAAGCGCAAAGAACTTTTTTCCCTCATTACAATATGAAGCAGAGATAGACCATTAATAGGTATAGGCGTGTTGTGTAACCTGATTAATATGTATACCTTTAGAGAATAAATATAGAGGGAAAACAACACTGGGTTGCGCATGCTTTTGGAGGACGATCCCCCATGCGTCTCAGCTGAATAAAGGCATACCTACTTTACTTATGCGCGTATCAGAGCCATCCCTATGTCGTCCCGCACGGAGGGAACACATGCACGATCAATATGATTGATAAAAGTGATCCATTTATTGTGCTCAAATAATGGGTATATATAGTGTCAAACTGCCACGTACACACAGCTTCCCGTAGTGATTGGTTGGCATATACGGCATTGGGTACATTCTAGGTGCATCTCGGTGATTTTCCCTGCTCATATACACATCCTTCTCTCAAGATCTCTGCTCCTAGTTCACAGACAATTTTTAGCTACAAGGTAGGCCAGCTGGCCTTCTATCTCTATTGGTTAACGGCCAGGGTTTTTCCACTGCTGGTAACTGTACACAACTGGTGTTTTTTCTCACTTTCACAGAATCTGTGCTTAATTAAGCTCAGACATGGGAACATGACCTTTGCTTGCTAACCATGTCTCCACAATTCCCCCTTTTTCTTTTTGAGCAAGCCAAATGGACGCTACACTTTTCTTAAGCATTGATATCACACATCGCAGCATACAACTTGCTATTAATATGAATAAGACTACCGTACATAATATAGTTGCACCTTGTATAAGCAAATCTTTAAGCCATCCAGAAATTCCCCATCTTTTAAAGAGTTTTGTCAGCCAGTCCATCCCATCATCTTTCATTAGTCGCTTGACCCCTTCTCTTAATTGTTGTATACTTTTATAAATTGACTCCGAATGATCTGACAAATTCACACAGCACATTCCTTCAAACTCTGCGCAACCATGTCCTTGTGCCAGCAACAAAAAATCTATTGCTGCTCTATTCTGTAAGGTGGCATGACAAATACTATCAACATCAGTTAAAAGTCCGCTTATAGCAAGTGAAGTAGCATTTGTCTGTCTTGCAAGCCAACAACCTAGTTTATTTAATGTTGCTAAAGCTTGAGCTCTAGCTACTTTGGGAGCTAAAAATGAGGCAGCTATTATTTCACCCAGGTTCCAAAAATTTACTTTGTCATCACAGCTCAAATGAAAAGCATGCTTTGATCTTCAAGAACACAATCCTCTTTTGTATATTATCATAGTGCTATTAGGGATAAACATGCCTAAGATACCTACTGTACATGGGCAATTATATGGGACTTTATACGGGACGGCACCCCCTGCCAGGCCCAATCCTGTGGCAACTAAGGCACAGACTCCGTTTCTGGCTACAAACAAAATCCATTATTGAGTGAGCTTACAGGCTTTTATAGTATTCTGCCTAGCGGTTAGTAGTGGGTTAGTTCCTTTGGTACTTTTCCATCAGGAAACAATCTTATTGATCACGCACTTTCTCAGCCAATCACATTACTGTCCACGCACTTTTGCTTGACCAATTATTTCTAAACATAGTTCTTTGCCATCACTACTCATTATATTGAAACTTTCACTTCCCCTTGACTACACATTCTTTATCATGTCTTAAGCATCCTCCTGTTTCCAAATTTACAGTCCTCAGAAATTATCTTGCTGTTCTCTCTTCGGTTCCACCCGATGTTCTTTCTCCGGTTCTTCCCAACTTGTCCCTTCCACTTCTTTCAAGGTTTGTGGTTGATAAGAGTCCAAATGTTCAGGCTCTCGTCCAGGTCTACTGGTGCAGCTTCTTGTGCAGCATGTTGAAGACAGCTTTTTTTTTTTTTTTTTTTTTTTTTTTTCACCCTCTACACTATCGTTGTATTACAATCTTTCTAGTTTTTGTCTTAGCATTTTCTAGTAGCTGCTGCAAATTTGCATGCTCTAACATCTCTTTTACAAGTAACAAATCCACACAACACAAGGTATAGTTTCTCATTAGTAACTGGCTAGTAAATACAGGTGGTTTTATACACAAAATCACAGCCTCTAATAATAGCTACGTTACAAGCACACATATTCAAGTTGTTACTTTTCAGTTACCCCCAAGTGATGTCCTGCAATCATTTATTTTTCTCTTCCTCTATCTCATTCTGCTCGGGGTATTTACTGTCAGCTCCTATAGCTGAGGTATCAGGTTTCTCCACTTGTCTGTCCAGCTTATGGTAACGGTTAACAAACTTTGCAGATAGCCACCATGGATCTTTAGGTAGGAGGATACAAACATACCCCCTCTCAGCTCCTGAGAAGGAGCTGGGTTAGAGTGATTCAAAGGCATTCTGATGGGAAAAGAATGTGAAGCTACAGCTGCCTGCCTGCTTAGCAGCAGCCATAAATACCTGCCAGCAACCACACTTTTGCATTAACCCTTTCTTGTCCAAAATGTTAATCTGTTACCCATTAAAACTTTTACACAAACCCAGCAACAAAAAATACACAGAACACTGTCTGTCCTCAACACACACACACACACACACACACACACACACACACATGGGATCCCACAAACACACTCCATACAACTACAATATTCAAAACACAAAGCCTAGACAATCATTACTCCCACTACATGGTCCCTCATACGGAACGTGGTGTAAGGACCCTGTGAAGACAATCAAAAATCAGCTCCAAGCAGCATCATTGCAGTGTGAGGTTGCAGGCTCAACTTTAGCGGGTGTCCCCGCAGAGGCTCTGCCTCCCCACATTGCATGAGCCTTGGGCTTTTACACTGACCAAAATGCACACTCGTTCCGATGCAGGTGGCCAGCCTACATGGGAAGAAGTGGTCAGCAATATCCTTAAAAAGTCTCCAAGGGCTAATAGAAACATAAATATACATGGATATATATTTGCCAACTTCTAGTACTTGTGGATAAAAAAGAGACTATCAAACAAGTTGTATATGGGGTTTCAAGTCCACAGCCTGCCACATTACTTATACAACATGTTCAAAAGGCTATAAGGGCACTCTTTTTTTCTTTTTTTTTCTTTTTGTATTTTAGGGGCCAATTTGTCATCAGCAGGGAGGATTCCCCCAGGGTAGGCTTTGAGGGTTGTTGTCGCTCGTTGTGGGGAACACCCCTGTCCCTCACCCTGTCGCACAAGGGGGAGTGTTACCAGGGCTCACAACGCTCCACTTCGCGTTTTCCTGCAGCTGCCGTTGTTGCTGTTGCCGTTGCCGCGGTTTCTGGCAGTTGCGCTGCAGCTCCAGCACTGCCCGCTCGGCCGCGCGGCCTGAGAGCTCCGGCCGCACCTCCCGGGGCACCTTCCTCCGCAGCTCCCGCGCAAAGGTTTGCACCCACGGCTCCTCCACTCGCAGCGCTCCAGCAGCTCCTCTCCTGGAGATAACTTTCTCAATAGCACCCCACATCTCCTTCCATAATCAAAGAGGGCAGTAAGCCCTTTTCCTAGATCCCGCTTCTCTAAGAAGCACTTAAATAAATCAAAGGCCGCTTGTCTTTCCATTTTTCACTACTCTCTCTTTTTTAAGTTTTGGTGCCAATGCAGCTCACCAGCAAGCAGGCCAACTCAGCGGGCGGCGGAGGCTCCCTCTTCGTCCTCCAGGCTCAGAGGCTCCTATTCTCTTTCAGGATTGACCTCTGTCTCTTCTCCGGGCTTTACCTTAGGACTACTTAGTAGTCCGATTCCTTTTTTTTTTTTTTATCATAGGCTCCTCTTCTCTTTCAGGATTGGCCTCTTTTTTCTTAGGCTCCTCTTCTCTTTCAGGATTGGCCTCTTTTTTCTTCTTTCACTGCCCATTCTCTGCCCAGCATCTTCGACCAGCAAAACTGAGCATTTTTTCTTCTTTCAGCCCTCCGGATGCTGCTTCTCCGGTGCTTTCCCACTCCGTGCGCAATTCTCCCAGCCACTACGGGTACCCGGGTTCCTCTGTTGGTCGCTGTTCGGGGCGCCAATATGTCGTCGCGCACGGAGGGAACACATGCACAATCAATATGATTGATAAAAGTGATCCGTTTATTGTGCTCAAATAATGGGTATATATAGTGTCAAACTGCCACGTACACACAGCTTCCCGTAGTGATTGGTTGGCATATACGGCATTGGGTACATTCCAGGTGCATCTCGGTGATTTTCCCTGCTCATATACACATCCTTCTCTCAAGGTCTCTGCTCCTAGTTCACAGACAATTTTTAGCTACAAGGTAGGCCAGCTGGCCTTCTATCTCTATTGGTTAACGGCCAGGGTTTTTCCACTGCTGGTAACTGTACACAACTGGTGTTTTTTCTCACTTTCACAGAATCTGTGCTTAATTAAGCTCAGACATGGGAACATGACCTTTGCTTGCTAACCATGTCTCCACAGAGGCCCTTTTGGGAGGCCGTTGTGGGAGGCACTTTCGGGGGACACTTTCGGGAGGCAGTGTTGGGAGGCAGTGTTGGGAGGCAGTTTGTGGAGGCCCTTTTGGGAGGCCGTTGTGAGAGGCACTTTTGCGTGGCTATTTGGGAGGCCGTTTTGGGATGCCGTTTTGGGAGGCCGTTTTTGGAGGCAGTTTTTGGAGGCAGTGTGGGGGGGCAGTGTGGGGGGACAGTGTTGGGGGGCAGTTTTGGGGGGCAGTTTGTGGAGGCCGTTTTGGGAGGCCGTTGTGAGAGGCACTTTTGTGTGGCTATTTGGGAGGCAGTTTTGGGAGCCAGATTTGGGAGCCAGTTTTCGGAGGCACTGTCGGGAGGCCCTTTTGGGAGGCAGTTTTGGGAGGCAGTTTTGGGAGCCAGTTTTGGGAGGCAATTTTGGGAGCCAGATTTGGGAGCCAGTTTTCGGAGGCACTGTCGGGAGGCCTTTTTGGGAGGCAGTTTTGGGAGGCAGTTTTGGGAGGCAGTTTTGGGAGCCAGATTTGGGAGCCAGTTTTCGGAGGCACTGTCGGGAGGCCCTTTTGGGAGGCAGTCTTTGGAGGCCGTTTTGGGAGGCAGTCTTTGGAGGCCGTTTTGGGAGGCAGTCTTTGGAGGCCCTTTTGGGAGGCAGTCTTTGGAGGCCCTTTTGGGAGGCAGTCTTTGAAGGCACTTTTGGGAGGCAGTCTTTAGAGGCCCATTTGGGAGGCCGTTTCGGTGGCAGTTTCGGGAGCCAGTTTTCCGACGCCCTTTTGGGAGGCCCTTTTGGGAGGCCCTTTTGGGAGGCCCTTGTGGGAGGCCATTGTGGGAGGCCATTGTAGGAGGCACTTTCGGGGAACACTTTCTGAAGGCAGTGTTGGGAGGCAGTGCTGGGAGGCAGTGTTTGGAGGCAGTGTTGGGAGGCAGTGTTGGGAGGCAGTGTTGGGAGGCAGTGTTGGGAGACAGTTTTGGGAGGCAGTTTTGGGAGGCAGTTTGTGGAGGCCCTTTTGGGAGGCCGTTGTGAGAGGCACTTTTGCGTGGCTATTTGGGAGCCAGATTTGGGAGGCAGTCTTGGGAGGCAGTCTTGGGAGGCAGTCTTGGGAGGCAGTTTTGGGATGTCCTTTTGGGAGGCCCTTTTGGGAGGCGCTTTCGGGAGGCCGTTTCGGGAGGCCGTTTCGGGAGGCCCTGTTGGGAGGCCCTTTTGGGAGGCAGTTTTGAGAGCCAGTTTTCAGAGGCCGTTTCGGGAGGAAGTTTTTGGAGGCAGTTTTGAGAGGCAGTTTTTGGAGGCCCTGTTGGGAGGCACTTTCGGGAGGCAGTTTTTGGGGGCAGTGTGGGGGGGCAGTGTGGGGGGGCAGTTTTGGGAACCAGTTTTCCGAGGCCCTGTTGGGAGGCCCTTTTGGGAGGCAGTTTTGAGAGCCAGTTTGTGGAGGCCCTTTTGGGAGGCTGTTGTGAGAGGCACTTTTGCGTGGCTATTTGGGAGCCAGATTTGGGAGCCAGTTTTGGGAGCCAGTTTTGGGAGCCAGTTTTGGGAGCCAGATTTGGGAGGCCCTGTTGGGAGGCCCTTTTGGGAGGCACAATTGGGAGGCAGTTTCGGGATGCACATTCGGGAGGCACATTCGGGAGGCACATTCGGGAGTCACATTCAGGAGGCCGTTTTGGGAGGCCGTTTTGGGAGCCAGTTTTCCGAGGCACTTTTGGGAGGCCTTCTTGGGAGGCCCTTTTGGGAGGCCATTTTGGGAGGCACATTTGGGAGGCCGTTTTGGCAGGCACATTTGGGAGGCCGTTTTGGGGAACACTTTCTGGAGGCAGTGTTGGGAGGCCCTGTTGGGAGGCCCATTTGGGGGGCACATTTGGGGGGCACATTTGGGGGCACATTCGGGAGGCCGTTTCGGGAGGCCATTTCGGGAGGCCGTTTCTGGAAGCACTTTCGGGAGGCACTTTCGAGAGGCACTTTCGGGAGGCACTTTCGGGAGGCACTTTTGACAGTCCCTTTTGGGAGGCACTTTTGACAGTCCCTTTCAGGAGGCACTTTTGACAGTCCCTTTCGGGAGGCACTTTTGACAGTCCCTTTTGACAGTCCCTTTTGACAGTTCCTTTTGGGAGGCCCGGTTGGGAGGCCCTTTTGGGAGGCCCTTTTGGGAGGCGCTTTTGGGAGGCCGTTTCGGGAGGCCGTTTCGGGAGGCCCTGTTGGGAGGCCCTGTTGGGATGCCTTGTTGGGAGGCCCTGTTGGGAGGCCCTGTTGGGAGGCCCTTTTGGGAGGCAGTTTTGAGAGCCAGTTTTCAGAGGCCGTTTCGGGAGGAAGTTTTTGGAGGCAGTTTTGAGAGGCAGTTTTTGGAGGCCCTGTTGGGAGGCACTTTCTGGAGGCAGTGTTGGGAGGCAGTGTTGGGAGGCAGTGTTGGGAGGCAGTGTTGGGAGGCCCTTTTGGGAGGCCCTGTTGGGAGGCATTTTTGGGAGGCCCTGTTGGGAGGCCCTGTTGGGAGGCTCTTTTGGGAGGCAGTTTTGGGAGGCAGTTTTGGGAGGCAGTTTTCCGAGGCACTTTTGGGAGGCCTTCTTGGGAGGCCCTTTTGGGAGGCCATTTTGGGAGGCACATTTGGGAGGCCGTTTTGGCAGGCACATCTGGGAGGCCGTTTTGGGGAACACTTTCTGGAGGCAGTGTTGGGAGGCCCTGTTGGGAGGCCCATTTGGGGGGCACATTTGGGGGGCACATTTGGGGGCACATTCGGGAGGCCGTTTCGGGAGGCCATTTCGGGAGGCCGTTTCTGGAAGCACTTTCGGGAGGCACTTTCGAGAGGCACTTTCGGGAGGCACTTTCGGGAGGCACTTTTGACAGTCCCTTTTGGGAGGCACTTTTGACAGTCCCTTTCAGGAGGCACTTTTGACAGTCCCTTTCAGGAGGCACTTTTGACAGTCCCTTTCGGGAGGCACTTTTGACAGTCCCTTTTGACAGTCCCTTTTGACAGTTCCTTTTGGGAGGCCCGGTTGGGAGGCCCTTTTGGGAGGCCCTTTTGGGAGGCGCTTTTGGGAGGCCGTTTCGGGAGGCCGTTTCGGGAGGCCCTGTTGGGAGGCCCTGTTGGGATGCCTTGTTGGGAGGCCCTGTTGGGAGGCCCTGTTGGGAGGCCCTTTTGGGAGGCAGTTTTGAGAGCCAGTTTTCAGAGGCCGTTTCGGGAGGAAGTTTTTGGAGGCAGTTTTGAGAGGCAGTTTTTGGAGGCCCTGTTGGGAGGCACTTTCTGGAGGCAGTGTTGGGAGGCAGTGTTGGGAGGCAGTGTTGGGAGGCAGTGTTGGGAGGCCCTTTTGGGAGGCCCTGTTGGGAGGCATTTTTGGGAGGCCCTGTTGGGAGGCCCTGTTGGGAGGCTCTTTTGGGAGGCAGTTTTGGGAGGCAGTTTTGGGAGGCAGTTTTGGGAGGCAGTTTGTTGAGGCCCTTTTGGGAGGCTGTTGTGGGAGGCGCTTTTGCGTGGCTATTTGGGAGGCAGTTTTGGGAGGCAGTTTTGGGAGGCAGTTTTGGGAGGCAGTTTTTGGAGGCAGTTTTTGGAGCCAGTTTTGGTAGCCAGTTTTGGGAGGCACTGTCGGGAGGCAGTTTTTGGAGGCCCTTTTGGGAGGCAGTCTTTGGAGGCACTTTTGGGAGGCAGTCTTTAGTGGCTGTTTTGGGAGACCATTTTGGGTGGCTGTTTTGGGAGGCCATGTTTGGAGACCCATTTGGCAGGCCGTTTTGGGAGGCCGTTTTGGGACGCCGTTTTGGGAGGCCGTTTCAGGACGCATTTTTGGAAGCCAGTTTCGGGACGCAGTTTCGGGAGGCCGTTTCGCGGCGCAGTTTTGGGAGGCACTGTTGGGAGGCACTTTTGGTAGGCACTGCTGGGAGGCACTGTTGGGAGGCACTGTTGGGAGGCACTGTTGGGAGGCACTTTTGGGAGGCACTTTTGGGAGGCACTTTTGGGAGGCATTTTTGGCAGGAACTTTTGGGGAGCAGTTTTGGGAGGCACTTTTGCATGGTGCTTTCGTGAGGCACTTTTGGGAGGCTGTTTTGGGAGGCCTTTTGGAAGGCTGTTTTGGGATGCAGATCTGGGAGGCCGTTCTGGGTGCCGTTCGGGGAGGCCCTATTGGGAGCTAGTTCTCGGAGGCACGTTTAGGAGGCACTTTTCGGTGGCAGTTTTGGGAGGCACTTTTGGGAGGCACTTTTGGGAGTCATTTTTGGGAGGCCGTTCTAGGGGGCCGTTCTGAGAGGCCGTTCTGGGAGGCCGCCCTGGGAGGCACTTTTGGGAGGCAGTTTTGGGAGGCGCTTTTGGGAGGCACTGTTAGGAGGCACTGTTGGGAGGCAGTGTTGGGAGGCAGTTTTGGGAGGCCGTTCTGGGAGGCCGTTCTGGGAGGAACTTTTGGGAGGCCCTTTTGGGAGGCCCTTTTGGGAGGTGCTTTTGGGAGGCCGTGTTGGGACGCAGTTTCGGGACGCAGTTTTGGGAGGCCGTTTCGGGACGCAGTTTCGGGAGGCCGTTTCGCGGCGCAGTTTTGGGAGGCACTGTTGGGAGTGCCGTCAGACCCTGGCTACGCACATGGGAGGCACTGTTGGGAGGCAATTTTGGGAGGCAGTTTTGTGAGGCACTTTTGTGAGGCAAAATTGTGAGGCCCTTTTGGGAGGCAATTTTGGGAGGCACTTTTGGGAGGCACTTTTGGGAGACACTTTTGGGAGGCACTTTTGGGAGGCACTTTTGGGAAGCACTTATGGGAGGTACTTATGGGAGGCCGTTCTGGGAGGCACTTTTGGGAGGCACTTTTGGGAGGCACTTTTTGGGAAGCACTTTTGGGAGGCAGTTTTTTAGGCAGTTTTGGGAGGCAGTTTTGGGAGGCAAATTTGGGAGGCACTTTTGGGAGGCACTATTGAGAGGCACTTTTGAGAGGAAATTTGGGTGTCACTTTTGAGAGGCACTTTTGAGAGTCACTTTTGAGAGGCACTTATGAGAGGCATTTTTGGGAGGCTGTTCTGGGAGGCCGTTCTGGGAGGCCGTTCTGGGAGGCTGTTTTGGGAGGCCGTTTTGGGAGGCAGTTTTGGGAGGCAGTTTTGGGAGGCAATTTTAGGAGGCCATTTTGGGGGCTAGTTCTCGGAGGCACATATGGGAGGCCGTTCTGGGAGTGCGTTCTGGGAGGCCGTTCCGGGAGGCCGTTCGGAGAGGCACATTCCGGAGGCACTTTGGGGAGGCACCTTAGGGAGGCTCTTTATTTGGAGGCAGTTTTGGGAGGCCTTTCTGGGAGGCCCTTTTGGGAGGCCCTTTTGGGAGGCCCTTTTGGGAGGCCTTTTGGGAGGCAGCTCTGGGAGGCCGTTCTGGGAGGCAGATTTGGGAGGCAGTTTTGGGAGACAGTTTTGGGAGGCAGTTTTGGTTGGCAGTTTTGGGAGGCAGTTTTGGAAGGCAGTTTTTAGAGGCACTTTTGGGAGGCACTTTTATGAGGCACTTTCGGGAGGTACTTTCGTGTGGCAGTTTTGGGTGGTACTTTTGCGAGGCACTTTTGGGAGGAACTTTTGGGAGGCAGTTTAGGAGGCACTTTTAGGAGGTATTTTGGGAGACATTTTTGGGGGCAGTTTTGGGAGGTCGTTTTGGTGGCAGTTTCGGGGGCCGTTTCGGGGGCCCTTTTGGGAGGCCCTTTTGGGAGCCAGTTTTCGGAGGCACCTTTAGGAGGCGCTGTTGGGAGGCAGTGTTGGGAGGAAGTTTTGGGAGGCCGTTCTGAGAGGCAGTTCTGGGAGGCCGTTTTGGGAGTCCGTTTTGGGAGGCCGTTTTGGGAGCCAGTTCTCGTAGGCACATTTGGAGGCTGTTCTGAGATGCTGTTCGGTGAGGCACTTTCGGGAGGCTCTTTCGGGAGGCACCTTAGGGAGGCTCTTTTGGGAGGCAGTTTTGGGAGGCAGTTTTGGGATGCAGTTCTGGGAGGCAGTTTTGGAAGGCAGTTTTGGGAGGCAGTTTTGGGAGGCAGTTTTTAGAGGCACATTCTGGAGGCACTTTCAGGAGGCACTTTTGGGTGGCAGTTTCGGGAGGCGCTTTCGGGTGGCAGTTTTGGGAGGTACTTTTGCGAGGCACCTTAGGGAGGAATTTTTGGGAGGCAGTTTAGGCGGCAATTTGAGAGGTAGTTTGGGAGACATTTTTGGGGGGCAGTTTTGGGAGGACGTTTTGGTGGCAGTTTCGGGGGGCCTTTTAAGGGGCCCTTTTGAGAGGACATTTTGGGAGACCATTTTGGGAGGCCCTTTTCGGAGGCCCTTTTGGGAGGCAGTTTTGGGAGGCACTGTTGGGAGGCACTGTTAGGAGGCACTGTTGGGAGGCACTGTTGGGTGGCACTGTTGGAAGGCTGTTTTGGGAGGCACTTTTGGGAGGCAGTTTTGGGAGGCAGTTTTGGGAGGTAGTTATGGGAGGCAATTTTGGGAGGCCATTTTTAGAGCCAGTTCTCGGAGGCACGTTTGGGAGGCACTTTTGGGAGCCAGTTTTCGGAGGCATGTTTGTGAGGCCGTTTTGGAAGGCCGTTCTGGGAGGCTGTTCTGGGAGGCCGTTCTGGGAAGCATTTTCGGGAGGCAGTTTTGGGAGACACCTTAGGGAGGCAGTTTTGGGAACCACATTTGAAAGGCAGTTATGGGAGGAACTTTCGTGAGGCAAAATTGGGAGGCACTTTTGGATGCACTTTTGGGAGGCACTTTTGGGGGGCACTTTAGGGGGGCACTTTTGGGAGGCACTTTTGGGTGTCACTTTTGAGAGGCACTTTTGAGAGGCACTTTTGGGAGGCACTTAAGAGAGGCATTTTTGGGAGGCCGTTTTGGGAGGCTGTTCAGGGAGGCCCTTCTGGGAGGCCGTTCTGGGAAGCATTTTCGGGAGGCAGTTTTGGGAGACACCTTAGGGAGGCAGTTTTGGGAGCCACATTTGAAAGGCAGTTATGGGAGGAACTTTCGTGAGGCAAAATTGGGAGGCACTTTTGGGAGGCACTTTTGGGTGTCACTTTTGAGAGGCACTTTTGAGAGGCACTTTTGGGAGGCACTTATGAGAGGCATTTTTGGGAGGCCGTTTTGGGAGGCCGTTCTGGGAGGCCCTTCTGGGAGGCCGTTCGGGGAGGTACTTTCGGGAGGCACTTTGGGGAGGCTTCTTATGGAGGCTCTTTTGGGAGGCAGTTTTGGGAGGCCGTTTTGGGAGGCCCTTTTGGGAGGCCGTTTTGGGAGGCCGTTCGGGGAGGCCGTTCGGGGAGGTACCTTCAGGAGGCACTTTGGGGAGGATCCTTAGGGAGGCTCTTTTCGGAGGCCCTTTTGGGAGGCCGTTTTGGGAGGAACTTTTGGGAGGCAGTTTAGGAGGCACTTTTGGGAGGTAGGTTGGGAGACATTTTCGGAAGCAGTTTTGGGAGGACGTTTTGGTGGCTGTTTCGGGGGTCCGTTTCCGGGGCCCTTTTCGAAGGCACTTTTGGGAGGCCATTTTGGGAGGCTATTTTGGGAGGCTATTTTGGGAGGCCCTTTTGGGAGGCCCTTCTGGGAGGCAGTTTTGGGAGGCCATTCTGGGTAGGGCGTTCTGGAGGCACATTCGGGAGGCACCTTAGGGAGGCCGTTTTGGGAAGCTGTTTTGGGAGGCAGCTTTGGGAGGCAGTTTTGGGAGGTAGTTTTGGGAGGCAATTTTGGGAGGCACTTTTGGGAGCCAGTTCTCGGAGGCACTTTTGGGAGGCTGTTCTGGGAGGCCGTTTTGGGAGGCCGTTCTGGGAGGCACTTTCCGGAGACTCCTTAGGGAGGCACTTTTGTGAGGCACTTTTGTGAGGCACTTTTGGGAGGCACTTTTGGGAGGCTGTTTTGGGAGGCCCTTCTGGGAGGCCCTTTTCGGAGGCCCTTCTGGTAGGCCGTTCGGGGAGGTACTTTCGGGAGGCACTTTGGGGAGGCTTCTTAGGGAGGCTCTTTTGGGAGGCAGTTTTGGGAGGCCGTTCTGGGAGGGCCTTTTGGGAGGCCGTTCTGGGAGGCCGTTCTGGGAGGCTGTTTTGGGAGGCAGTTTTGGGAGGTTGTTTTGGGAGGCACTTTTGGGAGGCAGTTTTGGGAGGCACTTTCGGGAGGCACTTTCGGGAGGCAGTTTTTAGAGGCACTTTCGGGAGGCACTTTCAGGAGGCACTTTCGGGTGGCAGTTTTGGGAGGTTCTTTTGGGAGTCCTTTTTGGGAGGCCGTTTTGGGAGCCAGTTTTCGGAGGCACGTTTGGGAGGCACTTTTGGGAGTCAGTTTTGGGAGGCACTTTCTGGAGGCACTTTTGGGAGGCTGTTTTGGGAGGCAGTCTTTGGAGGATGTTTTGGGAAGCACTTTTGGGAGGCAGTTTTGAGAGCCAGTTTTCAGAGACACTATTAGAAGGCACGTTTGTGTGGCAGTTTTGGGAGGCAATTTTGGGAGGCACTTTAGGGAGGCTCTTTTGGGAGGCTATTTTGGGAGGCAGTTCTGGGAGGCAGTTCTGGGAGGCAGTTTTGGGAGGCAGTTTTGGTAGGCCCTTTTGGGAGGCTTTTTTTGGAGGCACTGTTGGGAGGCAGTTTTGAGAGGCAGTTTTGGGAGGCTGTTTTCGGAGGCAGTTCTCGGGGGCACGTTTGGGAGGCCGTTCTGGGAGGTAGTTCTGGGAGGCACTTCTGAGAGGCCGTTCTGGGAGCCAGTTCTCGGAGGCACGTTTGGGAGGCAATTTTCACTGTCAGTTTTGGGAGTCACTTTTGGGAGGCAGTTTTGGGAGGTAGTTTTGGGAGGCACTTTTGGGAGGCCGTTTTGGGAGCCAGTTCTCGGAGGCACGTTTGGTAGGCCTTTTTGGGTGGCAGTTTTGGGTGGCAGTTTTGGGAGTCAGTTTTGGGAGTTCGTTTTGGGAGGCTGTTTTGGGAGGGTGTTCTGGGAGACACTTCTGGGAGGCACTTTTGAGAGGCACTTTTGGGAGGCACTTTTGGGAGGAATTTTGAGAGCCAGTTTTCTGAGGCACTATTGGAAGGCACTTTTGCATGGCACTTTTGGGCAGGAATTTTGGGAGGCCGTTTTTAGAGACAATTTTAGGAGGCAGTTCTGGGAGGCAGTTTTGGAAGGCAGTTAGAAAGTTTCAACTAAGAATTTGTTAATGTATATGTGGAGCCATAAGATAAGCTCCAGTGTAAAATTGAAATCTTTAGGGTAAAAAAAAGAGAGAAAAGTTGCTGCCTGTAGCTATCCCACAAGAAACCAGAAAGGGGGGAGTGGCCCAGGAGGAGAAGAAACAAGGATTACATGGAAAGGGTTGTGAACAGATTCCACAGGTTGCACTCAAAGGGAAAATGCCCTCAGAATCAAAAGAAACACTGGAGACTTAGATCAGGATAGGCAGAGAGAATTATTGCTATAGATGAAGATTGAGGAGGAGAGGGGGAAGATACGAATCCCTCCCCAGCAGAGCCCCTGGCTACAGTTAGGTTGAGGAATGAGAAGGTAAAATTCCTTGTAGAAACAGAAGCTACTTATTCCGTTATAAATACTTGTAAAGGGCAATTAAGAAAACAAACCGCTGCAGGCATTGGTGCCACAGGTGGACAGGAACCCGGCCTTCCTTTACATTTGAGAAACTGGCAAACAGAGGTTGAGCCATCAAGTTCTTTGCATGCCCAAGTGCCCTATGCTGTTATTGGATAGGGATTTACTGAGTAAATTACATGCATCCATTAGGGTTAAAGAAAGAAAATTCAGGTCCATGTTCCCGATGAAAAGGCTGTGGAGGCCCCAGTTTTTATGTTACAGAAACCAGGCACTGAGCCAGATATCCCAGAGGAAGTGGGTACATCCACAAGTATGGGCTGCTGGAGCACCGGGACCATCACGAGCTGCAGAAGCAGTAACTATTTCTCTGAAACCAAACATTACACCGCTAAGACAGAAACAGGATCCTATAAAAATTGAAGCAAGAAAAGGACTAGAGACCCTAATAGAAAAAATTATCAAATACTTTGGGACAAAAATGGACCGTATTTGTACTTCACAGGCTAACAACCATTCTGGAACAGAAAAGCAGTCATTGGCTTTCCCCAAGCAGGCTGTGATTCTATGACAAGAAGACGTAGACTTCAAAGTATCAAACCTTTTGAAGCAGCAGTGGTTTTGACAACAGATTCAGAAGCAGGAGAGCTGACTCACAACTGTTTACAGACCATAACATAATAGAGCTAAACCAAACATAATAGAGGCTAAAGCCCTACATTCCTCCTCCCCCAACACATCAGCAGAGAAAGCTGAGCTGATGGTGCTACTGAGACTTCTGAAATTGTCAGAAAGTCAAAATCTTCTTTTAAGGCACATCAGTTTGATAACACTCCAGAGAATATTGGTAATCACATTGCTGACAAAGCAGCCGAAGAAGCTGTGGGTGGGGACCTTTCATTCCTATTGCCTTATAAGTATCAGAGCTTGGGTAATGAAGTTCCAAGTTATCAAACAGAGGATGGGAAATTACCTATTCTTAGGAGCCAAGAAGCCCGATGAAGGATGGTGGGTTACACACATGCCTCCTGCACACAGAAGGCTCCTGCTTTGCACCCACCATGTGTTTCAAGGCAACACTAAAAGAGGATTGCAAAGTCAAAGAACATGTACCTGGATGCGCAGGGCAGCCACGGGAGATGCAGCCTCCCGAGGGAGGGCTCTCCTCTGCACTGGTTCCTGCAGGGCTCTGGCTCCTTCAATAGCCCACGCTCAGCGTGGGGGCCCCGTCACAATGGGCGTCTCCACAGCGACCACCACGGCTTTGTGATGGCGGCAGCATCGTGCCCATGGCACTGGGCACCCAGGGGTGCTCCAGGAGTCACTGTGGGGGGACCAGCCTCTGCCCAGCCGGCTCAGGGGGGTCCAGCACAGCATATAGCATATAGCAAGACACAGCATATCATAGAACAACAGAGCATAGCATAGCTATGGAGAACCCACTGCCCTGACACCTCAGTATCTGGAGGTGAACTCACCCCCAGCCAGCAGTGCGAATCATCGGGGCCTAGGTTCTGGGGAGACGCTGGCTCAGGCAGTTGGCTGTGTCCCATCTGCCTTGACAAACTGCCACCACAATCTTCAAGTGGCCCATGTCTACTGTGCCCAGAGGCTGGGATGCAAAGCAGAGAATTACAAGGGTGTCCCAGTCACTCTGGGGAACCCCAAATGTGGTTTTACACAGGGTTCTCACAACCTTCAAATGGTCACGTACCACACACTTGGACTGAGCACTAGCACCGTCATTACTAGTCCTAGTCAAACTCTGCCAGGCGCTCATGCTACTTCTGCTGCAGTCCTGCTCTTGTCTATTGAGGCAGATGCCGCTGGACCAGTCCTGCAAGAGATACTGATTAATGGTGTGTGGGACAGTGGGAGGGTTTCAAAGACATGCTGGAGGGGCTGGGATTCTGCCATTATTTCTGCTGTGCTGCAATACCCCTTCTCCTTCACAGACAGCTCTAAGATACGCTAAAGAAAAGTCCTAGTTCCAGGGCTGGGATGAAGCTTCCAGGAAAAATCCACTACCTCATCACATTACAGTGCACATATAAATATATAGAGACACACGTATAAATAAAAGACCTATGAATACTTTAAAGACTGGTTGATCTAGTAGTTAGAGGAAGAGAATTTTCATCACATGCCTTGTGGGTCCCACCAAGCAGGGTCCCAAACACCAGTAACAGGGTGACGAGAGGCAGCAAAGATGCCATCCCAGGGGGATCAGTCTCCTGAGAGGGGGGAGGAAATAACAACCCAAAAGTGAAACAGCCTGAAGCAAGCACTGATGTTCCCTCCCTCAGCTGGCAGACACACTGCCTTCCTGCAGTGTCATTTCTCTGCTGAGAAACAGAGTTAAGGCTAAAAATCAGCTTTTCTTAGAATCACAGAATCATTGCATTTGAAAAGACCCTTGAGAACATCGAGTCCAGCCTTTAACCTGTCCTTAACAAGTCCACATGCTGACCATGACAACATCGCTGTGGGATACCCTGTTTGGATGGTCACCAACAGCAACTGGAAGCAAGTCAAATTTTACAGCCTACCATAATTTCACTCATTTCTATTCTATCCTGTTTGTTGTTAAACATTCTGCTCTACATTAGAGCATGGAAATCAGCTGGACAAGTTACCTTACTGCAGAAACCCCTTGCATAGATCATGGGACTTAAACACATTTAACAATCTCTTAATAACTGAGTACACCAAACATTTCCCTCAATTTGTAACTGGAATTCAGCACTACTCTGTTTGGAGGCACAGAGACAAGGGGTGACCACACCACTCTGTGAGAAGGGTGGATTGAGGGAGACCTTTGTTGCTTTTTCTACCAAAAAAAAAAAAACACAGGGAGGAGGGAATGAAATATTACCTTTAATAACAAAAATATATTCCAATTACTATGGAAAATATGGAGCAAGATGCTAAAGCCCAACAGGTTTTACCAGGAAGAACAACAATTAACTAAAAATTCCCTCCTGTGCTGTTTCCTTTCCCAGCCCATGGATAGTTTCCTCAATAACTGACAAGTGCACATGACACAGGAAGAGATCTGTGTGTCTACTGCACATGCAGGTGAACAACTCTTGTTGGTGTTAGATCTGTAGAGCCAGACTTATCTCCAAAGCAATTCAACCATGTACCAAGGAAGCAGGCAGGTAATTTTCAGCTGTATCTTGAACCCTGCCAGGGATGGGGCAGCCACAGCTTCGCTGGGCACCCTGTGCCTATGTCCCACCACCCTCAAGGGAGCAACATCCAAGATCTCACCTCAGTCTCCCCTCTCTGTCAGGTTAAAGCCGTTCCCCCTTGTCCCATCCCCACAGGCCTTTCTTTTCCACACAAGAAATGAGGCCAGATCCCAGGATTTAAGGCAGCTTCAGCACTCAGCTGCTGCCTCAGCCAGCACAACTCGCACACTGAGGCCGAAGCAGCCACTCTGGGGAAGTCACTTGAGGTGTTCTTGGCAACTCCTAAAGCACCCCAAGATCGCCATCGCCACCCACCTCGTTCCATGCTCCTGTGTCCACAAGCGTCACCGGCTCCGAGACGCCAAGACGGGAACCACCAGAGGAGCTGCTCTTGCCTCCTCCACCAGTAGCTTGTGTTCCGTGGGGCAGCTATGGTCTCCCAGTGCCTTCACTGAAGGGTTCCGTGGGGTTCCATGACCTCACACACCTGAACACGCAGATTTCCAGAATCAGCCACCCCTGTGCTCCCATGTCCCTATGGTCATTGTGATGCATGAGCTCTGACTGGGTCCATGGGTTGCTCTGACGGTGCTGCAGGCATTCTCTGGGATTCTCTAGGAGTATCCCCAGGATGCTCTGGGGATGCTTTAGGTGTCACCGCAGACCAAATCCCTCCCAAATCTGGCAAACAGGGAGTTTATTGGATTTTTTTTATTCCAATCTTGCCACGAGCAAGGAGCATTTTCTCCATCCTGACCCTTATTCAATAGAATTTCTCTCCTTCTCATCAAATCTATATTAAATCAGTGGTAAATCCGGGCAGAGCTGCCTCTCTGCATGCCTTGAACCAGGAAAGACCTGCTGCCGGATGGGTATCGTTCTGGGCAACCTGTGACAGTGTCCCACCACGCTCACTGGGAAGAACTTCCTCCTAAGGTCCCATCTTATTCACCCCCTTCTGTCAACTTAAAGCCGTTCCCACTTGTCTGATCACTACATGCCCTTGTAAAGAATCCCCTTCCAGCTTTCTTGTAGGCATCAAACAGATACTAGAATGAAAAATCATTGCCTAAGTCATCATCTAAATTATCATTTATATTATCTTCAAATCGTTGTGAATTCACAGTTGAATTAAAATTCAATTATTGCTAAATCACCATTGGATTCCCATTTGATTTTAATTCAGTCACTGATTAATTACCATTGGTCATTAATAAGGCCCTTTCAGTTATCCCCACAAGGATGACTTGTCTGAACCATTCCCCTCTGAAGCACAATGAGTCACAGCTCCAAGTCCACTTCCCTTCAGGTGTGCAGCAGCAGATCCAGCAAGTGCCCCTGCTCCGAATCGGTTCCTTGGCCTCCCTCTGCTCAGCTTTGGGCCAAGGCAGAGGAGCAGGCCTGCTGTCCTGTGGCTGGTCACTCCGCTAAGGTGGTCGTGTGTTCTCAGAAGCCCCAACAGAAGGTGGGGATGCTCAAAGGCTGGTAGTTGCAAAGCAGAGGAGGAGAGGTGGGCAGGCTGCCTTACCTTTCCTGGGCGGTAGTCTGCTGGCCCTGGCTTCTCTGTTTTGTCTCCTCCACGGCTGCTTTTGGTTCCATCGTGTACGTGGGACCCCCTTTTCTGTAGATGTCCAGTTCCACCTTGGGGAATGCAGCAGGACCGGATGTCTGTAAGAGAGGCAGGGAGGTTGCTGGGCATACAAGTGTTCTGCTGACAGGCAGGGTACTCAACAAAACGATCACACACTGGCTGGATAACATGCACAGTAAATTAAACAAGCACACTAAAGCAAACTGGGTAGATATCACTGTATAGTAAATAAGTACAATAAAACAAACCATATATGTGTATAAATATATAAGTAAAGTACAGAGGAAAATTAGCAATGTATCAAATCAATACTGCATAGAGAGAACAGAGATTAAGAAGAAACACATCACCAGTCACCACCGAATCATCATCCAGGCCCACACTTCAGCTGGAAGCCGCCTTGCAGCCGATGGCAGGAGTCTCAGGTAATGGGGAAGTTCCTATGCAGTGCGTCCACCTATAGGTGAGGCCTCAAATTCGGCTACAAGAGACTCCTGCTTTTATACCCTTAGAAACAGAAGGGGCTTTATGCCAGCTCTGTTACTGTTGACTCGCGGGGCCGTGCAGTTTCTCATCATCTCAGTGTTGGCTGCACTGAGAGCATTGGCCAGGCACCCCGGCGTGCCCAAGTGGGAAGCTCATAGAACAGCTGCTCCCTCACAGTCAGTATTTACAACACAGATTCCACCAGGGCTGAGAATTGTGAGTCTGCTATGTTGATGGTTGCCACCAAATAGTTCAGGATTGCCTTTGCACCAGCATCAGGACTGCAAGAAAACACCCAGTTTGGGCAGTGTCTATAATCTACCAATTGTGGACATGCTGTATCAGTTTGCTCCTTCTCACACCCTTTCCCCTAACTGGAAGGATTGAGGACGGCCCCTACCTGGGTCCCCAAACCCTTGGGTAGAGAGCATTCTGGAGGGTAGATTTTGTCTAGTTAAGCCCACCAGCACTTTTGGATCATTGACTAATGCTGTGCTTGAGCAATGTGGGCATCTCCCCACTGCCCAGTCCTGCCAGCCCATCTGTGCCAAGCACTTACAATCAACTGAGGGAAGCAGAGTGATGAGGGCGTATTTAATAAAATGCTCAGTAATACTAAGGCCGTAAATGATAGAATCACAGAATATCTCCCTGCTGAACACAAGTGCATGTCCTGTCTTTCACAGTGCTACCTCCTGTGCTCTTCAACTTGCCTTCTTGAGCTTACGTGGTTTACCTTTAATGCTTATTTCTAGTCAAGGTAGTTTGAATCCTACTAACCCTTAAAGCTGTCACAATGTAATTAGAGAAACGCAAGCTGGATCAAACTATTTTTAAAGAAGTATTCTGTTAGAAACTTGCATGCCAGAAGATAACTGCTCTTTTGTTGGATTTAGTCTCAATTACCTTTATGCAGATGTTGGTTTGGGGCTGCAGCTGTGGAGCTGTTGGTGACTCCCATCCAATGCAAGTGGGTGCATTCAATGGCAGGTCCTGCCGCCATCCCCAGCATGCCCAGCCCCTGCCCCAGAGTGGGCTCCATCAGTGCCTGCACCTCCCCTGCTGGGTCAGGCCTCGCTTTTTGTGCCCTCCTGGCACAGCCCAGACCACCTCACCCCACCGCATCCCTGCTGTACCCCCTGCCCACCCCGCTCCATCCCCTCCCACAGCCCTAATCCCTCCACTGCATCTCTGCCCCCGACCCCCTGCCCCCCATCTCAATCCCAACCCACAGCCCTGCCCTTCCCACTCAATCCCTGACACAGCCCTGCTCACTCTGCTCCTGCCTGCCTCCTTTGGGCTCCATCCCACCCGATCCTGGTTCAATCCCGGCTCCATCCTTCTCCATCTCGGCTCCATCCGGCTCGGTCCTAGTTTGATCCTGGCTCTATGCCCGGTTCAATCCCAGCTCCATCCCACTTGTACCTGGTTTGATCCTGGCTTCGAAGGTTCCTGCTAAGAAACACCAAGTGCTGGAACTCACCTGCCTCTGCCCCGGGAGCAGGGTCAGGCCCCACAGCTCTGCTCCTGCCAGCGCTGCCGAGCCCTACAGGCACTTGATGGTGCCATCAGAGCGCTCCACACACCGCAGCACGGGCTGGGCCATTGCTGTGGCTCCGTCAGAGGCACAACTGCCTTTGGAAGCTGCCAGAGAACAACAAGAGCTGAGAAGAGGCTGCAGAAGAGCCCTGCTGTGGGGCTGAAAGCCAGGGGTGGTGCAGGGGAAAGGAGAGACTGCAGAGCCTCAGCCCTGGGGCTTCTTTCAGAGGAGGTGGCGCTGCTGCCCTTGATCCTGGCTGTTCTCCAGGCCTGACCTGCCCCCAGTGGTCTCCAGTGGCCTCTGCCGAGGCCAGCAGCAGAGACAGGATGTTCCTGCACAAATGTCTGCACCTGATCCTGGGGCTGACTCAGTGCTGAGAGCTCTTCTGCAGCCAAATGCAGATCCTGTTTTACAGTCACACAGTCACAGTGATATGCGGATAAACTCCACAACTCATTAAAGTTGTAAAGTAGGTATGCTTTATTCAGTGCTGAGATGCATGGGGGATCGTTCCTCCGAAAGCATGCGCAGCCCAGCGTTGTTTCATCCAGTCCCAGCCTCTGCATGCCCAGCGGCCATGGGCACGATGCTGCCGCCATCACAAAGCCGTGGTGGTCGCTGTGGAGACG
Source organism: Psittacula echo (assembly GCF_963264785.1). NCBI lineage: Eukaryota > Metazoa > Chordata > Aves > Psittaciformes > Psittacidae > Psittacula > Psittacula echo. The sequence goes on from NC_137755.1 coordinate 3,113,528, forward strand.
CCCATTGTGACGGGGCCCCCACGCTGAGCGTGGGCTATTGAAGGAGCCAGAGCCCTGCAGGAACCAGTGCAGAGGAGAGCCCTCCCTCGGGAGGCTGCATCTCCCGTGGCTGCCCTGCGCATCCAGGTACATGTTCTTTGACTTTGCAATCCTCTTTTAGTGTTGCCTTGAAACACATGGTGGGTGCAAAGCAGGAGCCTTCTGTGTGCAGGAGGCATGTGTGTAACCCACCATCCTTCATTATGCTTCTTGGCTCCTAAGACTAGGTAATTTCCCATCCTCTGTTTGATAACTTGGAACTTCATTACCCAAGCTCTGATACTTATGAGGCAATAGTAATGAAAGGTCCCCACCCACAGCTTCTTCGGCTGCTTTGTCAGCAATGTGATTACCAATATTCTCTGGAGTGTTATCAAACTGATGTGCCTTAAAAGAAGATTTTGACTTTCTGACGATTTCAGAAGTCTCAGTAGCACCATCAGCTCAGCTTTCTCTGCTGATGTGTTGGGGGAGGAGGAATGTAGGGCTTTAGCCTCTATTATGTTTGGTTTAGCTCTATTATGTTATGGTCTGTAAACAGTTGTGAGTCAGCTCTCCTGCTTCTGAATCTGTTGTCAAAACCACTGCTGCTTCAAAAGGTTTGATACTTTGAAGTCTACGTCTTCTTGTCATAGAATCACAGCCTGCTTGGGGAAAGCCAATGACTGCTTTTCTGTTCCAGAATGGTTGTTAGCCTGTGAAGTACAAATACGGTCCATTTTTGTCCCAAAGTATTTGATAATTTTTTCTATTAGGGTCTCTAGTCCTTTTCTGGCTTCCATTTTTATAGGATCCTGTTTCTGTCTTAGCGGTGTAATGTTTGGTTTCAGAGAAATAGTTACTGCTTCTGCAGCTCGTGATGGTCCCGGTGCTCCAGCAGCCCATACCTGTGGATGTACCCACTTCCTCTGGGATATCTGGCTCAGTGTCTGGTCTCTGTAACATAAAAACTGGGGCCTCCACAGCCTTTTCATCGGGAACATGGACCTGAATTTTCTTTCTTTAACCCTAATGGATGCATGTAATTTACTCAGTAAATCTCTATCCAATACCAGCATAGGGCACTTGGGCATGCAAAGAACTTGATGTCTCAACCTCTGTTTGCCAGTTTCTCAAATGTAAAGGAAGGCCGGGTTCTTGTCCACCTGTGGCACCAATGCCTGAAGCGGTTTGTTTTCTTAATTGCCCTTTACAAGTATCTATAACAGAATAAGTAGCTTCTTTTTCTAGAAGGAATTTTACCTTCCCATTCCTCAACCTAACTGTAGCCAGGGGCTCTGCTGGGGAGAGATTCAAATCTCCCCCCACTCCTCCTCAATCTTCATCTATAGCAATAATTCTCTCTGCCTATCCTGATCTAAGTCTCCAGTGTTTCTTTTGATTCTGAGGGCATTTTCCCTTTGAGTGCAACCTGTGGAATCTGTTCACAAACCTTTTGTCGTGGTTTAAGCCCAGGCCGTAAATTAGAACCACGCAGTCTACTTCCCCCCCCCACACACTCCCCAGAGGGATGGGGAGGAGAATCGAAAGAATGTAACTCCCACGGGTTGAGATAAGAACAGTCCAGTAACTCAGGTATAACACAAATCACTACTGCTGCCACCAATAATAATAATGATAAGAGAAATAACAAGGGAAGAAAATATGATACCGCTCGCCGGAAAAGAGCCCGACCGAAAAGAGGACGTGCCCTTCCGGGTAGCTCCCAGTTACATCCCCGGGCATGACGTGCTGTGGTATGGAATACCTCTTTGGCTAGTTTGGGTCAGGCGTCCTGTCCCTGCTTCCTCCCGGCCCCTCCTCCTCCCTGGCAGAGCATGAGACTCACAAAGTCTTTGGTCAGTCTAAACATCACTGTTATCAGCTTTGTTCCGAGGCTGAAAGTCAAAAACACAGTGCTGCAACAGCTACTAAAAAGGAGAAAAACTGACTGCTACTGCTGAACCCAGGACACCTTTCCATGCAATCCTTGTTTTGTCTCCTCCTGGGCCACTCCCCCCTTTCCTGGTTTCTTGTGGGATAGCTACAGGCAGCAACTTTTCTCTCTTTTTTTTACCCTAAAGATTTCAATTTTACACTGGAGCTTATCTTATGGCTCCACATATACATTAACAAATTCCTAGTTGAAACTTTCTAACCCACAAAACACAATGTTGTATTATATTAATAATTATATTATTTCTAATAATAATGCCTATATTAATAATCAGGGACTGAAAGCCCTCCCCAGTACTATTGAACCATTTGAACCATTTCAGAGAACTTGCACCAGAGCAATAGTGGTCTGATTGTGATAGGTCTCCAAGGCCACATCCATTGTTTTTACCAAATCACATTGGTCCTCCCCGTGAAGATTTTGTACCCTTTTCCTTATGTCTTCCATGGATTGACTTTTTGTTAAATGGCCTAACACTTTCTTTCCTCTGCTTCAGGATCAATAGTAGCATATTTATGCATCACATTTTCTAATCTTCCCACAAATCCAGAAGGTGATTCATTTACATCTTGCTTTATTTCATATAGCTTAGACCAGCTCACTGCCTTGGGGACCGCATTCCTAATGCTGAATAAAATCCACCTCCGCTATTGTTTCAAAGCTTGCCTGTCCCGATTAGGGTCCCAGTTCAGATCAGGGGTAGGTACGTGAAGATTCACTGTACCTGCCTCTGTGCCTGCTGTTATTTGTTGCTGTACTGCCGTCTGAGCTATATGAATAATTATATTTGTGTCAACACTCTGGAAAGCATGATGCATAATTAGCAGCCACTTGTTTCCAACTCTTCAAGTCTATAATGGTAAAGGGAATCTTCATCATGAGCAGACCATCATTACACACAGCTTGACTTAAAGATGTAATCAGAGTTTCCCCTAATTTTCCCCTAGTTTGTTCTGCTGAAGAGCAAAATCCTTCAGCCTGTGCCCCCCCCCAAAAAAAAAAAAAATCTCTGGTGCCTGTGCTAGTACTTGTGCTTGATTCTCATTGTCAGCACCTTCAGCCCCATTATTCACAGTACCCCTTCTCCAGGGGGCTGCCATCAATTCCAAATCCTCCTCCGCATTCCTCAAATGTTTAGTGCATAGTCGCCCTATGGTGAGGCACTGGGAGATGACAACTGCTCCTTGGAACACAAGCTACGGGTGGAGGAGGCAAGAGCAGCTCCTATCCTGGTTCCGGTCTTGGTGCCTCGGCAGGCAGTGGGGCTGCTCTGACACACTGTGACATCACCTGCCACACACTGTGACGTCACCTGCCATGCACTAGGACATCACGGCTCCCACTGCTTATATTGCATGCAGTGACTCCCCACGGCAGTCACTGTGCAGAGACAACTCTGAGAACTTCCCAAAGCAGCACCTGCAGCATCATTGGGCAGCATCCAAGAGGAGTGACCTTCTGCAGTGGCAGCGCCAGCATCCCCAGGTGCATCAACCCTCCACGATGGCCCAAGGGCTCATGGGGATCTTCCATCCTCTGCCTGGGAGTCCCTGTTCCAGGGGCACCCACAGTTCCTCCGGTTGCTGCAGCCCTGGCTTGTGTTAGGAACTGGAGCAGTTCTTTGGTGTGAAGGGTTTCAAGGCTGCCTGGGCAGGCAACGGGGCTGGTGCTGGCCTCAGAGCTGAGCTCCCAATCCCCTGGTCAGGCAGCGTGGCTGATGCTGACATCGGGGTTGAACTCCCATCCCCCTGGGTGGCATTTTGGCTGGGATAGAATTAATTCTCTTTCCTGTGGCTGATGCAGTGCTGTGTTCTGGCTTTATTCTGGCAATAACATTGGTAACACACTGATGCTTTAGTTGTTGCTCAGTAGCATTTACCCTGATCAAGGACTTTTCAGTCTCTCATGCTCTGCAGTGAGGAGGGGCACAAGAAGCTGGGAGGAAGCAGACAGGACCCCTGACCCAAACTAGCCGAAGAGGTATTCCATCCCACAGCACGTCATGCCCAGGATAGAAACTGGGGGAGTCACCCTGCAGGGATGGGATTGGGTCAGGCTGGGTATCGCTCAGTGGGTGTCGTGGTTTAAGCCCCGGCTGTAAATTAGAACCACGCAGTCTACTTCCCCCCCCACACTCCCCAGAGGGATGGGAAGGAGAATCGAAAGAATGTAACTCCCACGGGTTGAGATAAAAACAGTCCAGTAACTCAGGTATAACACAAATCACTACTGCTGCCACCAATAATAATAATGATAAGAGAAATAACAAGGGAAGAGCATACGATACCACTCGCCGGAAAAGAGCCCGACCGCAAAGAGGACGTGCCCTTCCGGGTAGCTCCCAGTTACATCCCCGGGCATGACGTGCTGTGGTATGGAATACCTCTTTGGCTAGTTTGGGTCAGGCGTCCTGTCCCTGCTTCCTCCCGGCCCCTCCTCCTCCCTGGCAGAGCATGAGACTCACAAAGTCCTTGGTCAGTCTAAACATCAGTGTTATCAGCTGTTCCCAGGCCAAAAGTCAAAAACACAGTGCTGCAACAGCTACTAAGAAGGAGAAAAACTGACTGCTACTGCTGAACCCAGGACAGTATCCACCCCTTATTCCATACCATTCACGTCATGCTCAGATCCCACATTTTCCATATACCCTCACTCTCATCTCAGTGCACTGTTATCTTAGTGCACGGACCAATTCCTATAAAGCTACTGAGTCCATTCGGTTCATGATGTTGGGCTCCATCTCTTGTAACAGTCTTTCAGGGCAGGAGAAGCTGTGTGCAGTGTTGGATCGTTGTCTGCTGATGCTGATCATTCCTTTACTGTAGAACTCGTCCGGTTCTATCAAAGTTCATTCTCTGTTGGGATGATGGTCGGAGGGAAGTCGGGGCCAGTCGCTGGTGCCCTGCAGACTTCTAGTTGATGGCTATAGCAGGCAACAGCGTACAATTGAGTTCATTGTCTGTTTTCCCCTAAAATCAAATCCCCTTGAGGTACGCATCGGACTTCCCCATCTTCCTGCATTACCCACCAAGTATATCCAGGTCCCTGAGCAAAAGCAATCCCACGAGTGGGTTTGCCTTTACCTGAAGCAGGAATAACCCAGACTGTCTTCCCCAGCAAATTCTTCATGTGCACCACAGGAACTTTGTCCCCCTCTACAATATGTAAAAGTTCTGACTGGGCTGGGCCAGCCCTGTTGGCAGATCCTCTGGTGTTGACCAACCAGGTGGCCTTTGGTAAGTGTGTATCCCAATGCTTGAAAGTTCCCCCACCCATTGCTCTCAGTGTAGTTTTTAACAGCCCATTATACCGTTCGATTTTCCCAGAGGCTGGTGCATGGTAGGGGATGTGATATACCCACTCAATGCCATGCTCTTTGGCCCAAGTGTCTATAAGGTTATTCCGGAAATGAGTCCCATTATCTGATTCAATTCTTTCTGGGGTGCCATGTCGCCACAAAATCTGGTTCTCAAGGCCCAGGATAGTGTTCCTGGCAGTGGCATGGGGCACAGCGTATATTTCCAGCCATCTGGTGGTTGCTTCCATCATGGTAAGCACATGGCGCTTGCCTTGGCGGGTTGGTGGGAGTGTAATATAATCAATCTGCCATGCCTCCCCATATTTATACGTCAGCCATCATCCTCCATACCAAAGAGGCTTTAACCGTTTGGCTTGTTTAATTGCAGCACATGTTTCACACTCATGAATAACCTGGGCAATAGTGTCCATTGTTAAGTCCACCCCTCGATCACGGGCCCATCTGTATGTTGCATCTCTGCCCTGATGGCCTGAAGTGTCATGGGCCCACCGAGCCAAAAATAATTCACCTTTATGTTACCAATCTAAGTCCATCTGAGCCACTTCAATCTTAGCAGCTTTATCCACTTGTTGGTTGTTCTGGTGTTCCTCAGTGGCCCGACTCTTGGGTACATGGGCGTCTACATGGCGTACCTTCACCACCAGGTTCTGCACCCGGGCAGCGATATCTTGCCACAGTGCAGCAGCCCAGATGGGTTTACCTCTGCGTTGCCAGTTGCTCTGCTTCCATTGCTGCAACAACCCCCACAGGGCATTTGCCACCATCCATGAGTCAGTATAGAGATAAAGTACTGGCCACTTTTCTCGTTCAGCAATGTCCAGGGCCAGCTGGATGGCTTTCACCTTGGCAAACTGACTCGATTCACCCTCCCCTTCAGCAGTTTCTGCAACTTGTCATTGAGGACTCCATACAGCTGCCTTCCATCTCCGATGCTTTCCCACAATACGGCAGGACCCATCAGGAAACAAGGCATACTGCTTTTCACTTTCTGACAGTTTATTATATGGTGGGGCCTCCTCAGCACGCATCACCTCCTCCTCTGGTGACATTCCAAAATCTTTGCCCTCTGGTCAGTCCAGGATGACTTCTAGAATGCCTGGATGACTGGGATTTCCTATTCGAGCTCATTGTGTAATTAGTGCAGCCCATTTACTCCATGTCGCATCGGTCGCATGATGTGTAGAGGAGACCCTGCCTTTGAACATCCAGCCCAGAACGGGCAACCGGGGTGCCAGGAGGAGCTGTGCTTCAGTGCCAATCACCTCCGAAGCAGCTCGAACCCTTTCATAGGCTGCCAGTATCTCTTTCTCAGTTGGGGTATAGCTGGCCTCAGATCCTTTGTATCCCCGACTCCAAAAGCCGAGGGGTCGACCTCGAGTCTCCCCTGAAGCTTTCTGCCAGAGGCTCCAGGTAGGACCATTCTCCCCGGCTGCGGTGTACAGTACATTTTTTACATCTGGCCCAGTCCGGACTGGTCCAAGGGCTACTGCATGAACTATCTCACATTTAATTTGCTCAAAGGCTTGTTGTTGCTCAGGGCCCCATTTAAAATCATTCTTCTTCCGGGTCACACGATAGAGAGGGCTTACAATCAAAATGTAATTTGGGATGTGCGTTCTCCAGAACCCCACAGCACCCAAGAAAGCTTGTGTTTCTTTCTTATTAGTTGGTGGAGACATTGCTGTTATTTTGTTGATCACATCTGTAGGGATCTGGCGACGTCCATCTTGCCATTTTATTCCCAAAAACTGAATCTCCTGTGCAGGTCCCTTGACCTTACTCCGCTTTATGGCAAAACCAGCTTTCAGCAGGATTTGGATTATTTCCCTCCCTTTCTCAAAGACTTCTTCTGCTGTATCACCCCACACAATAATGTCATCAATGTACTGCAGGTGTTCTGGAGCTTGCCCCTGTTCCAGTGCATTCTGGATCAGTCCATGGCAAGTGGTAGGGCTGTGTTTCCACCCCTGGGGCAGTCGATTCCAAGTGTACTGGACACCCCTCCAAGTAAAAGCAAACTGTGGCCTACACTCTGCTGCCAAAGGAATTGAGAAGAATGCATTGGCAAAGTCAGTCGTGGCATACCACTTGGCTGCCTTTGATTCCAGTTCATACTGAAGATCTAGCATGTCCGGTACAGCAGCACTCAATGGTGGTGTGACTTCATTCAGGCCACGATAGTCTACTGTTAGTCTCCACTCTCCGTTAGACTTTCGCACTGGCCATATGGGGCTATTAAAGGGTGAGCGGGTCCTGCTGATCACTCCCTGACTCTCCAGACTACGGATCAGCTTATGGATGGGAATCAGGGAGTCTCGGTTGGTGCGATATTGCCGCCGGTGCACTGTTGTGGTCGCGATTGGCACTTGTTGTTCTTCGACCTTCAACAACCCCACAACAGAAGGATCCTCTGAGAGACCAGGCAAGGTGGACAGCTGCTCATTTTCCTCAGTCTCCAAAGCAGCAATACCAAAAGCCCATCGGTACCCTTTTGGGTCTTTGAAGTACCCTCTCCTGAGGTAATCTATGCCGAGGATGCATGGAGCCTCTGGACCAGTCACAATGGGGTGCTTTTGCCATTTCCTTCCAGTCAGGCTGATCTCAGCCTCCAGTACAGTCAACTCTTGGGATCCTCCTGTCACTCCAGAGATATAGATGGGTTCCACCCCTTGACAGCTTGACGGCATCAGGGTACACTGTGCACCCGTATCTACGAGAGCTTTATACTTCTGTGGGACTGATGTGCCAGGCCATCTGACCTACACAGTCCAGTAAATCCGATTATCCCCTACCTCCACCTGGCTGGAGGCAGGGTCCCTCTAACAGTCATCACAACGTTGGACACCTAAGTTGTATTGAAAGGGATTATTCTTCGTTATCATAGGAGCTGGAGTAAAATCAGCTCTTCCACTCCATCTGGGAACCTGCTCACCAGAGACTGAAGCCGCAGCTCTCATGGGATGATTAGTCTTGACCCTTGTTCCTATTTTCAATTCACGCACCCATTCCTCCAAAGCTGAAGTAGGTTTTCCATCCCACTTCGTCATGTCTTCTCCATGATCCCGCAGGTAAAACCATAGGGTGGCCCGTGGTGTTTGCCTTCTGTATCTTCTGTCTCGAACAATAGGACGTCTTTTGTTAACAGCTGAGACGTGTGTTGGTACACGTGAGGAGCTGGATAAATCAGATAGATCGTCCCTCAATTGTTTGACATCCTGGGACAGTTTTTCCACAGCTGAGATGATGGAAGGGATGAGATTGTCTTCGAACTCTTGGAGTTTATGAATCGTTTCATCCACTGTTGGTGTTACTATGTCACCCCAGGTTACTGTTGCCAATGAATGGGCATATGATGAGGGTGCATTCCGTGTAAGTTTTCGCCACATGGGTCGTGTACATTCGACTTCATCTGGGTCTATGGGTATATCCCCGTTATTCGGTTTGATGTGATAGATCATCTCTACGATGGCTGATTCCCTCAGAGACTGGATGCCTTTGTCTAAAGTAGTCCACTTGGCCGAACGACTCATAACATTGTCCTTGCATGGAAACCTTTCTTTCACAGCTGCCAAGAGCTGCCTCCAAAGACTGAGGGACTTTTTCTCTCTTGCAATTGCTTTGTCAATTCCCCCTTCTCTAGCAAGTGATCCCAGCTTCTTGGCTTCTGCACCTTCTAGTTCGTGACCATCAGCCCTATTGTCCCAGCATTGGAGCAACCAGGTGACGATGTGCTCCCCTGGTTGACGGGTAAAATCTTTTCGCATATTCCGTAGCTCGGTTGAGGTCCGAGTTCGAGAAGTCACCTCTTCTTCTTCTTCGTCATGTGATGATGACTCCTGATCAGATGGTGGCCCGGCTGGTGAATACATTGTTTCTTCATCTTGCTTCACCCTTCTTGCCTCTTTTTTGCTTTTTCTCTTGCGTATGGGGGCAATCGATATTGGTACGAATTGGTCCTCTGGTTTAGCTGCAGTCATCACTGTGGTTTGAGTAGCAACAGTACTTGTCGCTGGGGGTGGTGTAGCTGCTGTGGTTGGAGCTGGGGTAGCTTCGCTGTCTGTTGCAGTTGAAGTTTGAGTAGCGGCTGTACTTGTCGCTGGGGTAGCTGCACTGTCTGTTGCAGTTGAAGTTTGAGTAGTGGCTGTACTTGTCGCTGGGGTAGCTGCACTGTCTGTTGCAGTTGAAGTTTGAGTAGTGGCTGTACTTGTCGCTGGGGTAGCTGCACTGTCTGTTGCAGTCGAAGTTTGAGTAGTGGCTGTACTTGTCGCTGGGGGTGGTGTAGCTGCTGTGCTCGGAGCTGGAGTAGCTGCGCTATCTGTTGCTTCGCCCTCAGATCCAGGGACATTTTTTCCCTTTTGAAGGTGCTGGATAGTGTTGAACAAGGCCCGGTAAGCATAGGCCAAGCCCCAGCACATTGACATGATTTGTCCCTCTCTGGTATGACCAGGATGACAACACACCTCATTTAAGTGTTTTACTAATTCTTCTGGATTTTGCAGTTGTTCCGTGGTGAAATTCCAAAGCACTGGAGGGGCCCACTGACCTAGATACTTGCCCATACTATCCCACACACCCTGCCACTCGTGGCTATCCAACCTCGGGGAAAATCTCTCAGTCCCCCTATTTTGTCGTCTAACTCCAGACAAGACCCAAACCCGACTCTGCTTAACTCTTGAGATCAGACGTAATGATTGTGAACAAAACACACTCTGTATGCGTGCCAACATGGTGACCCCCATCACAATCAACAAACAGGTCTCAACAATATTAAAAGGCCACTCAAAAATTTCAAAACTCTCAAACGATGCTGTAAACGGTCTGGGAGGGGCACTGGGAGGGTAAAAGAATGTCTCCTTCATAGGTTGACCACCCAGGAAGGAGAAAAAAGATGTATAGTTGCTAAGCATTTGTATTATATACCTCCCAAAGTATAAAGGTGGTGACCACACTGGAAACACAACCCAGATCAGTTTCATGATCAATCCTTCTATTGTATTACAAGTCATTGCCACAAAATACAACGAGACAACAACATTAGCCCAAGCCCCACACTTGAAAAACACCAACACAGCAAATACCGGCTCTAAGTAACCTACGGCATATTGAGACTGTGAGATCAAAAACAACAACTTTGAGAGCCAATAAATCAGCATTGTGACGAGTGACTATTAATCCAAAACACTGAATGCTTATCACAAATACGATTAGACACACTCCGGTCAGATCTGTTGTTATCTCAACCCTTCGTGCCCCACGTTGGGCGCCAAAAAGAACTGTCGTGGTTTAAGCCCCGGCTGTAAATTAGAACCACGCAGTTTCTACTCCCCCCCCCCCCTCCCCAGAGGGATGGGGAGGAGAATCGAAAGAATGTAACTCCCACGGGTTGAGATAAAAACAGTCCAGTAACTCAGGTATAACACAAATCACTACTGCTGCCACCAATAATAATAATGATAAGAGAAATAACAAGGGAAGAGAATACGATACCGCTCGCTGGAAAAGAGCCCGACCGCAAAGAGGACGTGCCCTTCCGGGTAGCTCCCAGTTACATCCCCGGGCATGATGTGCTGTGGTATGGAATACCTCTTTGGCTAGTTTGGGTCAGGCGTCCTGTCCCTGCTTCCTCCCGGCCCCTCCTCCTCCCTGGCAGAGCATGAGACTCACAAAGTCCTTGGTCAGTCTAAACATCAGTGTTATCAGCTGTTCCCAGGCCAAAAGTCAAAAACACAGTGCTGCAACAGCTACTAAGAAGGAGAAAAACTGACTGCTGCTGCTGAACCCAGGACAGTGGGTACTGAGCAATTGCATTGGGCATCACTGCTGGTTAGCATTATCCTTTCTCCTGTCTACTTTTATGCTCTGTCCCTTTTACACCACAACAGCTCTACAGCAGCAAAGTTCGCTGTACAGCTCTTCATAGTGATTTTAGTGATAGAAGATTTTACTTTTCCTGTTGTTGCTCTGATTCTCAGTCTACAACTGAGGGTTGCTATTTTGCGGGGGGGTCTTGTCTGGAGCTGGGGCAGGGTGGGGGCTGGCTCTGGCAGTCTGCCCTATCGGGTCTGGCCGTAAGACTGCATATTGAGTCGGTGGGATTTGTGCTCACAGTAAATAGCACACAGTGTAGGGAACATAGGAATCTGGTTTGTTTTCTATGCGGATTGAAGGAAGCACTTGGCGGGATGGAGCCATCCCTTTCTTCTAGGGTTGCGGGATGAAGGATGCTGCGAGCGTGCGGGGTGCAGGGGAGCTCAGTGTGGCTTCTGCAGGGCTTGAGGTTTGTCTTTTACTGAGACTGACTCTGTGGCTGTGGCAGCAGAGGGCAGAGGCTGGTCCCCCCATGTCCGCTCCCGGAGTACCCCTGGATGCCCAGTGCCATGGGTACGATGATGCCGCCATCACAAAGCTGTGGTGGTCGCTGTGGAGACGCCCATTGTGACGGGGCCCCCACGCTGAGCATGGGCTATTTAAGGAGCCAGAGCCCTGCAGGAACCAGTGCAGAGGAGAGCCCTCCCTCGGGAGGCTGCATCTCCCGTGCCTGCCCTGCGCATCCAGGTACGTGTTCTTTGACTTTGCAATCCTGTTTTAGTGTTGGCTTGAAACACATTGTGGGTGCGTGCTCTAAGGGGAGGAGAAGCTGTCAGGAGATGTGCTGGTGCCATCCCAGCTGTAGGAGCAGGGGATGGGTGAGGAGGAGGCGCTGGGCTTGTTTATGTGCTTGGAGCTGAGCTCTGCCTGCAGAGGTGCTGGGGGTGAAGCAGGAGCCTTCTGTGTGCAGGAGCTGCTGGTGTCAGAGGTGCTGAGAAGGTGTCAGGGCAGGAGCAGCCGCTGGTGCTGTTGTTAGCGTCAGGACAAACACATACCCATCGGAATGGTTATATGAGGTGCTTTATTAAGGCACGAGAGCCAGTGGTACGCACCCAAATCTGGTTCTAACCCCATCACATCGCGTTCGCAATTTATACGTTAGAAGTTTCGCAATAGGTATCAGGGATTGCTTCATCAGTCCTTTACGACATCAGCCTCTCCTGCGCTTGCACAGCCCCCTCTGGTGGTCGTCTGGTGGTCGCCCTGATGAAGTAAAGAGTCTTCCTCACTCTGGCCTCTTTTCACCTTTCTGTTCTTTGGACAAATCCCAACCATTATGTGGATACAGCATTCTCTTATCTTCCCTTGGTATGTGGTTCAGGCTTACTTAATCTTTGGTTCTGCTAAGTTGGAGTTTCACAGTATATTCTTTTCTACACTTTTTTTATTATACAAGGTTATATTTGTCTCTATTCCTAAAGTCACCATTGTAGCCTTTAGTTATAAAGTAGCTAAGATGCAAACCAACACAATTGCAGCATTCAGCGTATGAAGCTTCTTTATTGATTTATGATTTCTAAACACAATCACCTACTGGAACAGTACCTAAAATACAGAACAGCAAAGTTACAAAATTTTAACATATGTACAAAGGCTTTCTTTGCAAACTGCAAACTTTTCAAATATAATCACTGCTAGAATGGTTCCAGAAATTTTCACCCTCCTGTAAATCTGTCACTGGGAGCTCAGCACAAGGGGACCGGCAAGGCCTGCACAAGCCCACCGGGCATTGCGGAAGGCAGGAGGGGTGCTGGCAGGTTCTAGTGATCCCTGTGCCAGGCATTCCACAAGTCAGAGAAATTTCTAAACTGAAAAGTAAGAAAAAAAAACCCTCAAAAAAACTTTTATCCGTTGCTCTTTACAATCTTCCTGCACTCGGAATCCTAAAATTTGCTGTGCAATCTGCAAGGCTTGACAAATCCGAAAGGTGAGCCCCATGGTATATTTGGGCTGAGTCCATGAACCTCAGGTGCTGAGAGGAGACTGAGGAAACCTCTCAAGAAGTCCAAGTCAGAAACAAAGCCTCAAGTCCCTTCAGCATTAATGGGCCCCACTGAGGGCTCTTACTGACAAAGCCTCCCCAGGGACTCGTTAAAGAAAGTAACTGGAGGCTGTGACTACTGGGAGACAAAGGCAAAATGCAGGTATCTGATGGTGAGAAAACCCTTGGTTTGTTTGATGAAGCAGAAAGGCCAAGCCCTGACCACAGCCCTTGGAGAAGTAGAGCCTGAAATCCTGAGAATGAAAGTTCTCTTCAAAGGCCTTGATAAAAGAGGCAACTGCTATAGCCCAGGGCACAGAGACCTTTTGTTCTTTTGGGCCTTTCAGCCTTGCCAGAATCCTCACTCATCTCTGCTGCAGGCTGTCCTTCACTGGCCCATGCCTGCACCTCTTTCCCTTCAGGCTCTTGACACCCATCTTGCTTTCCCACCTGGCTCTCACCTGGCATTTCTGTACCTTCAGTCACATCTCTGCACCCATCGCTGTCTGCTCCTTGACACACAAAGCCATGGGCTGAGCCAGATTCCCTCTGGGTGACCTTTTGCACCACAACTCCACCTTTTGAGAGACATTTCTCTTACCTACCTTTTAGTCTGAACCTTCCAAATGGCACTTTGCAGAGGTTTCCTTCTCTTGCTGCTAGCAAGAAAATCTCCATCATCTCTGAAAGCCACATTGCAAGTAGTTGTAGGCTGCTACTATAGTGTCAATTCAGCAGGTGGAGTGAATATCCCTCAGCAAGGCCATCTACAGGAGGCTTCTAGAGGAATGGGTGATGCCATCAGGATAGAGAACTAAGTACCATGGGAGAGCAGTGGGAAAAGCCAATGCTCTGGATTGAGCACTTCCTGGCAAAAGCCAGAAGTAAAGGTGGTGTCCTTGGGTGCAAGGTACCCCATGTTCTGGGGACAGGGCACCTCATTTGGGACAGCTTCTTGCCTGTAGCACCCCCTCTCTGCTGTGCACACCCCTCTCTCTGCCCACACCCACAAGTGTCTCACAGAAGCTTTGCACTTCCCCTGCAGCAGTGACCCCTCACTGCAGGAGGTTCCTGCATTCTCCAGGCTCAGAGATGGATCCTGCATTCCAGGCAAGTTTGGGTAGTGCAGGAGAGGCAGACAGGGAGGTTGGCTCATGGGGCATGAGGAGCAGTGTTCAGGCACCCCCAGCAGTGGGCATTCCCCATGTGCCACGCTGAGGCATGTTCCCATGAGGAAACTTCTCAGATAGCTTCTGGTTTGTCCAGGCTCTGCAGCCACACTCCAGGAACACCTACTCCTTCTCCACCTACAGACATCAATTGCTCTCCATTGCTGGGCTCCATCCTGCTTGTAAGGATTGGTTAAAACCCTGAACCATCACCTTGTTTCTTGCTGACTTCCCTCCACCCTCCCTCACCTCCCTGCACACTGCTCATTGCCACCAGTAACTCACTGAAGAGTTAAGAAGCTCTCAAGGCTTTCCTCAGGGGGTGACCATGTTTCTCCATTCACCATTGATGGATCCATGGAGTGCCAGGTGTGAGGCTCCTGCAGAGGCAGAGATGCCCCTGGGCAGAGCCCTGCTGCCAGGAGGGGTGTGCAGGGCAGAGCTGAGCACACAGCCCATGGGATGGGCTCTGGGAGCACTGAGAGGGAGCAGAGCTGGGCCCAGAGCAGCAGCTCCTGGCAGGGACAGCTCCAGGCAGCAGAGACATGGGCAGGGAGTGGGGGGAAAGGGCAGCCCAGGCCTGGGGAGGGTGCGTTCAGGCAGCTCTCTTGGTGCCTGGCACTGGAGGTGGCTGCTGGCCATGCTCTGCTGGGCACAGTCCTTTGCTTCTCCCCATGAGAGCTCCCTGATCTGCCCTTTGAAACCGTGCTGCCCTGCTCTCAGCACAGGACAGGTGTTTGTGGGGGTTCTTCAGATCAATTTGTGTGTGAAGGCATCTTACAGGCACTGCAAGTGAAAGCAGAGGGCAAATGGGAAAGGACTGATGGACACTGCAGCTCTCCTGGCTCTGCACTAAGTTATAAAGAGCTGAGAACTTCTCCCTATTTCAATACTCTTCAGGTTTTCAGTCATACACAGAATGTTTTATAACACCCCTCCAAAAAATAAAAAAACCTCAACAGTGTTAAGCCAGTAAATAAATAATGCAGTCAAAGTGACTCTAAGGCCATGCTGAGCCTCTCTTGTGCAGACCAGACTCATCGGAGTCATGTGTACATGTAGAGAACTTTACAATCAAGTTGGATTTCATCTGACATCCCTTGTGAACATTAGACCTGGACAAAGCACTGCTTCAGACATAAGATGACTCCCACCCAACATGGCCATGAACACTGCCAGGAATGGGGCAGCCACGGATCCTCTGGGCACCCTGTGCCAGTGTCCCACCACACTCAAATAGAAAAAAATTCCTCCAAATGCCCAAGATAAATTTTCCTTTTTTCAGCTTAAATCCATTCCCCCTCGTCCTGTCACTGCACACCCTTCTAAAAAGCCCCTCTCCAGATTTCTCGTAGGCCCTGTTTAGCTATGGGCAGATGCTAAGATGTCTCCCTGGAACCTTCTCTTCTCCAGGCTGAACACCCCCATCTCTCTCAGCCTGCCTTCGTCGGAGACGTGCTCCAGCCCTTAGAGCACAGCAGTTAATGGCTGGACTCGATGTTCTCAAGGGTCTTTTCAAATGAAATGATTCTGTGATTTCATCTGACATCCCTTGTGAACGTCAGAGCTGGGCAAAGCACAGCTTCAGAGCAAACCTGACTCCCATCCAACCTGGCCTTGAACACGGCCAGGGATGGGGCAGCCACATCTTCTCTGAGCACCGTCTGTGCGCACCTCAGACCCTCACAGGGAAAAACTTCCTCCTAATGTCCAAGCTAAATCTGCCTTTTTTTCAGCTAAAGCTATTCCCCCTTGTCCTGTCACTGCACACACTTGTAGAAAGCCCCTCTCCAGATTTCTTGTTGGCCCAGTCTAAGTATGGGCAGATTGCTAAGATGTCTCCCTGGAGACTTGACTTCTCCAGGCTGAACACCTCCAGCTCTCTCAGCCTGTTTTCAGCAGAGAAGTGCTCCAGTCCTCGAAGCATCTATTAGGCCCCTCATAAGCCCGTTATTGTAAGATCATAAGAGAACAGAGGTTGGAAGGTACCCTAGTGGGTCTCAAGTCCAACCCGTCAGGAACAATATCAGAAAAAGTGGTTCAAGGCTTGATTCAGTCTGAGTTGGAAATCCCCAAGGCCAAAGCCTGCACAGCCTCTCTGGGTGACCTGATGCAGCACTTGCCTGAGCCTATGGGAGCAAGGTTTCCTTATGTCCTGGCTCAACCTCTCCTCTGTCACTATCCCCCATTGCCTTTTGTCCTCCCACCAGGCACCATGGTGAGGAGCCTGGCTCTGTATTCTCCATGCCCTCCTTGCCAGTACAGGCAGCCAGTCCTCAACAGCCTTCCCTTCCCAAGATCTCAGGTCCCCATCAGCCTTCCCTTCTCCAGGCTGGACAAGCCCAGCTCCCACAGCCTCTCCCCACAGGCACCGTGCTCCAGTCCCTGCCCGTCCTGAGGTCCCATTGCTAAACCCACTGCTGCTTGCCAATAGTGTTCCTGAATTGGGGATCTGAAACCTGGATGGAGTATTCCAGAGCATCCCTTCCCTTGTTCTCCTGCCGTGCTCCTGGTCATACAGCCCGCCATGCTGCTGTCCTCCCTTGCTGCCAGGGCACACGCTGCCTCCTGTCCAGCTCCTGCCCACCCAGACCTTTCCCATGGGCTGCTCCCAGCCAGGCAGCCCCAGCCTGGGCCATTGCAGGGGAGTCCCCTGCAGGGACCCCTGTGTCCCCTGCTCTCCTGCCCAGGACACCCTGAGAGCTCTGCAGCCCCCCCATGCCATCCCATCTTCCCACATCAGCACAACAGCCCCAGCCCGTGGGATCCTCAAGAGCTCTTCCTGCTCCAGGCACAGAGCAGCCATCCCAGAGCTGGAGCAGCCAGAAAGCTGATTTCATTCCCCTTCATTCCTGCCATGTGAGCACATATCACAGAGAAGAAGTTGCTGCAGGATCATTTATTTCCCTTAAATACAATGAGAGAGCTTCACTGACACAGTCTTGGGTCACACAACATCAGTGGCTACTTAAGGAGGAGGAGATGAAAACTGACATTTCTATGAAGACAACATCACCACAAATTGGAACAGGAAATCAAATGTAAAGAGCCAGAAGTGCCAGAGCTGCAGCTCCCGCTTGTCTGCGAATGGCAGGAGGAGGAAGTGGGTGATGGAGCTGCCGTTGGAGATCTGCTGCCTCTGGGCATGGGGCACTGTCACAGGAGAAAAAGGGCAGTGTCAGGTTAGGACAGGAGGGATGTCAGATACAAAAGTTCTATTTACACACTCACAACTGTGAACACTTTAAGGCTACAGAAGGGAGGCTCAGCCTGAGTTGGTCATGATTGTCTCTGAGGTTGTTTGGGTTCTTTGTTTTCCCAGTGTCACATCTGACAAGTGACATTTTAGGGATAAATTTACTAAGAAATATTTTGAAGGCAACTGTGAAGAGTATTGGACAGAAAAAAGGGCTCAACTGTCTGTGGGTTCGTGCCTACTCAAATTGCTGCAGAGTCCATCACTCTGGTTCTCAGCTGCTCTGCGCTTTCTAGAGAGACTGTCAGCTCCTTGCCCAGCAGAGCATGGCCAGCAGCCACCTCCAGTGCCAGACACCAAGAGAGCTGCCTGAACGCACCCTCCCCAGGCCTGGGCTGCACTTTCCCCCCACTCCCTGCCCATGTCTCTGCTGCCTGGAGCTGTCCCTGCCAGGAGCTGCTGCTCTGGGCCCAGCTCTGCTCCCTCTCAGTGCTCCCAGAGCCCATCCCATGGGCTGTGTGCTCAGCTCTGCCCTGCACACCCCTCCCGGCAGCAGGGCTCTGCCCAGGGGCAGCTCTGCCTGTGCAGGGGCTCAGGATCAGCTTGCACAAGTCCTGACAAAACTTCACCCTTGCTGATGGAGCGGATTCACCCTGGTTAGTTGAGGCATCTCCTCCTAAGTCTGTAGGCCTGGGACTGGAAGGGGACTCAGGTCCCTCCCATGAACACCACAAGCCCACAGGAGGTAGGATTCCTCCTGCCTCTGGTCAGGTCTTCCTTGAAAAGGCACCTACATGAGGGAGCTTTGTCTCAGCATTAACATTGACTGGGGCCAGGAGTGAGGTGTCTGGGTGCCAATCTCTGGTGACAGTTGGCATTACAGGGCTGGTCAAAGTTATGTGCAAGTTATAGACAGGCCAAAGATACGTGCAGGCTGATATAGAGACAAGACAATATCGTTGGGAATATTCTTGTAAGCGCTCAGAGGCATCAGGCATCAGTTGCTATCAGTGATGCCAGGTCTGTCCTTTCTGCCACCCTTTAGCTGCAGGCATTGAGTGAACACAAAGTACATCACTGCAGGGTCTCTACTCACTCCCTTGATGATTCAGCTAAGGAACAGCCCAAGCATTTTAACTGTGTCCTTGGCTACATCTGGCTTTCAGAGACAGCATCCTTTATGCACAGCGATGGGTCATAGCAAATCTCAGACAAGCTCAAACAGGAATTTAAGAGCACCAGGATGAGATGCTCCTACTTCAGGAATAGTTAAAGAAGAAACAAGATAACACAGGACCACCACTAAATAAAGCAAGAGTACATGTAGGTAGATCTTAGATAGCCTATCTCCTCTTTGCCTCAGTTACCACCAGCAAGATCTCTCAGGACTTTGTGCTTTGAGAAAGGACCCTGGATGGGAAAGGGAAACAACCAGCACTGGATGTGTTAGTGTCAGGACAAACACATTACCATTGGAATGGTTATATGAGGTGCTTTATTGAGGCGCCGGGAACCAGGGGTACGCACCCAAATCTGATTCCAGCCTCGTCACATCACGTTCGCAATTTATACGTTAAAAGTTTCACAGTATGTATCAGGGTTTGCCTCATCAGTCCATTACGACATCAGCCTCTTCTGCGCTTGCGCAGCCCCCTCTGGTGGTCGTCCTGATGAAGTAAGAAGTCTTCCTCACTCTGTCCTTTTCACCTTTCTGTTCTTTGGACAGGCCCCAACCATTATGCGGACGCAGCATTCTCTTATCTTCACTTAGCTGCCTCTGGTATGCTTTTCTGGCTATCTTAAGCTTAGGTTCTGCTTGGGTAGAGCCCCACAGTACATTCTTTCCTATATCCCCTTCCCATGTATGGTTATATTAGTTTCTACTGCTAAGGCTACCATTGTGATGTTTGGTTATAGAGTAACTAAGATACAGAACAGTAAAGTTACAACATTTTAACATATAAAGGCCTTCTATTGATTTACAAACTTTTCAAATATAATCACTTCTATCACTCTATATGATTATTTTTAACATAAAACTTCACCCTTTTCTAACAGATGGGGATCAAGTCAGGGGTTAGGGTCTTTGCAGACTACACCCTTACCAGTCCATGAGACCAAAGGGGCAGCATCCAAGGTGCTGAGAGAATGTTTTTCACCAGGACCTGCTGGTCTGTTGCTGTCCCAGGAAAAAATGCACTGGACTCTGTGAGGCATCATTTAAAATGCTGTTCCCTAGATCTAGCTCTGTAAGGAGAGAATTGTACAGGTAGTCTCATGTCCCTTTGATGGCTGGAACCCCAAGAGGTGTAGCATGGAGACAAGAAGGATGAGGAGGGTGGATGCCCCCTGCATGAAGGGGAAACCTGGATTTCTGGAGGTCCTCTGTGTGACAGGGAACAGGTTGGGTTGGCTTTTGTGACTGAGGATCAGAGGAGTTGGTGAGAGGGACATTGTGCTCACAGTTACAAACTACTTGCTCAGGGAGGGGAAACAGAAAAGGTCTTTTGTCAGCACCTGAGGAAGCCTCCAGGCTAATGAGCAGGTACCTTTCAGGTAATTGCCCTGGCAGTCCCTGGCCATGCAAAGCAACAGGGTGCAACAGTGTGGAGGCTCTTGGCACAACCGGTTAACACAGGTGCAGGGCGGGCCAACAAGGGTGATGCTCCCCTGGAAAAGCTGCTCAGGATGTGATCATCAGTGTCAGCCTTGGCTGTCATGAGCATGCAATAGTGGGGACTCAGATGCTAAAGGGCATGAGGAAGGCCAGCAGCAGAGAACAGACTCTGGACTGACTTGGCGACAGTTCCAGGAGTTTCCATGGGGAATGGCTCTGATGGTGAAGGAGCATGAGCAAGTCTGATAACGATCCCTGAGGCTGGAATACCTGGAGGGCTTCCAAGGTCCACCATGGCTTTTGCCACCTTTCTGAATGCCGGTCAGGCTCCTGAGGGCTTTAGCACAGCTGCAGAGCACCTGCGCATTCTGGAATGCCCGGTGTTATTCCACAGCCTTGCCAGAGCCTGCTGAGGCCTCTGCCTCCATCTAGAATGCTTGAGGAGATTCTGCAGGGTTGTTGCAGACTGCCAGGGCCCTGCCATGTTCTGCAATGTTGGGTGTCCTTCCAAGCGTGCTGGTGGAAGCACTTCCATGGGCATTGCTGGAACCCTCCAATTTCCCAGCAGGGCCTTTGCCGCCTTCCAGTAGCCTCGATGTGCTGCTGCGGTGCCATGGTTTAAGTCCAGTCAGTAATTCAGAACCACGTAGTCGCTCGCTCACTCCCTCCCCTTCCTCCCCGCCACTCCCGGAGGGATGGGAAGGAGAATCGAAAAAATATAACTCCCACAGGTTGAGATAAGAACAGTCCAGTAACTAAGGAATAACACAAACCACCGCCGCTACCACCAGTAATAATAATAGAATCATAGAATCGTAGAACCATAGAATAGTTAGGGTTGGAAAGGACCTTAAGATCACAGTATCACAATATCACAGTAGGTTAGAGATTGGAAGGGACCTCAAAAGATCATCTAGTCCAATCCCCCTGCCGGAGCAGGAACACCTAGATAAGGTTACACAGGAATGTGTCCAGGTGGGTTTTGAATGTCTCCAGAGAAGTAGACTCCACAACCTCCCTGGGCTGCCTGTTCCAGTGTTCTGTCACCCTCACTGAGAAGAAGTTTCTTCCCAAGTTTAAGTGGAACCTCTTGTGTTCCAGTTTATACCCATTACCCCTTGTCCTATCATTGTTTGCCATTGAGAAGAGCCTGGATCCATCTTCATGACACTCCCCCTTTATATATTTATATACACTAATAAGGTCCCCCCGCAGTCTCCTCTTCTCCAAACTATAGAGACCCAGCTCCCTCAGCCTTTCCTCATAAGGGAGATGCTCCACTCCCTTCACCATCTTAGTTGCCCTGCGCTGGACTCTCTCCAGCAGGTCCCTGTCCTTCTTGAACTGAGGGGCCCAGAACTGGACACAATATTCCAGATGCGGTCTCACCAGGGCGGAGTAGAGGGGAAGGAGGACCTCTCTCGACCTACTGACCACCCTCCTTCTAATACACCCTAGGATGCCATTGGCCTTCTTGGCCACAAGGGCACAGTGTTGGCTCATGGTCATCCTGCCATTCACTAGGACCCCCAGGTCCCTCTCCCCTACACTACTCTCTAACAGGTCGTTCCCCAACCTATATTGGAACCTGGGGTTGTTCCTGCCCAGATGCAGGACTCTACACTTTCCCTTGTTATATTTCATCAAGTTTCTCCCTGCCCAACTCTCCAGCCTGTCCAGGTCCCGCTGGATGGCAGCACAGCCTTCTGGCGTGTCAGCCACTCCTCCCAGCTTAGTGTCATCAGCAAACTTGCTGATAGTACACTCAATTCCCTCATCTAAATCATTGATGAATATATTAAATAATACTGGTCCCAGTACTGACCCTTGAGGCACTCCACTAGATACCGGCCTCCAACTAGACTCCACCCCATAGACTACAACTCTCTGGCTTCTCTCCTTCAGCCAGTTCGCAGTCCACCTCACTACCTGATCATCCAGGCCACACTTCCTCAATTTAGCTATGAGGATGCTGTGGGAGACTGTGTCAAATGCTTTGCTGAAGTCAAGGTAGACCACGTCCACCGCTCTGCCATCATCCATCCACCGTGTTATTTCCTCATAAAAGGCTATGAGGTTGGTCAAGCATGACTTCCCCTTGGTAAAGCCATGTTGACTGCCCCTCATAACCCTCTTATCCTTGACATGCCTTAAGATGGCGTCAAGGATAAGGTGTTCCATCACTTTCCCAGGGATGGAAGTGAGGCTGACCGGTCTATAGTTACCCGGGTCCTCCTTCTTGCCCTTTTAGAAGACTGGAGTGACATTTGCTTTCCTCCAGTCCTCAGGCACCTCTCCCATTTCCCAAGACTTGGTAAAGATGATGGAGAGTGGTCTAGCAATGACTTCTGCCAGTTCCCTCAGCACCCGCGGGTGCATCCCATCTGGACCCATGGATTTATGGATGTCCAGATTGCTCAACTGGTCCCTAACCCATTCCTCATCGGCAAAGGCAAACTGCTCCAGTGACCTGACTTCATCTGAGGTCTCAGGGGTACAGGGCTCTTCAGGACTGCCTCCGGCAGAGTAGACTGAGACAAAGAAGGCATTCAATGACTCTGCCATCTCTGTATCTTCTGTCACCAGGGCACCCATCCCGTTCACCAGTGGGCCAACCTTGCCTCTGGTGTTAGTTTTATCAGCTATGTATTTGAAAAAGCTCTTTCTGTTGTCCTTGACCCCTCTCACCAGATTTAATTCTAAGGAGGCCTTAGCCATCCTAGCTGCCTTCCTGCATCCTCTAGCAGTAGCCTTATATTCCTCCCGAGTGGCCAGCCCCTCCTTCCATGACCTATAAACTCTCCTCTTCCACTTGAGCATACCCAGCAGTTCCTTATTTAGCCACGCAGGTCTCTTGGCCCTCTTCCTTGACTTCCTACGTGTCGGGATGCTCTGCTCTTGAGCTCGGAATAAGCAATCCTTGAATGTCAACCAACAATCTTGGGCCCCTTTACCTTCAAGCAGCCTTGCCCATGGGATTTCCCCTAGCAACTGCTTGAAAAGGCCAAAGTTTGCCCTGCTAAAGTCCAGGGTTGCAATTCTACTTGCAATTGTACTGGTCCTACCACACAAGATCCTGAATTCCACCATCTCGTGGTCGCTGCAACCAAGGCAGCCCTCAAACTTTACTGCTTCGACCAGACCCTCCTTGTTAGTGAGGATGAGATCCAGCAGCGCTCCTCTCCTGGTTGGCTCATCCACCATTTGCATGAGGAAGTTATCATCCATACACTGGAGGAACCTCCTGGACTGTGGCTGGGTTGCTGTGTAGTCCTTCCAGCAAACATCAGGGAAATTAAAATCCCCCACGACAACCACGGCCTGTGACTGTGAGGCCGCTCTCAGCTGCCTGTAGAAGGCCTCGTCAACTTCCTCACCCTGATCTGGTGGCCCGTAACAGACACCCACAACAGTATCACCCCTGCCAGCCTGCCCCTTAATTCTCACCCACAGACTCTCAACTCGCTCGTCCTCTGTCCCTGGACAGAACTCAGTACATTGCAGCTGCTCTTGCACATAAAGAGCAACCCCACCACCCCGCCTGGCTGGCCTGTCTTTCCTGAAAAGGACATAGCCCTCCATGAGTATATTCCAGTCATGTGAGCTGTCCCACCACGTCTCTGTAATTGCCACCAGATCATAATCTCCTGACTTAACACAGGTCTCCAACTCCTCCTGCTTATTTCCCATGCTGCATGCATTGGTGTACAGGCATTTCAAGGAGGGAGCTGAGCTCACCGATTTCACCCTACGATTATAGGAGGCCTCCCAGTCTTCATCAATTCTAGAGTGCTGCCCCACTGGGGCAAGCCCAGTTACAACCCCATCCCCCTTCGAATCTAGTTTAAAGCTCTCCAAATGAGCCCTGTTAATTCATACCCCAGCATCCTTTTGCCTCTGTGAGTTAAACCTTTCCCACGTGCCATCATCCGGACTGGAGCCTTATAAAACCAGCTATTATCAAAGAACCCAAAGCCCTGCCTGCAGCACCAGTCTCGTAGCCAATCGTTTACAGACTGAATTTTCCCATTCAGTCCCACATCATCACCGGAAGATGGAAGAACTGAGGAGAAGATCACTTGAGCCCCAGACTCTTTCACCATCCGCCCCAGGGCCCTGTAGTCTTTCTTCATCCCCCTCAGACTGCGGGAAGCAGCTTCCCCCCCACCTGTCTGGAAGACCAGCAGCGGGTAGTAGTCTGTCGGGCGCACCAGGCTGGGGAGCGCCTTGGTGATATCCCTGATCCGGGCTCCAGGCAGACTACACACTTCCCTATGATGAGGGTCAACTCTGCATATCAGGCCCTCTGTTCCTCTCAGAAGGGAATCGCCTACAACAATGACCTTTCATTCTTTCTTGTCAGAGGCAGTCTTGAGGCGTGAAGTCAACCGCCTTTTCCTATGTGACCTTGTAGTCTGGCCTTGCACCACATCCTCACTTACCTCTCCATCAAGATCCAGGGCCTCAGACCTATTACGGAGGAGCACTTGGGGAAGCAGGGCAGGAAGGGAGGAGGGTTGCCCACGGTTCCGAACTGGAACTCGCTTCCAGCCCTCATCGTCTTTTTGGTCCCTTACCTCTGCGTGACAGCTACAGGGCAGGGGCTGTCTCGGGTCATCCCCCTCTGTCTGAGAGGACAGGGGGTCCATCCCCTTTTGGGAGGTATCTCCCTGGAACCGTTCCTAGTTCAAACCCCCCTGCCGTGGGCAGGGACACCTCACACTAAACCATGTCACCCAAGGCTTTGTCCAACCTGGCCTTGAACACCGCCAGAGATGGAGCATTCACAGCTTTCCTGGGCAACCCATTCCAGTGCCTCACCACCCTCTCAGTAAAGAATTTCTTCCTTAGATCCAATCTAAATTTCTCTGTTTAAGTTTTAACCCATTGCCCCTTGTCCTATCACTACAGTCCCTAGTGAAGAGTCCATGTCCAGCATCCTTATAGCCCCCCTTCAGATGCTGGAAGGCTGCTCTGAGGTCTGCCCGCAGCCTTCTCCAGGCTGAGCAGCCCCAACTTTCTCAGCCTCTCTTCATACAGGAGGTGCTCCAGTCTCCTGATCATCCTCGTGGCCCTCCGCTGGACTTGTTCCAACAGTTCCGTGTCTTTTTGATGTTGAGGACACCAGAAGTGCACACAATACTCCAAGTGAGGTCTCACGAGAGCAGAGCAGAGGGGCAGGATCACCTCCTTCGACCTGCTGGTCACACGCTTTTTGATGCAGCCCAGGATATGCTTGGCTTTCTGGGCTGCGAGCTCAAGCTGAAGCCGGCTCATGTTCATTTTCTCATCGACCACCACCCCAAGTCTTTCTCCACAGGGCTGCTCTGAATCTCTGCTCTGCCCAACCTGTAGCTGTGCCTGGGAATGCTCCAACCCAGGTGTAGGACCTTGCACTTGGCATGGTTAAACTTCATAAGGTTGGCATCAGCCCACCTTACAAGCATGTCAAGGTCCCTATGGATGGCATCCCTTCCCTCCGGCGTATCAAACCAGTTGCGGTGCGACCCAAAATCCTGGGGTACCCCAAACCTTCCTGAAGCACCACAAGAGCAGACAGGACCCCCAAATGGGGGTCCTGGGGCAGCCCAAAAGTGACCTGCACCCCACCATCACCCCGGGCCCTCCCAAATGAACCCAGGGAACCAAATCCTGGAAGTGCCCCACCAAACACCCCCACCCCAAATGGGGATGCCCCCAGAAAGCTGCTCCCCCCAAAGCCACCAGTACCAAAACGCTCCTTCTTGTCCCCAAACCACACCCCATGGGGCATTCCAACACCCCCACCCACCCCCACGCACCCCCTATCAGGGGCTGGGGGGACAGACCCAGAGTGGGAGGGTGCCTGATTTGCGGTGTGCCCCCGAGAAAGACCAAGGAGGTCTGGTGGGGGAGGAGCAGGAGCACAGGTGGCAGGGACTGGGAGCACTGGGAGGGACTGGGGAGGACTGTAAATTTGCAGATGACACCAAATCGGGTAGGAGCATTGATCTGCTGGAGGGTAGGAAGCTCTGCAGAGGGATCTGGACAGGCTGCATCCATGGGCTGTGGCCAACAGGATGAGGTTCCAGAAGGCAAAGTGCCGGCTCCTGCACTTGGGCCACAACAACCCCCTGCAATGCTCCAGGCTTGGGGAAGAGTGGCTGGAAACTGCTCATGGGAAAGGAGCTGGGGGTGCTGATTGATGGAGCTGAACAGGAGCAGCTTGTGCCCAGTCAGCCAGGAAGCCACCAGCATCCTGGCCTGGATCAGCACCAGTGTGGCAGCAGGGCCAGGGCAGTGGCTGTGCTCTGCACTGGGCGCTGGTGAGGCCGCACTTCGAATCCTGTGTTCAGTTCTGGGGCCCTCACTACAAGAGAGACATTGAGGTGCTGGAGCGGGGCCAGAGAAGGGCAATGGAGCTGGTGCAAGGCCTGCAGCACAGTGTGATGGGGAACGGCTGAGGGACCGTGGGGGGTTCAATCTGGAGAAGAGAAGGCTCAGGGGGGACCTGATCGCTCCCTACAAGTGCCTGAGAGGAGGATGGAGCCAGGAGGGGCTGGGCTCTGCTCCCAAGGAACAAGGGATGGGACAAGAGGAAACGGCCTCAAGCTGTACCAGGGCAGGTTTAGATGGAGCTGAGGAACAATTCCTTCCCCAAAGGGTGCTCAGGCATTGGAACAGGCTGTCCAGGGCAGGGCTGGAGTCACCCTCCCTGTGAGTGTTCACACTCCATGGAGACAAGGCCTCAGTGCCATGGGTTGTGTGGTGGCCTCAGCAGTGCTGGGGTAAGGGTTGGACTGGAAGAGCTTAAAGGTCTTTTCCAACCTGGATGATTTTATGATTCTGTGATCCTTTTTGCTGAGGCACCGGTGAACCAGGTATTTTCTGTTGTTGCTCCCTCGGTGAAGGGAGGTGCTGCTAAACCTGGTGAGGGTTTGAAAGGTTGTTGTAACACTGATGGCTCTGCATTTACAGGCATCTGCAGTAGTTTGGAAACTTCAGTCTGTCCTTCAGGTAATTTCATTTCTTCTGCAAACCCCGGTAGGTAGGCATGCCGTTTTCTGCCAGTGGGTTTGTGCAGCTCCATCCTGAGGAGCAGTTCCCTTTGGGATTGAATGGAAGATTGTTCTTGATTAGTGTTCTCAGTTTGTTTTACTGCTGGGACTAAAGACAAGAGTCCCTTTTCCCACTCAAAATATGTTGGTTCAGTGTATTTAAAAGAGGCAATTTGAACATTAATGTTCTTTTTGGTCCATCCGGGCCAGTTTGAATAGGTCACAGGAAGAGCCATGCTCAGCAAAACCCCATTCTACTGTGAGAGGGTGTCTAATAATGGGACAAGAAACAGGCTGCCTGCAGAAGTGGTTGTGTCACCAACCCTGGAGGTATTTAACAGACATGTTCTAAGGGACATGTTTAATGTGTTGACTTGCCAGTGTTTGGTTAATGTTGGACTCGATGATCTTAAGGTTCTTTTCCAGCCTAAATGGTTCCATGATTCTACAAAATCTTGTTGTTCAGACCAATCTCTGTCTCTCATCAGAGAAATGACACTGCAGGCAGGCAGTGTGTCTGCCAGCTGAGGGAGGGAACATCAGGGCTTGCTTCAGGCTGTTTCCCATGGGGTTCGCCTGGAGCACCAGGGAGCCCTGGAGGGAGCCCTGGAGGGATCCCAGTGGGGCAGAGGCAGAGCCACCTTGGGCTGGGCCTCTGCTGCTGAGCTGGGCCTGGCTCCTGGGACGCAGAGAGATGCTCTCCCGTAGGGTCCTGACTATTGCGGAGCCTTCCCTTGGGGTTGGCGCTCTGCACTCAGAGTCCTTTGCTTCTGCTTCCAAGGGCTGTGTCCTGCTCTGTCTATCACATCTGCACTCTGGGATGCGAGGGAGAAGTTCTGCCCTTTGCAACAGCAGACGTCCCTAGCTGGCACCAGAGTCCAGTTGTTCTTTATCTCATTCTTTCTCCTTTTAATCTCTCAATTTATCTTTGTGTGCAGAAATACTTTGGGCATCACAAGGACCAGTGCAGGGCAGCTGGGAACAAGAGTGATGGAATCTGCAGCTCTCCAGACTATGCACTAATCCATGGACTGCTGAGCCCTTTCATCTCTCCTGTCCTAATACTGACCACGCGTTCAGTTACAAAAATTAGGATTTCTACACTTCAAATAGCACTTGTCAGCTGAGAAACTCCTGAGAAAATCCTGATAAAGTCACGCTGAGGCTCTGCTCTGCAGCCACAATCTTCATAGTTGTGAGTGCAGACACTGAAACTCTCTTACATCTGACATCCCTGGTGGGTATTGGAGCTTTCGCAGAGCAGCTTAATGAAACCCCTGCAGTGGTACAGAGCTGAGTCCTTGGAGCCACATTGCTTCTGCCAGCACACACAGCCACCAGCACCAGGAAAGGGAAAATGCATTTGAACTTTAGGGGATGGTGGAAGGTAGCCTGGGAAGAATAAAGGGATGTTGTCCGGGAAGCTATGGACCAGGTTAGGAAAGCTAAGGCCCAGATAGAATTGAACTTGGCTAGGGATGTGAAACATAACAGGAAGGGATTCTATAGTTACATTGCAAATGAAAGATAGGCTAGGGACAACGTAGGCCCCCTGTGGAAGCTATCAGGAGAACTGGCTACCCTAGATTTGGAGAAGGCTGAGGTTCTGAATGACTTCTTTGCCTCAGTCTTCACTGGCAAAGGCTCTGACCACATCACCCAAGTCTTGGAAGGCAGAAGCAGGGACTGTGAGAATGAAGACCTTGGGCCCACTGAAGAAGAGGATCTGGTTCGAGACCATCTTGAGAACCTGAACGTGCACAAGTCCGTGGGACCTGATGAAATCCATCTATGGGTCCTGAAGGAGCTGGTAAATGAAGTTGCTAAGACACTGGCCATCGTATTTGAAAGAACATGGCACTCAGGTGAAGTTCCTGATGACTGGAGAAAGGGAAATATAACCCCCATTTTCAAGAAGAGGAAAATGGATGAGCCAGGGAATTACTGACCAGTCAGTCTCACCTCTGTGCCTGGCAGAATCTTGGAGCAGATTCTCCTGGAAGGCATGCTAAGGCACATGAAAAACAACAAGGTGGTTGGTGACAGCCAGCATGGCTTCACGAAGGGGAAATCCTGCCTGACCAGTTTGTTGGCCTTCTATGATGGGGCTATGGAACTGATGGACAGCGGTAGAGCAGTTGATGTCATCTACCTGGACTTGTGCAAAGCGTTTGACACTGTCCCACATGACGTCCTTGTCTCTAAATTGGAGAGACATCAATTTGATGCGTGGACCACTCAGTGGATAAAGAACTGACTGGATGGCCGTATGTAAACAGTTGTGGTCAATGTCTCAGTGTCCGGCTGGACACCAGTAGCGAGTGGTGTCCCTCAGGAATGGGTGTTGGGACCGGTCTTGTTCAACATCTTTGTCGCTGACATGGACAGTGGGATTGAGTGCGCCCTCAGCAAGTTTGCCAATGACACCAAGCTGTGTGATCCAGTTGATACGCCGGAGGGAAGGGATGCCATCCAGAGGGACCTCGACACGCTTGTGAGGTGGGCTGATGCCAACCTTATGAAGTTTAACCATGCCCCGTGCAAGGTCCTGCACCTGGGTCGGAGCATTCCCAAGAACAGCTACAGGTTGGGCAGAGCAGAGATTCAGAGCAGCCCTGTGGAGAAAGACTTCGGGGTGTTGGTCGATGAGAAAATGAACATGAGCCGGTTGCAGTGTGCGCTCGCAGCCCAGAAAGCCAAGCGTATCCTCAGCTGCATCAAAAGGAGCGTGACCAGCAGGTCGAAGGAGGTGATCCTGACCCTCTACTCTGCTCTCGCGAGACCTCACTTGGAGCATTGTGTGCACTTCTGGTGTCCTCAACATAAAAAGGACATAGAACTGTTGGAACAAGTCCAGAGGAGGGCCACGAGGATGATCAAGGGACTGGAGCACCTCCTGTATGAAGAGAGGCTGAGAAAGTTGGGGCTGTTCAGCCTGGAGAAGAGAAGGCTGCGTGGAGACCTCATAGCAGCCTTCCAGTATGTGAAGGGGACTATAAGGATGGTGGGGAGGGACTCTTCATTAGGGACTGTAGTGACAGGACAAGGGGCAATGGGTTAAAGCTTAAACAGAGTTTAAGTGCTTCCACCAGCACGCTTGGAAGGACACCCAACATTGCAGAACATGGCAGGGCCCTGGCAGTCTGCAACAACCCTGCAGAATCTCCTCAAGCATTCTGGATGGAGGCAGAGGCCTCAGCAGGCTCTGGCAAGGCTGCGGAATAACACCAGGCATTCCAGAATGCGCAGGTGCTCTGGAACTGTGCTAAAGCCCTCAGGAGCCTGACCGGCATTCAGAAAGGTGGCAAAAGCCATGGTGGACCTTGGAAGCCCTCCAGGTATTCCAGCCTCAGGGATCGTTATCAGACTTGCTCATGCTCCTTCACCATCAGAGCCATTCCCCATGGAAACTCCTGGAACTGTCGCCAAGTCAGTCCAGAGTCTGTTCTCTGCTGCTGGCCTTCCTCATGCCCTTTAGCATCTGAGTCCCCACTATTGCATGCTCATGACAGCCAAGGCTGACACTGATGATCACATCCTGAGCAGCTTTTCCAGGGGAGCATCACCCTTGTTGGCCCGCCCTGCACCTGTGTTAACCGGTTGTGCCAAGAGCCTCCACACTGTTGCACCCTGTTGCTTTGCATGGCCAGGGACTGCCAGGGTAATTACCTGAAAGGTACCTGCTCATTAGCCTGGAGGCTTCCTCAGGTGCTGACAAAAGACCTTTTCTGTTTCCCCTCCCTGAGCAAGTAGTTTGTAACTGTGAGCACAATGTCCCTCTCACCAACTCCTCTGATCCTCAGTCACAAAAGCCAACCCAACCTGTTCCCTGTCACACAGAGGACCTCCAGAAATCCAAGTTTCCCCTTCATGCAGGGGGCATCCACCCTCCTCATCCTTCTTGTCTCCATGCTACACCTCTTGGGGTTCCAGCCATCAAAGGGACATGAGACTACCTGTACAATTCTCTCCTTACAGAGCTAGATCTAGGGAACAGCATTTTAAATGATGCCTCACAGAGTCCAGTGCATTTTTTCCTGGGACAGCAACAGACCAGCAGGTCCTGGTGAAAAACATTCTCTCAGCACCTTGGATGCTGCCCCTTTGGTCTCATGGACTGGTAAGGGTGTAGTCTGCAAAGATCCTAACCCCTGACTTGATCCCCATCCAGTGCTGGTTGTTTCCCTTTCCCATCCAGGGTCCTTTCTCAAAGCACAAAGTCCTGAGAGATCTTGCTGGTGGTAACTGAGGCAAAGAGGAGATAGGCTATCTGAGATCTACCTGCATGTACTCTTGCTTTATTTAGTGGTGGTCCTGTGTTACCTTGTTTCTTCTTTAACTGTTCCTGAAGTAGGAGCATCTTATCCTGGTGCTCTTAAATTCCTGTTTGAGCTTGTCTGAGATTTGCTATGACCCATCGCTATGCATAAATGATGCTGTCTCTGAAAGCCAGATGTAGCCAAGGACACAGTTAAAATGCTTGGGCTGTTCCTTAGCTGGATCATCAAGGGAGTGAGTAAAGGCCCTGCAGTGATGTACTTTGTGTTCACTCAATGCCTGCAGCTAAAGGGTGGCAGAAAGGACAGACCTGGCATCACTGATAGCAACTGATGCCTGATGCCTCTGAGCGCTTACAAGAATATTCCCAACGATATTTTCTTGTCTCTATATCAGCCTGCACGTATCTTTGGCCTGTCTCTATTATCTGCATGTAACTTTGACCAGCCCTGTAATGCCAACTGTCACCAGAGATTTGCACCCAGACACCTCACTCCTGGCCCCAGTCAATGTTAATGCTGAGACAAAGAGCTCCCTCATGTAGGTGCCTTTTCAAGGAAGACCTGACCAGAGGCAGGAGGAATTCTACCTCCTGTGGGTTTGTGGTGTTCATGGGAGGGAGCTGAGTCCCCTTCCAGTCCCAGGCCTACAGACTGAGGAGGAGATGCCTCAACTAACCAGGGTGAATCCACTCCATCAGCAAGGGTAAAGGAGATCCCAGCCTGTCTTTGTCTGGCTGTCCTAACGACGGGACAAGAAACAGGCTGCCCACAGAAGTGGTTCTGTCACCATTCCTGGAGGCCTTTAAAAGACATGGAGATGTGGCGCTTGTTGACATGGGTCAGTGGTGGACTTGACAGTGTTTGGTTAATAGAGTTAAGAGTTGATCTTACGGGTCTTTTTGAATCTATATGATTCTGTAATTCTGAGAAACTTTGTTTACACCAAACTGCATCTCTCAGCAGAGAAATGACACTGCAGGAAGGCAGTGTGTCTGCCAGCTGAGGGAGGGAACAGCAGTGCTTGCTTCATGCTGTTAACCATGGGGTTCCTCTAGAGCTCCAGGGAGCCCTGGAGGGAGCCCAGTGGGGCAGAGTCAGAGCCACCTTGGGCTGGGCCTCTCCTGATGAGCTGGGACCAAGGGGAGACCTGCGAGCCTCAGAGAGCTTAAAGGCACTTGGCAGTGGAGGATGCTGAGAGCTCCCTGCAGGAGAAACCTTCCCAGCCCTGTGCATGGTAAGGCTCTGGGTGCAGGGCAATGCAGCTGCAGTTCCTGGAGGAATCTCCTCAAGCTGCTGCCTCAGACAGGCCATGGGATCTGTCAGGAGGACTCTCTTGGTTTCTCTGTGTAGATAAGGAGGAGGATGTGCTGCAGAGCAGGGCTTCTCTCTGCACCATGCGAGGGACAGGACAAGGCAGGTCCCTTGTCCCGGGGCTGGCTGCAGGCTGTGAATGTGGGTGTGCAGGCAGGGGTGCCCAGCGCTGTCCTTGCCAGCAGGGTGCCTGCAGCACAGGGGCTGTGTGCAGGGGCAGGGACTCTGCTGCCTGCCAGGGTCAGCACTTAGCCTGCCAGGGAGCTCCCCATTGTGCTGGGGGAGAGGCGCTGAAGGTAAGGAACAACCCCTGTCAGGGCAGTAGAAGTGTTCTTGTGCACTGGAGAGGGTGCTGTGTGAGTCAGGGCTGCTCACAGCTCCACATCACTCTGAGCACGTTTGCAGAGGGTCCTTCTGAAAGACACTGAGGCAGTGATTGCCTGATAGGGAAGGATCCTGAGCTCTGACGTTTTCCACTCTTGGTGGGCAGGTTGGGCAGTGGGAGCTGGGAATTTCCTTCTCTGCTTTGGAGAAGGCACCGGGAGTCTTGTCAGGACTTGTGTGAGCTGCTCCTGAGCCCCTGCTGAGGCAGACATGCCCCTGGGCAGAGCCCTGCTGCCAGGAGGGGTGTGCAGGGCAGAGCTGAGCACACAGCCCATGGGATGGGCTCTGTGAGCACTGAGAGGGAGCAGAGCTAGGCCCAGAGCAGCAGCTCCTGGCAGGGACAGCTCCAGGCAGCAGAGACATGGGCAGGGAGTGGGGGGAAAGTGCAGCCCAGGCCTGGGGAGGGTGCGTTCAGGCAGCTCTCTTGGTGTCTGGCACTGGAGGTGGCTGCTGGCCATGCTCTGCTGGGCAAGGAGCTGACTGTCCCTCTAGAAAGTGCAGTGCAGCTGAGAACCAGACTGATGGACTCTGCAGCAACCTTGAACAGTCAGGAACCCACAGACAATTGAGCCCTTTTGACTGTCCCATGCTCAGACTCTTCACAGTTGCCTTCAAAATACTTCTTAGCAAATTTATCCCTAAAATGTCACTTGTCAGCTGTGACACCGGCAAAACAAACAAACCAAACAACCTCAGAGATAATCACAACCAACTCATGCTGAGCCTCTCTTCTGTAGCCTGAAAGTGAACTTCTGAACTTCTATATCTGACATCCCTCCTGTCCTAACCTGTCACTGCCTTTTTCTCCTGTGACAGTGCCCCATGCCCAGAGGCAGCAGATGTCCAACGGCAGCTCCATCACCCACTTCCTCCTCCTGCCATTCCCAGACACGCGGGAGCTGCAGCTCTGGCACTTCTGGCTCTTTCTGGGCATCTTCCTGGCTGCGCTCCTGGGCAACGGCCTCATCATCACCAGCACCGCCTGCGACCAGCACCTCCACACCCCCATGTACTTCTTCCTCCTCAGCCTCTCCCTGCTGGACCTGGGCTGCATCTCCACCACTGTCCCCAAATCCATGGCCAATTCCCTGTGGGACACCAGGGCCATCTCCTACACAGGTTGTGCTGCACAGATCTTTTTCTTTCTCTTTTTCATGTCAGCCGAGTTTTCTGTCCTCACTGTCATGTCCTACGACCGCTACGTTGCCATCTGCAAGCCCCTGCACTACGGGAGCCTCCTGGGCAGCAGAGCTTGTGTCCACATGGCAGCAGCTGCCTGGGGCGCTGGGTTTCTCACTGGTCTGCTGCACACAGCCAATACATTTTCACTGCCCCCCTGCCGAGGCAATGCTGTGGAAAAGTTCTTCTGTGAAATCCCCCAGATCCTCAAGCTCTCCTGCTCACATTCCTACCTCAGGGGAGTTGGGCTTCATGTGCTTGGTTTCTGTTTGGTACTTGGCTGTTTTGTGTTCATTGTGGGGTCCTATGTGCAGATCTTCAGGGCTGTGCTGAGGATCCCCTCTGAGCAGGGACGCCACAAAGCCTTTTCCACGTGCCTCCCTCACCTGGCCGTGCTCTCCCTGCTTGTCAGCACTTCAGTATTTGCCTACCTGAAGCCCCCCTCCATCTCCTCCCTATCCCTGGATCTGGTGGCCTCAGTGCTGTACTCAGTGGTGCCTCCAGCAGTGAACCCCCTCATCTACAGCCTGAGGAACCAGGAGCTCAAGGATGCTGTGAGGAAGCTGGTGACTGGATGTGTTTCAGCAGCCATACACTGCCTGCTTTCCTATAAAAAGGGGTGCAAGTGTAGGTCATGACAGGCCACGTCTGTCTTTCCTGCTTTACGTTTGTTTTCCTATTCAATTTATGATGACTTTGTTTTCATAAAAATGTCAGTTATCACCCTCCTGCTTAAGCAGCCACTGTCTGATGTGACCCACAGACTTCATGTAAGTGAGGGTCTCTCATTGTATTTATGGGAAATAAATGATCCTGCAGCACCTTCTGCTCTGTGCTATGTCCTCACATGGCAGGAATGAAGGGGAATGAAATCAGCTTTCTGGCTGCTCCAGCTCTGGGATGGCTGCTCTGTGCCTGGAGCAGGAAGAGCTCTTGAGGAGCCCAAGGGCCGGGGCTGTTGTGCTGGTGTGGGGAGATGGGATGGCATGGGGGGGCGGCAGAGCTCTCAGGGTGTCCTGGGCAGGAGAGCAGGGGACACAGGGGTCCCTGCAGGGGACTCCCCTGCAATGGCCCAGGCTGGGGCTGCCTGGCTGGGAGCAGCCCATGGGAAAGGTCTGGGTGGGCAGGAGCTGGACAGGAGGCAGCGTGTGCCCTGGCAGCAAGGGAGAACAGCAGCATGGCGGGCTGTATGACCAGGAGCACGGCAGGAGAACAAGGGAAGGGATGCTCTGGAATACTCCATCCAGGTTTCAGATCCCCAATTCAGGAACGCACTTTGCAAGCAGGATTCGGTTTAGCAACAGGCCCTCAGGACAGGCAGGGACTGGAACATGGTGCCTGTGGGGAGAGGCTGGGGGGGCTGGACGTCGACTGCTCTGTTTTATTTATTTACTAGCATAACACTGCTGAGTTGGTTTTTTTTGGGTATAAAACATTCTCTGTATGACTGAAAACCAGAAGAGTATTGAAATAGGGAGAAGTTCTCAGCTCTTTATAACTTAGTGCAGAGCCAGGAGAGCTGCAGTGTCCATCAGTCCTTTCCCATTTGCCCTCTGCTTTCACTTGCAGTGCCTGTAAGATGCCTTCACACACAAATTGATCTGAAGAACCCCCACAAACACCTGTCCTGTGCTGAGAGCAGGGCAGCACGGTTTCAAAGGGCAGATCAGGGAGCTCTCATGGGGAGAAGCAAAGGACTGTGCCCAGCAGAGCATGGCCAGCAGCCACCTCCAGTGCCACGCACCCTCCCCAGGCCTGGGCTGCACTTTCCCCCCACTCCCTGCCCATGTCTCTGCTGCCTGGAGCTGTCCCTGCCAGGAGCTGCTGCTCTGGGCCCAGCTCTGCTCCCTCTCAGTGCTCCCAGAGCCCATCCCATGGGCTGTGTGCTCAGCTCTGCCCTGCACAGCCCTCCCGGCAGCAGGGCTCTGCACAGGGGCAGCTCTGCCTCTGCAGGAGCCTCACACCTGGCACTCAATGGATCCATCAATGGTGAATGGAGAAACATGGTCACCCCCTGAGGAAAGCCTTGAGAGCTTCTTAACTCTTCAGCGAGTTACTGGTGGCAATGAGCAGTGTGCAGGGAGGTGAGGGAGGGTGGAGGGAAGTCAGCAAGAAGCAAGGTGATGGTTCAGGGCTTTAACCAATCCTTACAAGCAGGATGGAGCCCAGCAATGGAGAGCAGTTGATGTCTGTAGGTGGAGGAGGACGAGGTGTTCCTGGAGTGTGGCTGCAGAGCCTGGACAAACCAGAGGCTATCTGAGAAGTTTCCCTCATGGGAACATGCCTCAGCGTGGCCCATGGGGAATGCCCACTGCTGGGGGTGCCTGAACACTGCTCCTCATGCCCCATGAGCCGACCTCCCTGTCTGCCTCTCCTGCACTACCCAAACTTGCCTGGAATGCAGGATCCATCCCTGAGCCTGGAGTCCCAGAAGGCCTTCCCTTCCCAAGATCTCAGGTCCCCATCAGCCTTCCCTTCTCCAGTCTGGACAAGTCCAGATTCCCCGGCATCTCCCCACAGGCAATGGTAGTTTGGTTTTGGTTGTCTGGACTTTGGTATTTGGTGGAGGTCAGGATCATGGTTACCGCTGCCTCCAAGGGAGGATCCTGAAGAGGTCCCCATTTGGTTGTATTTTAGAACCATCTGGGTGGAGGTCAGGATCACTGCCTCCACAGGGGGTGTGAAGAAATCCCCATTGGGTTGCATTTCACAACGCTGGAAACAAATCAGTGAACCTCCGGGTGGTTCGGTCACTTGGGAGAGTTTGGAACAAAGTGGTGGACCCCTGAGGGGTTTCGGTTACTCAGGAGACTCTGGTAAAATACTGTCATCAATGCTGGATATTATTCTTGAGACGAGAAGGAAAGTGGGATGAAGTAGCTTATGCAGAAATGACTGGAATTCTCGAAAAGCCAAAATTTGCTTTTAAGGCACATCAGTTTGATAACATTCCAGTGATGTTGGTAATCACGCTGCTGACAAAGCAGCTGAAGAAGCTGTGGGTGGGCACCTTTTATTAATATTGCCTCAAAAGTATCAGAGCTTGGATAATGAAGTTCTACGTTATCAAACAGAGGATGGGAAATTACCTATTCTTAGGAGTCAAGAAGCACAATGAGGGATGGTGGGTTACACCAAACAAGGAAGTAATAATTGCCAAAAAAAAAAAGAAGAAACCCACCAGGCAGCTCAAGGGGGAACAGAATCAATGACTGAGGCTTTAAAGCTCCAAGTTCTGAGTATATATTCATATATATAGCTACTGATAGACACATTTTCTGCTTGGCCAGAGGCTTTCCACTCTCACACCAATATGGCTCGTGAAGTAGAAAAACATATTTGGAATCAGATAATACCCTGATATGGTGTACCAGCAGGCTTCTCCTTGGACAGAGGTCTGCATTTTGTTGCAGAAGTAAATAGGAAGGTGGGAGAGTGTTTGGGAATGAAGCATGATCTGCATACCCTATAGAGACCTCAGGCTAGTGGAAAAGTGGAACATACGAATCAGACACTCAGGGTACAATTAAGTAAAATATGTCAAGAAACTTGTTGAACTTGGATACAAGCCAATTACTTTGTTAAGGATACAGATACTGCTGATCAAATTGTAACTGTAAATCTTAAACTAACAATAGCGTGTGTGTGCCTTTACCATAGTAGAATAGGCCAAACTGTTCTAACTTATTAACACGTAGAGAGAAAGGAATGTTTGGCTGCTGGGGGAAGGAACATCATGGGACTGATAACAGCTAAGGAGACAGTAAATAAGACCAAGGATGCCAGCCTTCAAGACAGCAGAGTGGCGCTCAGTGTGGAGCGAGACTGGAATAGAGCAGAAGCAAGGACATACCAACTGCTAACTGGGCACTCGGGCCTTGCGAGCATGCGCAAGCGCTGAGGTCATTCAGTAAACACAGTGAGGAAGACTATTGGTGCCCACCAAAGACCCCCACTCAGCAAGAAAGCGCATGCGTAACTAGGATGCAAATATTATAACTAGTTCCTGGAAAAGCTGTGAATATGCACAAGTTTGCTAAATATAGAGCTGCTGTCGGCAAGTATCGAGTGTGCTCACCTTTGTGAAACGATTCACGTGTGCGCCCAGTGCTGCAATAAAGAATGTTGCTTTCTGAAACTCCAAATTGAGCCTTAGAGAGTTTCTCTGACCGACTTTGATGGTAACAATTTGGTGCCTGAACAGGGACGCTCAGCCGTGTTTCCCACTGATCTGGGGAGTCTCTGGGACCTTCACGCCAGCATCGGGGGAGTTTGCCTGAACGGAAACCCAGTTCGCAGAACCAATCTCGGGACCTCAGTGAGACCCTGATTTAATTTCTTTAAAAAGGCATTCTTTTTGGTCCCTTTCCACGTAAGGCACAGAGGGACGCCCTGCGCGGAGGTTAAAAGGCAGTTTAGTTTTGGTTGTCTGGACTTTGGTATTTGGTGGAGGTCAGGATCATGGGTACCACTGCCTCCAAAGGGGGGATCCTGAAAAGGTCCCCATTGGGTTGCATTTTGCAACAATCCCGGTGGAGGTCAGGACCACTGCCTCCACAAGGGGGGTGTTGAAGAAACCCCATTGGGTTGCGTTTCACAACACTGGAAAGAAATCGGTGAACCCCTGTGTGGTTCGGTCACTGGGGAGACTTCGGAACAAAGTGGTGGACCCCTGAGGGGTTAGGTTACTTGGGAGACTCTGATAAAATACTTTCATCAATGCTGGATGTTTTTCTTGAGATGAGAAGTAAAGTGGGATGAAGTAGCTTATGCAGAAATGTGTTTCACTTTGAGAAATCATCTGGAACGGCAAAAGGATTGCAGTTTTAATTTTGCACTGCAGGACCTGTCTGTATTGTCTTGGAGAAAGACAGTGAAATTAGCTTAAATGCTGTTGCTCTTTGTACACCATAGAGCGGTTATGCACTAAACATTTGAGGAATGCGGAGGAGGATTTGGATTTGATGGGAGCTCCCTGGAGAAGAGGTAATGTGAATAATGGGGCTGAAGGTGCTGACAATGAGAATCAAGAACAAGCACCAGCACAGGCACCAGAGATATTGGGGGGGTGGGGAGGGCTGAAGGATTTTGCCCTTCAGCAGGGTAAACTAGGGGAAAATGAGGGGAAACTGTGATTGCACCTTTAAGTCAAGCTGTGTGTAATGATGGTCTGCTCACGATGAATATTCCCTTTACCATTATAGGTTTAAAGAGTTGGAAACAAGTGGCTGGTAATTATGCATCATGCTTTCTAGAGTGTTGACACAAATATGATTATTCGTATGGCTCAGATCGCAGTACAGCAACAAATAACAGCAGGCACAGAGGCAAGTACAGTGAATCTTCACGTACCTACCCCTGATCCTAACTGGGACCCTAATTGGGACAGGCAAGCTTTGAAACAATATCGGAGGTGGATTTTATTCGGCATTAGGAATGCGGTCCCCAAGGCAGTGAGCTGGTCTAAGCTATATGAAATAAAGCAAGATGTAAATGAATCACCTTCTGAATTTGTGGGAAGATTAAAAGATGTGATGCACAAATATACTAGTATTGATCCTGAATCAGAGGAAGGAAGGAAAGAGTTATGCCATTTAACAAAAAGTCAATCCACGGAAACATAAGGAAAAAGGTACAAAAGCTTCATGGGGAGGACCAATGTGATTTGGTAAAAATAATGGATGTAGCCTTGGAGACCTATCACAATCGGACCACTATTGCTCTGGTGCAAGCTC
The DNA here is from genome assembly GCF_963264785.1 of Psittacula echo. Classification (NCBI taxonomy): domain Eukaryota; kingdom Metazoa; phylum Chordata; class Aves; order Psittaciformes; family Psittacidae; genus Psittacula; species Psittacula echo. Next base: position 3,153,579 of record NC_137755.1, read on the forward strand.
TCTGAAATGGTTCAAATGGTTCAGCAGTACTGGGGAGGGCTTTCAGTCCCTGATTCTTAATGTATATATTATGAAAAGAATTCATATAATTATTAATATAACACAATATTGTGTTTTGTGGGTTAGAGTGTGTCAGGTTTCAATTAGGAATTTGTTAATGTATATGTGGGGGCATAAGATAAGCTCCAGAGTAAAACTGGAATCTTTAGGGGGAAAAAAAAGAGAGAAAAATTGCTGCCTGTAGCTATCCCACAAGAAACCAGGAAGGGGGGAATGGCCCAGGAGGAGAGGAAACAAGGATTACATGGAAAGGGTTGTGAACAGACTCCACAGGTTGTACTCGAAAGGAAAATGTCCTCAGAATCAAAATAAACACTGGAGGTTCAGTGGAACGTCAGGACAGGCAGAGAGAATGATTCCTTTAGATGAAGATTGAGGAGGAGTGGGGGAAGATTCGAATCCCTCCCCAGCAGAGCCCCTGGCTACAGTTAGGTTGAGGAATGAGAAGGTAAAATTCCTTCTAGAAACAGAAGCTACTTATTCTGTTATAAATACTTGTAAAGGGCAATTAAGCAAACAAACAGCTTCAGGCATTGGTGCCACAGGTGGACAGGAACCCAGCCTTCCTTTACATTGGAGAAACTGGCAAACAGATGTTGAGCCATCAAGTTCTTTGCACGCCTGAGTGCCCCATGCTGGTATTGGCAGAAAGAAAAGGCAGAAAGCTGAGCTGATGGTGCTACTGAGACTTCTGAAATTGTCAGAAAGCCAAAATTTGCTTTTACGGCAAATTTTTAGGCAGTGATAAAAAAACTTTTAAGGCAGTTTTTAGCACACTCCAGAGAATATTGGTAATCACGTTGCTTACAAAGCAGCCAAAGAAGCTGTGGGTTTGGACCTTTCATTACTATTGCCTCATAAGTATCAGAGCTTGGATAATGAAGTTCCAAGTTATCAAACAGAGGATGGGAAATTACCTAGTCTTAGGAGCCAAGAAGCACGATGAAGGATGGTGGGTTACACACATGCCTCCTGCACACAGAAGGCTCCTGCTTTGTACCCAGCACCTCTGCAGGCAGAGCTGAGCTCCAAGCACGTGAACAAGCCCAGCGCCTCCTCCTCACCCATCCCCTGCTCCTACAGCTGGGATGGCACCAGCACATCTCCTGACAGCTTCTCCTCCCTTTAGAGCACGCACCCACCATGTGTTTCAAGCCAACACTACAACAGGATTGCAAAGTCAAAGAACACGTACCTGGATGCGCAGGGCAGGCACGGGAGATGCAGCCTCCCGCGGGAGGGCTCTCCTCTGCACTGGTTCCTGCAGGGCTCTGGCTCCTTAAATAGCCCACGCTCAGCGTGGGGGCCCCGTCACAATGGGCGTCTCCACAACGACCACCACGGCTTTGTGATGGTGGCAGCATCGTGCCCATGGCACTGGGCACCCAGGGTCTGGGACTGGGTGAGCTTTAAGGTCCCTTCCACCCCAAACCAGGCTGTTGATGTGAGGGGTTCACCAATGCAAGGGAGTTAGGGTTAAGGGATGATTTATCAGGGGCTGAAGCTGCTTGTTAAACAATGTAGACTGTTGATAAGAGGAAGGAACCCTAAATTAGTTCCTGCCCTCTGGACCCCTAAGCTGGCTAAAACCAGCTTTGCAGTTTAAACACCCAGGGAGCCTGCACGACGACTAGAGTTGTAAAGTTCAGGACCGAGTTGAAAAGTTCAGGCCCAAGGAAGACTCATTTATTTCATCTTGAGACCCTCACACACAACCACCAGGAGACACTGCGCAAGTGCAAAGGACCTTTTAGCTCATTATTATACGAAGCAGGGATAGGACATGAATACGTATAGGCACATTGTGCAACCTAACACATATGTATTACTTTAGAGGATAAATGTAGAGGGAAACAACGCTGGGCTGCGCACGCTTTCGGAGGAATGATCCCCCATGCATCTCAGCGCTGAAGAAAGCATACCTACTTTACAACGTTAATGAGTTGTGGAGTTTATCCGCATATCACTGTGACTGCATGACTGTAAAACAGGATCTGCATTTGGCTGCAGAAGAGCTCTCAGCACTGAGTCAGGCCCAGGATCAGGTGCAGACATTTATGCAGGAACATCCTGGCTCTGCTGCTGGCCTCGGCAGAGGTCACTGGAGACCACTGGGGGCAGGTCAGGCCTGGAGAACAGCCAGGATCAAGGGCAGCAGCGCCACCTCCTCTGAAAGAAGCCCCAGGGCTGAGGCTCTGCAGTCTCTCCTTTCCCCTGCACCACCCTTGGCTTTCAGCCCCACAGCAGGGCTCTTCTGCAGCCTCTTCTCAGCTCTTGTTGTTCGCTGGCAGCTTCCAAAGGCAGTTGTGCCTCTGACGGAGCCAGAGCAATGGCCCAGCCCGTGCTGCGAAGTGTGGAGTGCTCTGATGGCACCATCAAGTGCCTGCAGGGCTCGGCAGCGCTGGCAGGAGCAGAGCTGTGGGGCCTGACCCTGCTCCCGGGGCAGAGGCAGGTGAGTTCCAGCACTTGGTGTTTCTTAGCAGGAACCTTTGAAGCCAGGATCGAACCGGGTACAAGCAGGATGGAGCTGGGATTGAACCGGGCATAGAGCCAGGATCAAACTAGGACCGAGCAGGATGGAACGGAGATGGAGCAGGATGGAGCCGGGATTGAACCAGGATCGGGTGTGATGGAGCCCAAAGGAGCCGGTCAGGAGCAGAGTGAGCAGGGCTGTGTCAGGGATTGAGTGGGAAGGGCAGGGCTGTGGGTTGGGATTGAGAGGGGGGGCAGGGGGTCGGGGGCAGAGATGCAGTGGAGGGATTAGGGCTGTGAGAGGGGATGGAGCAGGGTGGGCAGGGGGTACAGCAGGGATGCGGTGGGGTGAGGTGGGCTGGGCTGTGCCAGGAGGGCACAAAAAGCGAGGCCTGACCCAGCAGGGGAGGTGCAGGCACTGATGGAGCCCACTCTGGGGCAGGGGCTGGACATGCTGGGGATGGCAGCAGGACCTGCCAGTGAATGCACCCACTTGCATTGGATGGGAGTCACCAACAGCTCCACAGCTGCAGCCTCAAAATGACATCTGCATAAAGGTACTTGAGACTAAATCTAACAAAAGAGCAATTATCTTCTGGCATGCAAGTTTCTAAAAGATGACTTCTTTAAAAATAGTTTGATCCAGCTTGCGTTTCTCTAATTACATTGTGACAGCTTTAAGGGTTAGTAGGATTCAAACTACCTTGACTAGAAATAAGCATTAAAGGTAAACCATGTAAGCTCAAGAAGGCAAGTTGAAGAGCACAGGAGGTAGCACTGTGAAAGACAGGACATGCACTTGTGTTCAGTAGGGAGATATTCTGTGATTCTGTCATTTACGGCCTTAGTGTTACTGAGCATTTTATTAAATACGTCCTCATCACTCTGCTTCCCTCGGTTGATTCTAAGTGCTTGGCACAGATGGGCTGGCAGGACTGGGGCAGTGGGGAGATGCCCAAAATGCTCAAGCGCAGCATTAGTCAATGATCCAAAAGTGCTGGTGGGCTTAACTAGACAAAATCTACCCTCCAGAATGCTCCCTACCCAAGGGGATGGGGACCCAGGTAGGGGCTGTCCTCAACTCTTCCAGTCAGGGGAAAGGGTGTGAGAAGGAGCAAACTGATAGTGCATGTCCACAATTGGTAGATTATAGACACTGCCCAAACTGGGTGTTTTCTTGCAGTCCTGATGCTGGTGCAAAGGCAATCCTGAACTATTTGGTGGCAACCATCAACACAGCAGACTCATGATTCTCAGGCCTGGTGGAATCTGGGTTGTAAATATTGACTGTGAGGGAGCAGCTGTTCTATGAGCTTCCCACTTGGGCACGCCGGGGTGCCTGGCCAATGCTCTCAGTGCAGCCAACACTGAGATGATGAGAAACTGCACGGCCCCGCAAGCCAACAGTAACAGAGCTGGCATAAAGCCCCTTCTGTTTCTAAGGGTATAAAAGCAGGAACCTCTTGTAGCCAAATCTGAGGCCTCACCTATGGGTGGATGCACTGCATAGGAACTTCCCCATTACCTGAGACTCCTGCCATCGGCTGCAAGGCGGCTTCCAGCTGAAGTGTGGGCCTGGATGATGATTCGGTGGTGACTGGTGATGTGTTTCTTCTTAATCTCTGTTCTCTCTATGCAGTATTGGTTTGATGCATTGCTCATTTTCCTCTGTACTTTACTTGTATATTTATACATATACGTGGTTTGTTTTATTGTACTTATTTACTATACAGAGATATCTACCCAGTTTGCTTTAGTGTGCTTGTTTAATTTACTGTGCATGTTATCCAGCTAGCGTGTGATCCTTTTGTTGAGTACCCTGCCTGTCAGAAGAACACTTGTAAGCCCAGCAACCTCCCTGCCTCTCTTACAGACACCAGGTCCTGCTGCATTCCCCAAGGTGGAACTGGACATCTACAGAAAAGGGGGTCCCACGTACACGATGGAACCAAAAGCAGCCTTGGAGGAGACAAAACAGAGAAGCCGGGGCCAGCAGACTACTGCCCAGGAAAGGTAAGGCAGCCTGCCCACCTCTCCTCCTCTGCTTTGCAACTACCAGCCTTTGAGCATCCCCACCTTCTGTTGGGGCTTCTGAGAACACACGACCACCTTAGCGGAGTGACCAGCCACAGGACAGCAGGCCTTCTCCCCTGCTTTGGCCGAAAGCTGAGCAGAGGGAGGCCAAGGAACTGATTTGGAGCAGAAACACTTGCTGGATCTGCTGCTGCACACCTGAAGGGAAGTGGACTTGGAGCTGTGACTCATTGTGCTTCAGAGGGGAATGGTTCAGACAAGTCATCCTTGTGGGGATAACTGAAAGGGCCTTATTAATGACCAATGGTAATTAATCAGTGACTGAATTAAAATCAAATGGGAATCCAATGGTGATTTAGCAATAATTGAATTTTAATTCAACTGTGAATTCACAACGATTTGAAGATGATGTAAATGATAATTTAGATGATGACTTGGGCAATGACTTTGAATTCCAGTATCTGTTTGATGCCTACAAGAAAGCTGGAGGGGGATTCCTTACAAGGGCATGAAGTGATCAGACAAGTGGGAACGGCTTTAAGTTGACAGAGGGGAGTGAATAAGATAAGACCTTAGGAGGAAGTTCTTCCCAGTGAGCGTGGTGGGACACTGTCACAGGTTGCCCAGAACGATATCCATTTGGCAGCAGGTCTTTCCTGGTTCCAGGCATGCAGAGAGGCAGCTCTGACCAGATTTACCACAGACTTAATATAGGTTTGATGAGGAGAGAAATTCTATTGAATAAGGGTCAGGACTGAAAAAGTGCTCCTTGCTCATGGCAAGATTGGAGTAAAAAAAACCATAAACACCCAGTTTGCCAGATTGGGGTGGAATTTGATATGCGATGACCCCTAAAGCACCCTGAGAGCATCCTCAGGACCCTCAGAGCACCCCTGGGATACCCCTAGAGAATCCCAGAGAATGCCTGAAGCACCTCCAGAGTACCCCATGGACCAAACCAGAGCTCACGCATCACAATGACCTTGGGGACATGGGGACCACAGGGGTGGCTGATTCTGGAATACGGCCACGTAACCCCACGGAACCCTTCAGCGGAGACACCGGGAGACGACGGCAGCCCCATGGAGCACAAGCTACCAGTGGAGGAGGCAAGAGCAGCTCCTCTGGTGGTTCCAGTCTCGGTGTCTCAGAGCCGGTGACATCTGTGGACACAGGAGCGTGGAACGAGGTGGGTGGCGATGGCGATCTTGGGGTGCTTTAGGAGTTGCCAAGAACACCTCAAGTGACTTCCCCAGAGTGGCTGCTTTGGACTCGGTGTGCGAGTTGTGCTGGCTGAGGCAGCAGCGGAGCGCTGAAGCTGCCTTAAGTCCTGGGATCTGGCCTCATTTCTTGTGGGGAGAAGAAGGGCCTGTAGGGATGGGACAAGGGGGAATGTCTTTAACCTGACAGAAAGGGGAGATTGAGGTGGGATCTTTGAAGTTATGCCAACAACAGGCATAAACACAGCAGCTGTTCCCACCACTGCAACAAGCACAGCAGCTACTGCAGTGCCAGCCACGGCAATGCGGCTACTCCAATGTCTGAAGACAGAAACTGCTGCTACTCCAACCTCATAGACACACAGTGAGGCTTCTCCAAGCCCAAGACAATGACTTTGCCTTCAGCACCTAACAGGATGCCTACAAGAGAGGTGGAGGGGGATTCTTTTAAAGGGTGTGTAGTGATAGGACAAGGGGGAACAGCTTTACCCTGGGTACCTCAGGAAGAAGTTTTTCCCTGTAAAGGTGGTGGGACACTGGCATAGAGTGCCCAGAGAAGCTGTGGCTGCCCCATCCCTGGCAGTGCTCAAGGCCAGGTTGGACATAGGGGCTTGGAGCAAGCTGCTCTAGTGGAAGGTGTCCCTGCCTGTGGAAGGGATTGGAGCTGTATGAGCTTTAAGGTCCCTTCCAGCCCAGCCCAGTCAGGGATTCCATGATTCTCTGCTGTGCCAATGTCGGTCACTCTCCACTTGTCGTAGGTGACCGTGACGCCCTGATCCATTGCCCAGATTGAGCTGTGACCCCTTGCATGCTGCACCTCCAGATCAAAGGCACTGAGGAAGAGCAGCCCGTGAGGGACCTCCCTGAGCCAGCTGGGAAGAGGCTGGTCCCCTACAGTGACTCCTGGAGCACCCCTGGGTGCCCAGTGCCATGGGCACGATGCTGCCGCCATCACAAAGCCGTGGTGGTCGCTGCGGAGACGCCCATTGTAACAGGGCCCCCACGCTGAGCGTGGGCTATTTAAGGAGCCAGAGCCCTGCAGGAACCAGTGCAGAGGAGAGCCCTCCCTCGGGAGGCTGCATCTCCCGTGCCTGCCCTGCGCATCCAGGTACGTGTTCTTTGACTTTGCAATCCTGTTGTAGTGTTGGCTTGAAACACATTGTGGGTGCGTGCTCTAAAGGGAGGAGAAGCTGTCAGGAGATGTGCTGGTGCCATCCCAGCTGTAGGAGCAGGGGCTGGGTGAGGAGGAGGTACTGGGCTTGTTCACGTGCTTGGAGCTGAGCTCTGCCTGCAGAGGTGCTGGGGGTGAAGCAGGAGCCTTCTGTGTGCAGGAGCTGCTGGTGTCAGAGGTGCTGAGAAGGTGTCAGGGCAGGAGCAGCCCCTGGGCAGTGCAGCTGCTGGTGCTGTCCCTGGGAGCTCAGCACAAGGGGACCTGCCTGGCTCGGGCAAGGCCCGTGCAAGCCCCCCGGGCATTGCGGAAGGCAGGAGGGGTGCTGGCAGGTTCCAGTGATCCCTGTGCCAGGCATTGCAGAAGTCACAGAAATTTCTAAACTGAAAAGTAAGAAAAAAAAACCCTCAAAATAACTTTTATCAGATGCTCTTTGCAATCTTCCTGCACTCGGAAACCTCCAATGTGCTGTGCAATCTGCAAGGCTTGACAAAACCCAAAGGTTTTCATGAGCCCCATGGTGTATTTGGGTTGAGTCCATGAACCTCAGGTGCTGAGAGGAGACTGAGGAAACCTCTCAAGAAGTCCAAGTCAGAAACAAAGCCCCAAGTCCCTTCAGCATTAATGGGCCCCACTGAGGGCTGTTACTGACAAAGCCTCCCCAGTTGCAGAGTCCCTGCCCCTGCACACAGCCCCTGGGCTGCAGGCACCTGCTCGCAAGGACAGCGCTGGGCACCCCTGCCTGCACACCCACATTCACAGCCTGCAGCCAGCCCCGGGACAAGGGACCTGCCTTGTCCTGTCCCTCGCATGGTGCAGAGAGAAGCCCTGCTCTGCAGCACATCCTCCTCCTTATCTACACAGAGAAACCAAGAGAGTCCTCCTGACAGATCCCATGGACTGTCCGAGGCAGTAGCTTGAGGAGATCCCTCCAGGAACTGCGGCCGCATTGCCCTGCACCCAGAGCCTTACCATGCACAGGGCTGGGAAGGTTTCTCCTGCAGGGAGCTCTCAGCATCCTCCCCTGCCAAGTGCCTTTAAGCTCTCTGAGGCTCACAGGTCCCCCCTGGGTGCCTGCAGGCACTGCCCCAGCCCTGCTCCTGGCCAGAGCTGTCTCTCTGCAGCACTGCCCGCTTGCCAGCATCTCTCTGTGTCCCAGGAGCCTGGCCCAGCTCAGCAGCAGAGGCCCAGCCCAAGGTGGCTCTGCCTCTGCCCCACTGGGATCCCTTCAGGGCTCCCTGGTGCTCCAGGCGAACCCCATCGGAAACAGCCTGAAGCAAGCACTGATGTTTCCTCCCTCAGCTGGCAGACACACTGCCTGCCTGCAGTGTCATTTCTCTGATGAGAGATTTTGTAGAATCATGGAATCACTGAGGTTGGAAAAGACCCTTAAGAACATTGAGTCCACCATTAACTGAACACTGGCAAGCCAACACATTAAACATGTCCCTTAGACCATGTCTTTTATAGACCTCGAGGGACAGTGACACAACCACTTCTATGGTCAGCCTGTTTCTTGTCCCTTCATTAGACAGGACAGCCAAGACAGGACAGGCTAGAATATCAGAAACAAAGCAGAAACCAGTCAAATCGGGGGGTACTTGGTGGATAGCAGCAGTGCAGTGATTGCTGCAGTCACCTGCAGAAAAACAGAACAAGGGCAGATGCCCCACTTTGGGAAGGAATTACAACAGCTTATGTGTCCTCCAGGATACTGGAGGAAACATGGACCTGGATTCTCTACCATGGCTCACCCGCTGTACTCACTTTTCTGAAAGGGAAAGCCATGGGAATGGAATCCAGAGCATGAGGAAGCAGGAAATACCTAATACAGGAATTAAAACCGTACCAGTCACTTGGCCTGTACACCTCCACTGCCTTCCATAGTAGAATGGGGTTTTGCTGAGCATGGCTCTTCCTGTGACCTATTCAAACTGGCTCTGATGGACCAAAAAGAAGTTTAATGTTCAAGTCGCCTCTTTCAAAGACACGGAACTGAGATATTCTGAGTGGGAAAAGGGACTCTTGTCTTTAGTTCCAGCAGTAAAACAGAGAACATTGATCAAGAACAAGCAGTACAAACCATCCATTCAATCCATTCAGTTGACTTGACAGTATCTCAAAGGGAACTGCTCCTCAGGATGGAGTAGCACAAACCCACTGGCAGAAAATGGCATGCCTACCTACCGGGGGTTGAAGAGGAAGTGAAATTATCTGAAGGACAGACTGAAGTTTCTAGACTGTAAATGAAGAGCAATCAGCATTACAACAACCTTTCAAACCCTCACCAGGTTTAGAAGCACCCCCCTTTCAACGAGGGAACTTCAGCAGAATGTTTCACTGGTTCACTGATGCCTCATCAAAAGGGATCATAGAGTCATAGAAACATCCAGGTTGGAAAAGACCTTTAAGCTCTTCCACTCCAACCCTTACCCCAGCACTGCTGAGGCCACCACTAACCCATGGCACTGAGGGCCTCGTCTCCACGGGTTGTGAGCACTTGCAGGGACGGTGACTCCAGCCCTGCCCTGGGCAGCCTGTTCCAATGCCAGAGCACCCTCTAGGGAAGGAATTGTTCCTCAGCTCCATCTAAACCTGCCCTGGTACAGCTTGAGGCCGTTTCCTCTTGTCCCATCCCTTGTTCCTTGGGAGCAGAGCCCAGCAGCTCCTGGCTCCATCCTCCTCTCAGGCAGTTGTAGGGAGCCATCAGGTTCCCCCTGAGCCTTCTCTTCTCCGGACTGGACCCCCCAGGTCCCTCAGCCGTTCCCCATCACACTGTGCTGCAGGCCCTGCACCAGCTCCGGTGCCCTTCTCTGGCCCCGCTCCAGCACCTCAATGTCTCTCTTGTAGTGAGGGCCCTGGAACTGAACACAGGATTCGAGGTGCGGCCTCACCAGTGCCCAGTGCAGGGCACAACCACTGCCCTGGCCCTGCTGCCACACTGGTGCTGATCCAGGCCAGGATGCTGGTGGCTTCCTGGCTGACTGGGCACAAGCTGCTCCTGTTCAGCTCCATCAATCAGCACCCCCAGCTCCTTTCCCATGAGCAGTTTCCAGCCACTCTTCCCCAAGCCTGGAGCGTTGCAGGGGGTTGTTGTGGCCCAAGTGCAGGAGCCGGCACTTTGCCTTCTGGAACCTCATTCCATTGGCCACAGCCCATGGATGCAGCCTGTCCAGATCCCTCTGCAGAGCTTCCTACCCTCCAGCAGATCAATGCTCCTACCCGATTTGGTGTCATCTGCAAATTTACACATCCCAGTATGGAGCAGTACCGACCAGTTTGCACCAGTACAGACCAATATAGGCCACTATGGCACCAGATATTGCTGGGGTTTCAATATCCCAGTGCTCCCAGTCCCTGCTGCAGGTCTTCTCATTTGCAGTCATGCTCATCTCCCAATCCTTTCAAATGCTCCCACTACCTGCTGCAGGTGATCCCAATCCCTCTCAGCCCTCCCCAGTCCCTCCCAGTGCTCCCAGTCCCTGCCACCTGTGCTCCTGCTCCTCCCCCACCAGACCTCCTTGGTCTTTTTCGGGGGGACACCCCAAATTAGGCACCCTCCCACTCTGGGTCTGTCCCCCCAGTCCCTGATACAGGGGATGGGGAGGGTGGGGAGGGGGGTGTTGGAATGCCCCATGGTGTGTGGTTTGAGGACAACAAGGAGCATTTTGGTACTGGTGGTTTTGGGGGAGCAGCTTTCTGGGGGCATCCCCATTTGGGGTGGGGGGGCTTGGAGGGGCACTTCCAGGATTTGGTTCCCTGGGTTCATTTGGGAGGGCCCGGGGTGATGGTGGGGTGCAGGTCACTTTTGGGCTGCCCAAGGACCCCCATTTGTGGGTCCTGCCTGCTCTTGTGGTGCTTCAGGGAGATTTGGGGTACCCAAGGATTTTGGGTGGCACCGCAACTGGTTTGGGTGCCTCCAGGGCCCTTTGTGGGGGCAGTGTGGGTTTGGGGTGCCCCTTATTTGGGGCGCCCCTTTTGGGGGATCCACCCCCTCTGGCCCCCTGAATTCACTCCTGAACCCAAAGCAATGTTGGGGTCCCCCCAGTGGATTTGAAGTCCCAGAGCACCTTAGGGGACCCCCAGGGTGAGTGCTGGGGGAGCCCCTCCTTTTAGGACTCCCCTTTTTTAGTGAATTTGTGCCAGTGAACTGAGCAGGGGCAGCTTTGGAGCTCCGGGCTTTGGGTTTGGGGAGATTTTGGGGGATCCTGACCCACACAGCACCCTCTCCAGTGCACAAGAACGCTTTTGCTTCCCTGCCAGGGGTTGTTCCTTACCTCCAGCGCCTCTCTCCCAGCGCCATGGGGAGCTCCCGGGCAGGCTGAGTGCTGACCCTGGCAGGCAGCAGAGTCCCTGCCCCTGCACACAGCCCCTGGGCTGCAGGCACCCTGCTCGCAAGGACAGCGCTGGGCACCCCTGCCTGCACACCCACAGTCACAGCCTGCAGCCAGCCCCGGGACAAGGGACCTGCCTTGTCCTGTCCCTCGCATGGTGCAGAGAGAAGCCCTGCTCTGCAGCACATCCTCCTCCTTATCTACACAGAGAAACCAAGAGAGTCCTCCTGACAGATCCCATGGCCTGTCCAAGGCAGCAGCTTGAGGAGATCCCTCCAGAACTGCAGCTGCATTGCCCTGCACCCAGAGCCTTACCATGCACAGGGCTGGGAAGGTTTCTCCTGCAGGGAGCTCTCAGCATCCTCCACTGCCAAGTGCCTTTAAGCTCTCTGAGGCTCGCAGGTCTCCCCTTGGTACCAGCTCATCAGGAGAGGCCCAAGCTCTCTGAGGCTCGCAGGTCTCCCCTTGGTCCCAGCTCATCAGGAGAGGCCCAGCCCAAGGTGGCTCTGCTTCTGCCCCACTGGGCGCCCTCCAGGGCTCCCTGGGGCTCCAGAGGAACCTCATGGTTAACAGCATGAAGCAAGCACTGATGTTCCCTCCCTCAGCTGGCAGACACACTGTCTTCCTGCAGTGTCATTTCTCTGCTGAGAGATGCAGTTTGGTGTAAACAAAGTTTCTCAGAATTACAGAATCATATAGATTCAAAAAGACCCGTAAGATCAACTCTTAACTCTATTAACCAAACACTGTCATGTCCACCACTGACCCATGTCAACAAGAGCCACATCTCCATGTCTTTTAAAGGCCTCCAGGAATGGTGACAGAACCACTTCTGTGGGCAGCCTGTTTCTTGTCCCATCGTTAGGACAGCCAGACAAAGACAGGCTGGGATCTCCTTTACCCTTGCTGATGGAGTGGATTCACCCTGGTTAGTTGAGGCATCTCCTCCTCAGTCTGTAGGCCTGGGACTGGAAGGGGACTCAGCTCCCTCCCAAGAACACCACAAACCCACAGGAGGTAGAATTCCTCCTGCCTCTGGTCAGGTCTTCCTTGAAAAGGCACCTACATGAGGGAGCTCTTTGTCTCAGCATTAACATTGACTGGGGCCAGGAGTGAGGTGTCTGGGTGCATATCTCTGGAGACATTTGGCATTACAGGGCTGGTCAAAGTTACATGCAAGTTATAGAGACAGGCCAAAGATACATGCAGGCTGATATAGAGACAAGACAATATCGTTGGGAATATTCTTGTAAGCGCTCAGAAGCATCAGGCATCAGTTGCTATCAGTGATGCCAGGTCTGTCCTTTCTGCCACCCTTTAGCTGCAGGCATTGAGTGAACACGAAGTACATCACTGCAGGGTCTTTACTCACTCCCTTGATGATTCAGCTAAGGAACAGCCCAAGCATTTTAACTGTGTCCTTGGCTACATCTGGCTTTCAGAGACAGCATCCTCCAGTTTCCCAGCAGGGCCTTTGCCGCCTTCCAGTAGCCCCGATGTGCTGCCGCGGTGCCGTGGTTTAAGTCCAGTCAGTAATTCAGAACCACGTAGTCGCTCGCTCCCTCCCCTTCCTCCTCCCCGCTCCCGGAGGGATGGGAAGGAGAATCGAAAAAATGTAACTCCCACAGGTTGAGATAAGAACAGTCCAGTAACTAAGGAATAACACAAACCACCGCCGCTACCACCAGTAATAATAATAGAATCATAGAATCATAGAATAGTTAGGGCTGGAAAGGACCTTAAGATTATCTAGTTCAAACCCCCCTGCCGTGGGCAGGGACACTGTGGAGACATGGTTAGCAAGCAAAGGTCATGTTCCCATGTCTGAGCTTAATTAAGCACAGATTCTGTGAAAGTGAGAAAAAACACCAGTTGTGTACAGTTGACAGCACTGGAAAAACCCCGGAAGTTAACCAATAGAGATAGAAGACCAGCTGGCCAACCTTGTGGCTAAAAATTGTCTGTGAACTAGGAGCTGAGACCTTGAGAGGAGGATGTGTATATGAGCAGGGGAAAATCACCGAAATGCACCTGGAATGTACCCAATGCTGTATATGCCAACCAGTCACTACGGGAAGCTGTGTGTACGTGGCAGTTTGACACTATATATACCCATTATTTGAGCACAATAAACGGATCACTTTTATCAATCATATTGATTGTGCATGTGTTCCCTCCGTGCGCGACGACACATATATATATATATATATCTACTGATAGATACATTTTCTGCTTGGCCAGAGGCTTTCCACTCTCACACCAATATGGCTCGTGAAGTAGAAAAACATATTTGGAATCAGATAATACCCTGATATGGTGTACCAGCAGGCTTCTCCTTGGACAGAGGTCTGCATTTTGTTGCAGAAGTAAATAGGAAGGTGGGAGAGTGTTTGGGAAGGAAGCATGATCTGCATACCCTATAGAGACCTCAGGCTAGTGGAAAAGTGGAACATACGAATCAGATACTCAGGGTACAATTAAGTAAAATATGTCAAGAAACTTGTTGAACTTGGATACAAGCCCTACCTATTGCTTTGGTAAGGATAAAGATACAGCTGATCGAACTGTAACCGTAAATCTTAAACTAACAATAATGTGTGTGCCTTTACCATAGTAGAATAGGCCAAACTGTTCTAACTTATTAACATGTAGAGAGAAAGGAATGTTTGGCTGCTGGGGGAAGGAACATCATGGGACTGATAACAACTAAGGAGACAGTAAATAAGACCAAGGATGCCAGCCTTCAAGACAGCAGAGTGGCGCTCAGTGTGGAGCAAGACTGGAATAGAGCAGAAGCAAGGACATACCAACTGCTAACTGGGCACTCGGGCCTTGTGAGTGTGCGCAAGCACTGAGGTCATTCAGTAAACACAGTGAGGAAGACTATCTGTGCCCACCAAAGACTCCCACTCAGCAAGAAAGCGCATGCGTAACTAGGATGCAAATATGATAACTAGTTCCTGGGAAAAGCTGTGAATATGCATGAGTATGCTAAATATAGAGCTGCTGTTGGCAAGTACCGGGTGTGCTCACCTTTGTGAAACGATTCACATGTGTACCCAGTGCTGCAATAAAGAATGTTGCTTTCTGAAACTCCAAATTGAGCCTTAGAGAGTTTCTCTGACCGACTTTGATGGTAACATATATATTACCATTATAATTCATATACTGTACAATAAATGCTTTTCAGCCCAGTGGGCCCATGACACCCCAGGCCATAGAAAGTGGGGGAGTCACCAAGAAGGGACACCTTTCTGGTTGGGTCGGGCTGGATGTCGCTCAGCGGGTGCTGAGCAATGGTATTAGGCGTCACTACTTATTATAGGAGCTTTCTTTCCCCTTTTGGTTCTGTATCTCTCCCCTTGTTGTTTCCATTCTTATCAATAACAATAACACTAATATTACATTGTGCTTGATTTCAGTTCCTGACCTGTTCTTATCTCCACCTGTGGGTTTCACACTGTTCCCATCCTCCTCCCCAACCCACCTGGGTGCTGAGCGAGCGGCTGCTGGTGCTGAGTTCCTGGCTGGGGTTCAACACTGCCCCTGTCCTGGCCCCTTTGCTGTGGCAGCAGGGGCTGGACGTTTGCACTCTTGGAGCTGGGCTCTTTGTATGGGCACGCAGCTGGAAGCAGCATTCCTTGGCTCAGGAAGCGCAGCTCCCGAGTGTTGCTGGGGCTGGGGCAGTGCTTGCCAAGGGCAGGGGAGGCCCAGCAACAGCTCCTGTCCTGGCCCTGTTGCTGGGGGAGCAGAGGGGCTCCCGCGGGCATTGCCGCAGTCAGGATTGCGCAGGTGTGCCCAGAGCCCACCAGCTCCTTCCCACCTTGCGCAATGCCCGCTGGGCTTCTGGGCTGTGCCTGCGCCTGCCAGGGCCTTTGTCACCTTCCCGAATGCATTGGCAGAGCCCAGCAGAGCACTGGAGCCTTGCGCAATGCCCGGCGCTGGCCTGGCCTTTCCCAGAGCCCACCAGCACCCCTCCTGCCTTCCGCAATGCCCGGGGGGCTTGTGTGGTCCTTGCTGGAGCCAGGCAGGTCCCCTTGTGCTGAGCTCCCAGTGACAGCACCAGCGGCTGCACTGCCCAGGGGCTGCTCCTGCCCTGACACCTTCTCAGCACCTCTGACACCAGCAGCTCCTGCACACAGAAGGCTCCTGCTTCGCCCCCAGCACCTCTGCAGGCAGAGCTCAGCTCCAAGCACATGAACAAGCCCAGCGCCTCCTCCTCACCCATCCCCTGCTCCTACAGCTGGGATGGCACCAGCACATCTCCTGACAGCTTCTCCTCCCTTTAGAGCACGCACCCACCATGTGTTTCAAGGCATCACTAAAACAGGATTGCAAAGTCAAAGAACATGTACCTGGATGCGCAGGGCAGCCACGGGAGATGCAGCCTCCCGAGGGAGGGGTCTCCTCTGCACTGGTTCCTGCAGGGCTCTGGCTCCTTAAATAGCCCACGCTCAGCGTGGGGGCCCCATCACAATGGGCATCTCCACAGCGACCGTCACGGCTTTGTGATGGCGGCAGCATCGTGCCCATGGCACTGGGCACCCAGGGGCTGGCAATGGGTGAGCTTTAAGGTCCCTTCCAGCCCAAACCAGGCTGTGACTGTATGACTGTAAAACAGGATCTGCATTTGGCTGCAGAAGAGCTCTCAGCACTGAGTCAGCCCCAGGATCAGGTGCAGACATTTGTGCAGGAACATCCTGTCTCTGCTGCTGGCCTCGGCAGAGGTCACTGGAGACCACTGGGGGCAGATCAGGCCTAGAGAACAGCCAGGATCAAGGGTGGCACCACCACCTCCTCTGAAAGAAGCCCCAGGGCTGAGGCTCTGCAGTCTCTCCTTTCCCCTGCACCACCCTTGGCTTTCAGCCCCACAGCAGAGCCCTTCAGCAGCTGCTTCTCAGCTCTTGTTGTTTGCTGGCAGCTTCCAAAGGCAGTTGTGCCTCTGAAAGAGCCAGAGCAATGGCCCAGCCCGTGCTGCGGTGTGTGGAGTGCTCTGACCTTAAAGCTCATCCAATTCCAACCCCCTGCCACAGGCAGGGACCCCTTCCACTAGAGCAGCTTGCTCCAAGCCCCTGTGTCCAACCTGGCCTTGAACGCTGCCAGGGATGGGGCAGCCACAGCTTCTCTGGGCACCCTGTGCCAGCGCCTCAGCACCCTCACAGGAAAGACCTTCTGCCTAAGAGCTCATCTCAGTCTCCCCTTTGTTAGGTTAAAGCCATTCCCCTTGTCCTGTCCCTACAGGCCCTTGTAAAAAGCCCCTCTCCAGATTTCTTGTAGGCCCTCTTTAGGTATGGGCTTAGTAAGGTCTCCCTGGAGCCTCCTCTTCTCCATGCTTGACACCCCTAAATCAAATACAGTGACAGACCCTCACTGACACAAAGTCTGTGAGTCAGACAAGTTGCTTGGATATGTAAGTAGCAGGAGATGAAACCCGACACGTCATTGAAGATAGCAATGGCACAAGTGGAAAAACAACTGTAAAGCAGCAAAGACAGATGTGATCTGTCATGACCTACACTTGGAGCCCTTTGCAGAGCACCGCAGGCAGTGTATGGCTGCTGAAACACATCCAGGCACCAGCTCACTTGCAATTCAACACGTTAACCATGTCTTTTAGAACATGTCTTTTATATACCTCCAGGGATGGTGACACAGCCACTTCAGTAGGCAGCCTGTTTCTTGTCCCATCATCAGACAGGACAGGACAGGCAGGCCAGGACAGTCTGGGATCCCCTTTACCCCTGCTGAAGGAAGGGATTCAGCCTCCTCAGTTGGCATATCTTATCCTAGAATTGTAGCCCTGGGGCTGGAAGGGGACTCAACTCCTTCCCATGAACACCACAAACCCACACGAGGTCTCACTTCCTCAGAAGGTGAAAATGTGCCATTCTAGAGATGATGTCTTAATCAGAGGAGGTTGCCAGTTGTACAGTTGTACAGAGGTTGCAGGTTGCACAGTGTGGCAAGCACTCCCTGGTGCAGAAGTTGAAGTTCCACCTAAGGCATGTCAGAAACCAAGCAGAAAGCAGTCAAATCGGGGGGTACTTGGTTGATAGCAGCAGTGCAGTCATTGCTGCAGATACCTGCAGAAAAACAGAACAAGGGCAGATGCCCCACTCTGGGAAGGAATTACAACAGCTTATTGGTTTTCTAGGACACTGGAGGAAACATGGACCTGGATTCTCTATCATTGCTCACCCACTGTACTCACTGTTACAAAAGGGAAAACCATGCATATTGAATCCAGATCATGAGGAAGTAGGAAATACCTAATACAGGAATCAAAACCATACCAGTCACTGGCACCTGTACACTCCCACCACCCTCTCACAGTAGAATGGGGTTTTGCTGAGCATGGCTCTTCCTGTGACCTATTCAAACTGGCTCTGATGGACCGGAAAGAAATTTAATGTTCAAGTTGCCTCTTTATAAGACACTAAACCGACATTCTGAGTGGGAAAAGAGACTCTTGACTTTAATTACATCAGTAAAACAAACTGAGAACATGATCAAGAACAAGCAGCACAAAACATCCATTCAGTAAATTCACTTGATTTGACAGTATTCCAAAGGGAACTGCCCTTCAGGACGAAGATGCACAAACCCACTGGCAGAAAATGGCATGCCTACCTACCAGGGGTTGCAGAGGAAGTGAAATTACCTGAAGGACAGACTGAAGTTTCCAGACTACTGAAGATGCCTGCAAATGCAGAGACATTAGCATTAAAGAAACCTTTCAAACCCTCACCACGTTTAGGAGCACCCCCCTTTCAATGATGGAACTTCAACAGAATGGTTCACTGGTTCACTGATGCCTCAGCGAAAGGGATCATAGAATCATAGAATCAGCCAGGTTGGAAAAGACCTTTAAGCTCATCCAGTCCAATCCTTACCCCAGCACTGCTGAGGCCACCACTAACCCATGGCACTGAGGGGCTCGTCTCCACAGTGTGTGACCACTTGCAGGGACGGTGACTCCAGCCCTGCCCTGGGCAGCCTGTTCCAATGCCAGAGCACCCTCTGGGGAAGGAATTGTTCCTCAGCTCCATCTAAATCTGCCCTGGTGCAGCTTGAGGCCATTTCCTCTTGTCCCATCCCTTGTTCCTTAGGAGCAGAGTCCAGTCCAACACTGCTCATCATGCCCCATGAGCCGACCTTCCTGTCTCCCTCTCCTGCACTACCCAAACTTGCCTGGAATGCAGGATCCATCCCTGAGCCTGGAGAATGCAGGAACCTTCTGCAGTGAGGGGTTGCTGCTGCAGGGGAAGTGCAAAGCTTCTGTGAGACACTTGTGAGCTTGAGCAGAGAGTGGGGTGTGCACAGCAGAGAGGGTGCTACAGGCAGGAAGCTGTCCCAGATAAGGGATCTCATGTCCTCACAGCATGGGGTAGCTTGCACCCAAGGACACCACCTTTACTTCTGGCTTTTGCCAGGAAGTTCTCAATCCAGACCATTCCCTTTTCCCACTGCTCTCCCATGGTGCTTAGCTCTCTATCCTGATGGCATCACCCATTCCTCTAGAAGCCTCCTGTAGATGGCCTTGCTGAGGAATATTCACTCCACCTGCTGAATTGACACTACAGTAGCAGCCTACAACTACTTGAAATGTGGCTTCAGAGATGATGGAGATTTTCTTGCTAGCAGCAAGAGAAGGAAACCTCTGCAAAGTGCCATTTGGAAGGTTCAGACTCAAAGTTAGGAAAGAGAAATGTCTCTCAAATGTGGAGTTGTGGTGCAAGAGGTCACCCAGAGGGAGTCTGGCTCAGCCCATGGCTTTGTGTTTCAAGGAGCAGACAGCGATGGGTGCAGAGATGTGACTGAAAGTACAGAAATGCCAGGTGAGAGCCAGGTGGGAAAGCAAGATGGGTGTCAAGAGCCTGAAGGGAAAGAGGTGCAGGCATAGGCCAAGGAAGGACAGCCTGCAGCAGAGATGAGTGAGGATTCTGGCAAGGCTGAAAGGCCCAAAAGAACAAAAAGTCTCTGTCCCCATGGCTATGGCAGTTGCCTCTTTCATCAAGGCCTATGAGGAGAACTTTCATTCTCAGGATTTCAGGCTCTTCTTCTCCAAGGGCTGTGGTCAGGGCTTGGCCTTTCTGCTTCATCAAACAAACCAAGGTTTTCTCACCATCAAACACCTGCATTTTGCCTTTGTCTCCCAGTAATCACAGCCTGCAGTTACTTTCTTTAACGAGTCCCTGGGGAGGCTTTGTCAGTAACAGCCCTCAGTGGGGTCCATTAATGCTGAAGGGACTTGAGGCTTTGTTTCTGACTTGGACATCTTGAGAGGTTTCCTCAGTCTCCTCTCAGCACCTGAGGTTCATGGACTGAGCCCAAAGATATCATGGGGCTCATGAAAACCTTTGGGTTTTGTGAAGTCTTTCAGATGACACAACACATTGGAGGTTTCTGAGTGCAGGAAGATTACAAAGAGCGTCTGATAAAAGTTATTTGAAAGTGTTTATTTTCTTACTTTTCAGTTTAGAAATTTCTGTGACTTGTGGAATGCCTGGCACAGGGATCACTTGAACCTGCCAGCACCCCTCCTGCCTTCCGCAATGCCCAGTGGGCTTGCGTGGGCCTTGCCAGAGCCAGGCAGGTCCCCTTGTGCTGAGCTCCCAGTGACAGCACCAGCAGCTGCACTGCCCAGGGGCTGCTCCTGCCCTGACACATTCTCAGCACCTCTGACACCAGCAGCTCCTGCACACAGAAGGCTCCTGCTTCGCCCCCAGCACCTCTGCAGGCAGAGCTCAGCTCTAAGCACATGAACAAGCCCAGCGCCTCCTCCTCACCCATCCCCTGCTCCTACAGCTGGGATGGCACCAGCACATCTCCTGACAGCTTCTCCTCCCTTTAGAGCACACACCCACAATGTTTTTCAAGCCAACACTACAACAGGATTGCAAAGTCAAAGAACATGTACCTGGATGCGCAGGGCAGCCACGGGAGATGCAGCCTCCCTAGCGAGAGGACTCCTCTGCACTGGTTACTCTAGGGCTCTGGCTCCTTAAATAGCCCATGCTCACCATGGGGGCCTTGTCACAATGGGCGTCTCCACAGCGACCACCACAGCTTTGTGATGGCTGGAGAGCATGGAACTCTGCCTGTGGACAGGTGAGCAGTCAACAGAGAGCTTATGGGTCAGGTTTAAAGGGAGAACAGCCATGGGAGACATTACTGTGGGCATCTGCTAGAGACCACCTGATCAAGAGGACTCTGTGGATGAAGCACTCTACAGACAGATAGGAAGAGCCTCACGCTCGCAGGCCCTCGTTCTCATGGGGGACTTCAACCACCCTGATATCTGTTGGAGCAATGGTACGGCCCAGCACAAGCAATCCAGGAGGTTCCTCGACTGTGTAGAAGACAAATGCCTTCTGCAAGTAATAGAGGAGCCGACAAGGAGAGGTGCCATGCCTGACCTCGTGCTCACCAACAGGGAAGGGCTGTTTGGAAATGTGACACTCCAGAGCAGCCTTGGTTGCAGCCATCTTGAGATGGTCAAATTTGAGATCCTCAGCACAGTGAGAAGAGTGTGCAGCGAGCTCACTGCCCTGGACTTCAAGAGAGCAGACTTTGGCCTCTTCAGGAACCTGCTTAGTAAGGTTCCATGGGATATAGCCCTAGAGGGCAGGGGAGCCCAAGGTTGTTGGTTGATATTCAAGGATCACCTGCTCAGGAATGTTGCATCCCAACTAGAAGGAAGTGCAGCAGGACGGCCAGGAGACCTGACTGGATGGATAAGGAGCTGCTCAGGAAAATTCAAAGGAAAAAAGAGGCTTATAAAAAGTGGAAGCAAGGACAGGCAACCTGGGAAGAATACAGGGATGTTGTTTGGGAAGCTAGGGACCAGGTGAGGAAAGCTAAGGGCCAGTTAGAACTGAACTTCGCTAGGGATGTTAAGGATAACAGGAAGGGATTCTGTAGGTACGTAGTGAATAGAAGACAGATTAGGGACAACGTAGACCCCCTCTGGAAGATATTGGGAGAACTGACTGCCCTGGATTTGGAGAAGGCTGAGGTTCTTAATGACTTCTTTGCCTTGGTCTTCGCTGGCAAATGCTCTGATTGCACCACCTGAGTCTTTGATGGCAGAAGCAGGGACTGTGAGAATGAAGACCTTGGGACAAACTGTAGGAGAGGATCTGGTTTGAGACCATCTTGAGAAACTGAACGTACACAGGTCCGTGGGACCTGACGACATCCATCTGCGGGTCCTGAAGGAGATGTCAAATGAAGTTGCTAAGACACTGGCCATCATATTTGAAAAATCATGGCAGTTAGGTGAAGTTCCTGACGACTGGAAAAATGTGAATATAACCCCCATTTTCAAGAAGAGGAAAATGGATGAGCCAGGGAATTACAGACCAGTCAGTCTCACCTCTGCGCCTGCCAAAATCTTGGAGCAGATTCTCCTGGAAGGCATGCTAAGGCACATGAAAAACAACAAGGTGGTTGGTGACAGCCAGCATGGCTTCACTAAGGGGAAATCCTGCCTGACCAATTTGGTGGCCTTCTATGATGGGGCTATGGAACTGGCGGACAGGGGTAGAGCAGCTAATGTCATCTACCTGGACATGTGCAAAGCATTCGACACTGTCCCACATTACATCCTTGTCTCTAAATTGGAGAGACATCAATTTGATAGGTGGACTACTCGGTGGATAAAGAACTGGCTGGATGGCTGCACGCAAAGAGTTGTGGTCAATGGCTCAATATCTGGCTGGAGACCAGTAACTAATGGTGTCCCTCAGGGGTCAGGGTTGGGACCGGTGTTCTCCAACATCTTTGTCGCTGACATGGACAATGGGATTGAGTGCGCCCTCAGCAAGTTTGCCGATGACACCAAGCTGTGTGGTTCGGTTGATATGCTGGAAGGAAGGAATGCCATCCATAGGGACCTTGACATGCTTGTAAGGTGGGTTGATGCCAACCTGATGAAGTTTAACCTTGCCAAGTGCAAGGTCGTACACCTGGGTTGGAGCATTCCCAGGCACAGCTACAGGTTGGGCAGAGAAGAGATCCAGAGCAGACCAGTGGAGAAGGACTTAGGGGTGTTGGTCGATGAGAAAATGAACATGAGCCGGCTGCAGTGTGCACTCGCAGGCCATAAAGCCAAGCGTATCCTGGGCTGCATCAAAAGGAGTGTGACCAACATGTCGAAGGAGGTGATCCTGCCCCTCTGCTCTGCTCTCCTCTCGTGAGACCTCACTTGGAGTATTGTGCATGCTTCTGGTGTCCTCAACATCAAAAGGACATGGAACTGTTGGAACAAGTCCAGAGGAGGGCCACGAGGATGATCAAGGGACTGGAGCACCTCCTGTGTGAAGATAGGCTGAGAAAGTTGGGGCTGTTCAGCCTGGAGAAGGCTGCGTGGATACCTAACAGCAGCCTTCCAGTATCTGAAGGGGCCTATAAGGATGCTGGGGAGGCACTATTCGTCAGGGACTGTAGTGACAGGACAAGGGGTAATGGGTTCAAACTTAAACAGAGAAATTTAGATTGGATCTAAGGAAGAAGTTCTTCCCTGTTAGGGTGGTGAGGCACTGGAATGAGTTGCCCAGGGAAGACGTGAATGCTCCATTCCTGTTGGTGTTCAGGGCCAGGTTGTACAGAACTTTGGGTGACATGGTTTAGTGTGAGGTGTCCCTGCCCATGGCAGGGGGGTTGGAACTAGATGATCTTAAGGTCCTTTCCAACCCTAACTATTCTATGATTCTATGATTCTAAATAACACAGTCAAAATGACACTAAGACCATG
Source organism: Psittacula echo (assembly GCF_963264785.1). Lineage (NCBI taxonomy): Eukaryota > Metazoa > Chordata > Aves > Psittaciformes > Psittacidae > Psittacula > Psittacula echo. The sequence goes on from NC_137755.1 coordinate 3,176,625, forward strand.
CTGAGCTTCTCTTGTGCAGCCTAGACTCATCCGAGTCATGAGTCCAAGTAGAGAACTTTACAATAAAGCTGGATTTCATCTGAAATCCCTTGTGAACATCAGAGCTGGACAAAGCACTGCTTCAGAGCAAACCTGACTCCCATCCAACCTGGCCTTGAACACTTCCAGGAATGGGACAGCAACAGCTTCTCTGGGCACTCTCTTCCTGCACCTCAGCACCCTCACAGGGAAGAACTTCCTCCGAATGTTCAAGCTAAACCTCTTTTTCTTCAGCCTAAAGCCATTCCCACTTGTCCTGTCCTTGTCACCCTTGCAGAAAGCCCCTCTCCAGATTTCTTGTCGGCCCTGTCTAAGTATGGGCAGATTGCTAAGATGTCTCCCTGGAGCCTTCTCTTCTCTAGGCTGAACACCCTCAGGTCTCTCAGCCTCTTCCTCAGAGACGTGCTCCAGCCCTAGAAGCATCTTTGTGGCCTTTTGTAATCCCATCATTGTAAGATCATAAGAGAACAGAGGTTGGAAGGGACCCCAGGAGGTCCCAAATCCAACCTGCTAGGAAGAGGATCAGACCAAGTTTTTCAAGGCTCAATTCAGTCTGAGTTGGAAAACCCCAAAGCCAGAGACTGCACAGCCCCTCTGGGTGACCTGATGCATCACATGCCTGAGCCTATGGGAACAAGGTTTCCTTATGTCCTGGCTCAACCTCTCCTCTGTCACTATCCCCCATTGCCTTTTGTCCTCCCACCAGGCACCATGGTCAGGAGCCTGGTTCTATATTGTCCACGTTCTCCTTGCCAGTACAGGCAGGCAGTCCCCGACAGCCTTCCCTTCCCAAGATCTCAAGTCCCCATTAGCCTTTCCTTCTCCGGGCCTGACAAGCTCAGATCCCCCAGTCTCTCCCCACTGACACTGTGCTCCAGTCCCTGCCCGTCCTGAGGGCCCGTTGCTAAACCCAATCCTGCTTGCCAATAGCGTTCCTGAACTGGGGATCTGAAACCTGGATGGAGTATTCCAGAGCATCTCTTCCCTTGTTCTCCTGCCATGTTCCTGGTCATACAGCCCGCAATCCTGCTGTCCTCCCTTGCTGCCAGGGCACACGCTGCCTCCTGTCCAGCTCCTGCCCACCCAGACCTTTTCCATGGGCTGCTCCCAGCCAGGCAGTCCCAGCCTGTGCCATTGCAAGGGAGTCCCCATGTACCAGTACAGGTTGGGGGTTGACCTGCTGGAAAGTAGTGAAGGGGAAAGGGACCTGGGAGTCCTGGTGGATAGGAGGATGACCATGAGCCAGCAATGTGCCCTTGTGGCCAAGAAGGCCAATGGCATCCTAGGGTGCATTGGAAAGGGTGTGGTTAGTAGGTCAAGAGAGGTTCTCCTCCCCTTCTACTCTGCCTTAGTGAGGCCACATCTGGAATATTGTGTCCAGTTCTGGGACCCTCAGCTCAAGAAGGACAGGGAATTGCTTGAAAGAGTCCAGCACAGAGCCACAAAGATGATTAAGGGAGTGGAACACCACCCTTATGAGGAGAGGCTGAGGGAGCTGGGTCTCTAGCTTGGAGAAGAGGAGAATGAGGGGTGACATCATCAGTGTTGACAAATATGTAAAGGGTGAGTGTCAGGATGATGGAGCTAGGCTTTTCTTAGTGATGTCCAGTGATAGGACAAGGGGTAATGGGTGTAAACTGGAGCATAAGAGGTTCCATGTGAACATCAGGAAAAACTTCTTTACTGTGAGAGTGACAGAGCACTGGAACAGGTTGCCCAGGGGGGTTGTGGAGTCTCCTATGTTGGAGATATTCAAGGCCCGGCTGGACAAGTTCCTGTGTGATGTACTCTAGGTTACCCTGCTCTTGCAGGGGGGTTGGACTAGATGATCTTTTGAGGTCCCTTCCAACCCTTTGGATTCTGTCATTCTCTGAATGAAGGGGAATGAAATCAGCTTTCTGGCTGCTCCAGCTCTGGGATGGCTGCTCTGTGCCTGGAGCAGGAAGAGCTCTTGAGGAGCCCAAGGGCCGGGGCTGTTGTGCTGGTGTGGTAAGATGGGATGGCATGGGGGGGCTGCAGAGCTCTCAGGGTGTCCTGGGCAGGAGAGCAGGGGACACAGGGGTCCCTGCAGAGGACTCCCCTGCAATGGCACAGGCTGGGGCTGCCTGGCTGGGAGCAGCCCATGGGAAAGGTCTGGGTGGGCAGGAGCTGGACAAGAGGCAGCGTGTGCCCTGGCAGCAAGGGAGGACAGCAGCATGGTGGGCTGTAGGACCAGGAGCACGGCAGGAGAACAAGGGAAGGGATGCTCTGGAATACTCCATCCAGGTTTCAGATCCTCAGTTCAGGAACGCTATTGGCAAGCAGGAGTGGGTTTAGCAATTGGCCCTCAGGACAGGTGGGGACTGGAGCACAGTGCCTGTGGGAAGAGGCTGTGGGAGCTGGGCTTGTCCAGCCTGGAGAAGGAAAGGCTGATGGGGACCTGAGATCTTGGGAAGGGAAGGCTGTCGGGGACTGCCTGCCTGTACTGGCAAGGATGACATGGAGAATACAGAACCAGGCTCCTGACCATGGTGCCTGGTGGGAGGGGAAAAGGCAATGGGGGATAGTGACAGAGGAGAGGTTGAGCCAGGACATAAGGAAACCTTGTTCCCATACGCTCAGGCAAGTGCTGCATCACGTCACCCAGAGGGGCTGTGCAGTCTCTGGCTTTGGGGATTTCCAACTCAGGCTGAATCAAGCCCTGAGCCACTCTGCTCTGATCCTGTTCTCGATGTGTGTTCTGTGACTTGTGGAATGCCTGGCACAGGGATCACTTGAACCTGCCAGCACCCCTCCTGCCTTCTGCAATGCCCAGTGGGCTTGCGCGGGCCTTGCCGGAGCCAGGCAGGTCCCCTTGTGCTGAGCTCCCAGGGACAGCACCAGCAGCTGCACTGCCCAGGGGCTGCTCCTGCCCTGACACCTTCTCAGCACCTCTGACACCAGCAGCTCCTGCACACAGAAGGCTCCTGCTTCGCCCCCAGCACCTCTGCAGGCAGGGCTCAGCTCCAAGCACAGGAACAAACCCAGCACCTCCTCCTCACCCAGCCCCTGCTCCTACAGCTGGGATGGCACCAGCACATCTCCTGACAGCTTCTCCTCCCCTTAGAGCACGCACCCACAATGTGTTTCAAGCCAGCACTAAAACAGGATTGCAAAGTCAAAGAACACGTACCTGGATGCGCAGGGCAGGCACGGGAGATGCAGCCTCCCGAGGGAGGGCTCTCCTCTGCACTGGTTCCTGCAGGGCTCTGGCTCCTTAAATAGCCCACGCTCAGCGTGGGGGCCCCGTCACAATGGGCGTCTCCACAGCGACCACCACGGCTTTGTGATGGCTTCAGAGCATCGTGCCCATGGCCACTGGGCACCCAGGGGTGCTCCGGAAGTGGACATAGGGGGACCAGCCTCTGGCCTCTGCTGCCAGAGCCACAGTCAGTCTCAGTAAGAGACAAACCTCAAGCCCCGCAACAGCCATGCTGGGCTCCCCTGCATTCCGCACGCTTGCAGCATCCTTCATCCCGCAACCCCACAAGAATGAAATGGCTCCATCCTGCCAAGTGCTTCCCTTTACTTCAATCCGCATGGAAAACAAACCAGATTCCTGCGTTCACTACACTGTGCACTATTAGCAACTGTGAGCACAAATCCCACTGACTCAACACATGGTCCCATGGCCAGACACAACAGCGCAGACCGCCGGGACCAGCCCCCACCCTGCCCCAGCCCCAGACAAGACCCCCCTGTTGAAAAGCAACCCTCAGCTGCAGACTGAGAATCTGCCCATGCCAGGGAAACGGCAGCGACCACAACTATGGCCACAGGGAGCTGGGGAGCAGGAGCCACTCTGCACCTCCACCAGGCTGCTGACGGGAACGCTACAGACCTGGGACGGGCACAGGACGCACATAGAGGGAAGGACCCACATGGAAAACCTGGCAATCAGCAGCTGAAGGAGCAAGGGGTGGGGTCGGAAACCTGCAGGAATTAGAGAGAGAAATAACTCACCCACCAGCCAGAGCTCTTTAAAAATACAAGAACAAAGTCACGAAAAGAAGTGAAAAACCGAACCTGGAGCAACAACAGAAAAGGTAAAACCTTCTATCACTAAAAACACTATGAAGAGCTGTACAGCAAACTTTGCTGCTGTAGAGCTGTTGTGGTTTAAAAGGGACAGAGCATAGAACTAGACAGGAGAGAGGATAATGCTAACAAGCAGTGATGCCCAATGCAATTGCTCAGTACCCACTGAGCAATACCCAGCCTGACCCAATCCCATCCCTTCAGGGTGACTCCCCCAGTTTCTATCCTGGGCATGACGTGCTGTGGGATGGAATACCTCTTTGGCTAGTTTGGGTCAGAGGTCCTGTCTGCTTCCTCCCAGCTTCTTGTGCCCCTCCTCACTGCAGAGCATGAGAGACTGAAAAGTCCTTGATCAGGGTAAGTGCTACTGAGCAACAACGAAAGCATCAGTGTGTTACCAGCATTATTGCCAGAATAAAGGCAGAACACAGCACTGCACCAGCCACAGGAAAGAGGATTAAATCTATCCCAGCCAAAATGCCACCCAGGGGGATGGGAGCTCAACCCCGATGTCAGCACCAGCCCTGCTGTCTGACCAGGGGATGGGAGATCATCCCTGAGGCCAGCACCAGCCTCGCTGCCTGCCCAGGCAGCCTTGAAACCCTTCACACCAAAGAACTGCTCCAGTTCCTAAGACAAGCCAGGGCTGCAGCAACCGGAGGAACTGTGGGTGCCCCTGGAACAGGGACTCCCAGGCAGAGGTTGGAAGCTCCCCACGAGCCCTTGGGCCATCGTGGAGGGTTGATGCACCTGGGGATGCTGGCGCTGGCACTGCAGAAGGTCCCTCCTCTTGGATGCTGCCCAATGATGCTGCTTTGGGAAATTCTCAGAGTCGTCTCTGCACAGTGACTGCCGTGGGGAGTCACCGCATGCAATATAAGCAGTGGGAGCGGTGATGTCCTAGTGCATGGCAGGTGACGTCACAGTGTGTGGCAGGTGATGTCACAGTGTGTCACAGCAGCCCCGCTGCCTGTCCATGCACCAAGACGGGAACCAGGATAGGAGCTGCTCTTGCCTCCTCCACCCATAGCTTGTGTTCCAAGGAGCAGTTGTCATCTCCGAGTGCCTCTGGTGAAGGGTTCCGTAGGGTTCCGTGGCCTCGCACACCTGAACATGGGGTGTTCCAGACTCAGCCACCCCTGTGGTCCCATGTCTCTATGGTCATTGTGATGTCTGTGTCCCCATGGTCCCCATGTGACCCACCATGTCCCTATGGGCACCCTGTCCCTAGTGCGTCCCCGTGGTCACTGTGTTGTAACCTTAAATCTTAAACTAACAATAGTGTGTGTGCCTTTAGCATAGTAGAATAGACCAAACTGTTCTAACTTCCTAACGTGTAGAGAAAAAGGAATGTTTGGCTGCTGGGGGAAGGAACATCATGGGACTGATAACAGCTAAGGAGACAGTAAATAAGACCAAGGATGCCAGCCTTCAAGACAGCAGAGTGGCACCCAGCGTGGATAAATATAAAAGAACATAAATAAATATATAAAATAATATATAAATATATAATATATATATAAAAAAATATAATATATAAAATAAATATAGAGCTGCTATATATATAATATAATATATATAAAAAATAAATAAAAAATAAATAAAAAATATATATAATATTTATATATAATATATAAATATATATAATATATAATATATATAATATATAATATATATAAAATATATATTTTATATATATAATTTATATATATAATATATAAATTATATATATATATAAAAATATATATATATATAAAATAAATATAGAGCTGCTGTTGGCAAGTACCGGGTGTGCTCACCTTTGTGAAACGATTCATGCGTGCGACCAGCGCTGCAATAAAGAATGTTGCTTTCTGAAACTCCAAATTGAGCCTTAGAGAATTTCTCTGACAGACTTTGATGGTAACAATTTGGTGCCTGAACAGGGACGCTCAGCCGTGTTTCCCACGGATCTGGGGAGTCTCTGGGACCTTCACGCCAGCATCGGGGGAGTTTGCCTGAAAGGAAACCCAGTTCCCAGAACCAATCTCGGGACCTCAGTGAGACCCTGATTTAATTTCTTTAAAAAGGCATTCTTTTTGGTCCCTTTCCACGTAAGGCACAGAGGGACGCCCTGTGCGGAGGTTAAAAGGCAGTTTAGTTTTGGTTGTCTGGACTTTGGTATTTGGTGGAGGTCAGGATCATGGGTACCACTGCCTCCAAAGGGGGGATCCTGAAAAGGTCCCCATTGGGTTGCATTTTGCAACAATCCCGGTGGAGGTCAGGACCACTGCCTCCACAGGGGGGGTTGAAGAAACCCCATTGGGTTGCATTTCACAACACTGGAAAGAAATCGGTGAACCCCTGTGTGGTTTGGTCACTGGGGAGATTTTGAAACAAAGTGGTGGACCCCTGAGGGGTTAGGTTACTTGGGAGACTCTGGTAAAATACTGTCGTCAGTGGTGGATGTTATTCTTAAGATGAGAAGGAATTTGGGATGAAGTAGCTTATGCAGAAATGTGTTTCACTTTGAGAAATCATCTGGAACGGCAAAAGGATTGCAGTTTTAATTTTGCACTGCAGGACCTGTCTGTATTGTCTTGGAGAAAGTGAAATTAGCTTAAACGCTGTTGCTCTTTGTGTACCATAGAGTGGTTATGCACTAAACATTTGAGGAATGCGGAGGAGGATTTGGATTTGATGGGAGCCCCCTGGAAAAGGGGTAATGTGAATAATTGGGCTGAAGTTGCTGACAATGAGAATCAAGCACAAGCACCAGCACAGGCACCAGAGATATTGGGGGGGTGGGGGGGGCTGAAGGATTTTGCTCTTCAGGAGAACAAACTAGGGGAAAATGAGGGGAAACAGTGATTGCACCTCTAAGTCAAGCTGTGCGTAATGATGGTCTGCTCATAATGAAGATTCCCTTTACTATTATAGATTTGAAGAGTTGGAAACAAGTGGCTGGTAATTATGCGTCATGCTTTCTAGAGTGTTGACACAAATATGATTATTCGTAAGGCTCAGACTGCAGTGCAGCAACAAATAACAGCAGGCACAGCGACAGGTACAGTGAATTTTCACGTACCTACCCCCGATGCTAACTGGGACCCTAATCGGGACAGGCAAGCTTTGAAGCAATATCGGAGGTGGATTTTATTCAGCATTAGGAATGCGGTCCCCAAGGCAGTGAGCTGGTCTAAGCTATATGAAATAAAGCAAGATGTAAATGAATCACCTTCTGGATTTGTGGGAAGATTAGAAAATGTGATGCATAAATATGCTACTATTGATCCTGCAGCAGAGGAAAGAAAGTGTTAGGCCATTTAACAAAAAGTCAATCCATGGAAGACATAAGGAAAAAGGTACAAAATCTTCATGGGGAGGACCAATGTGATTTGGTAAAAACAATGGATGTGGCCTTGGAGACCTATCACAATCGGACCACTATTGCTCTGGTGCAAGTTCTCTGAAATGGTTCAAGTGGTTCAATAGTACTGGGGAGGGCTTTCAATCCCTGATTATTAATATAGGTATTATTAATAGAATTCATATAATTATTAATATAATACAACATTGTGTTTTGTTGGTTATAGTGTGTCAGGTTTCAACTAGGAATTTGTTAATGTATATGTGGAGCCATAAGATAAGCTCCAGAGTAAAACTGGAATCTTTAGGAGAAAAAAAAAGAGAGAAAAGTTGCTGCCTGTAGCTATCCCACAAGAAACCAGGAAAGGGGGGAGTGGCCCAGGAGGAGACGAAACAAGGATTACATGGAAAGGGTTGTGAACAGACTCCACAGGTTGCACTCAAAGGGAAAATGCCCTCAGATCAAAAGAAACACTGGAGATTTAGTGGACCATCAAGACAGGAAGAGAGAATGATTCCTTTAGATGAAGATTGAGGAGGAGCGGAGGAAGATTCGAATCCCTCCCCAGCAGAGCCCCTGGCTACACTTAGGTTGGGGAATGGGAAGGTAAAATTCCTTGTAGAAACAGAAGCTACTTATTCTGTTATAGATACTTGTAAAGGGCAATCAAGCAAACAAACAGCTTCAGGCATTGGTGCCACAGGTGGACAGGAACTCGTCCTTCCTTTATGTTTGAGAAATTGGCAAACAGATGTTGAGCCATCAAGTTCTTTGCATGCCCGAGTGCCCTATGCTGTTATTGGATAGGGATTTACTGAGTAAATTACATGCATCCATTAGGGTTAAAGAAAGAAAATTCAGGTCCATGTTCATAATGAAAAAAAAAAAGCTGTGGAGGTAAGAGCAGGCACAGAGCCGGATATCACAGAGAAAGTGGGTATATCCGCAAGTATGGGCTGCCGAAGCACGAGGACCATCACAAGATGCAGAAGCAGTAACTATTCCTCTATGACAAGAGGACGTAGACTTGAAAGTATCAAACCGTTTGTAGCAGCAGTGGTTTTGACAAGAGATCCAGAAGCAAGAGAGCTGACTCACAACTGTTTACAGACCATAACATAATAGAGCTAAACCAAACATAATAGAGGCTAAAGCCCTGCATTCCTCCTCCCCAAACACATCAGCACAGAAAGCTGAGCTGATGGTGCTACTGAGACTTCTGAAATTGTCAGAAAGTCAAAATTTGCTTTTGAGGCACATTAGTTTGATAACACTCCAGAGAATATTGGTAATCATGTTGCTGACAAAGCAGCCGAAGAAGCTGTGGGTGGGGACCTTTCATTACTATTGCCTCATAAGTATCAGAGCTTGGGTAATGAAGTTCCAAGTTATCAAACAGAGGATGGGAAATTACCTAGTCTTAGGAGCCAAGAAGCACGATGAAGAATGGTGGATTACACACATGCCTCCTGCACACAGAAGGCTCCTGCTTTGCACCCACCATGTGTTTCAAGGCAACACTAAAAGAGGATTGCAAAGTCAAAGAACACGTACCTGGATGCACGGGGCAGCCACAGGAGATGCAGCCTCCCGAGGGAGGGCTCTCCTCTGCACTGGTTTCTGCAGGGCTCTGGCTCCTTAAATAGCCCATGCTCAGCGTGGGGGCCCCATCACAATGGGCATCTCCACAGCGACCACCACGGCTTTGTGATGGCGGCAGCATCGTGCCCATGGCACTGGGTACCCAGGGCTGCTCCGGGAGTAGCCGTGGGAGGTCCAGCCTCGGCACAGCTGGCTCGGGGAGGTCTGAGCACAGCATGTAGCATATAGCAAGGCACAGCATGTCGTAGAACAACAGAGCATAGCATAGCTATGGAGAACCCACTGCCCTGACACCTCAGTACCTGGAGGTGAACTCACCCCCAGCCAGCAGTGTGGATCATTGGAGCCCAGGTTCTGGGGAGACGCTGGCTCAGGCAGTCGGCTGTGTCCCATCTGCCTTGTCAAACTGCCACCACAATCTGCAAGTGGCCCATGCCCACTGTGCCCAGAGGCTGGGATGCAAAGCAGAGGATTACAAGGGTTTCCCAGTCACACTGGGGAACCGAAAATGTGGTTTTACACAGGGTTCTCACAACCTTCAAACGGTCACGTACCACACACTTGGACTGAGCACTAGCACCCTCACTACCAATTACTAGTCCTAGTCAAACTCTGCCAGGCGCTCATGCTACTTCTGTTGCAGTCCTGCTCTTGTCTATTGAGGCAGATGTTCCTGGACCAGTCCTGCAAGAGATACTGATTAATGGTGTGCGGGAGAGTAGGAGGGTTTCACAGACATGCTGGAGGGGCTGGGATTCTGCCATTATTTCTGCTGGGCTGCAATACCCCTTCTCCTTCACAGACAGCTCTAAGATACGCTAAAGAAAAATCCTAGTTCCAGGGCTGGGATGAAGCTTCCAGGTAAAGTCCACTACCTCATCACATTACAGTGCACATATAAATATATAGAGACACACGTATAAATAAAAGACCTATGAATACTTTAAAGACTGGTTGATCTAGTAGTTAGGTGGAAGAGCATTTTCATCTCATGCCTTGTGGGTCCCACCAAGCAGGGTCCCAAACGCCAGTGACAGGGTGACGAGATGCAGCAAAGATGCCATCCCCGAGGGATCAGTCTCCTGAGAGAGGAGAGAAAAATCAACCCAAAAGTGAAACAGCCTGAAGCAAGCACTGATGTTCCCTCCCTCAGCTGGCAGACACACTGCCTTCCTGCAGTGTCATTTCTCTGCTGAGAGACAGAGTTAAGGCTAAAAATCAAATTTTCTTAGAATCACAGAATCATTGCATTTGAAAAGACCCTTGAGAACATCGAGTCCAGCCGTTAACCTGTCCCTAACAAGTCCACACGCTGACCATGGCAACATCCCTGTGGGATACCCTGTTTGGATGGTCACCAACAGCAACTGAAAGCAAGTCAAATTTTACAGCCTACCATAATTTCACTCATTTCTAATCTATCCTGTTTGTTGTTAAACATTCTGCTCTACATTAGAGCATGGAAATCAGCTGGACAAGTTACCTTACTGCAGAAACCCCCTCGCATAGATCATGGGACTTAAACACATTTAACAATCTCTTAATAACTGAGTACAACAACCAAACATTTCCCTCAATTTATAACTGGAATTCAGCACTACTCTGTTTGGAGGCACAGAGACAAGGGGTGACCACACCACTCTGTGAGAAGGATGGATTGAGGGAGACCTTTGTTGCTTTTCCTCCTAGAGCACAGGGGAGGAGGGAATGAAATATTACCTTTAATAACAAAAATACATTCCAATTACCACGGAAAATATGGAACAATTCCTTTTGGGGTTAGATCTGTAGGGTAGAATTTATCTCCAAAGCAACTCAACCATGTACCAAGGAAACAGGCAGGTAATTTTCAGCTGTACCTGCAGTGCCCTGCTGGGAACTGCACAGCTGGGGACTCCAGAAATAGCTGGGATTTTTTCTCCCAAGAAATCCCCCAGTGACAGGAAGGAAACACACACTCTTCTCTGTGACACCAGGGGTCACTGCTTCAGCTGAGCTCTAATCCCTTTTCAGAATCACACCAACCCACTGTGCATTCAGCACACCAGTAGCTTTTATCAAAATCTGACCTGCCTGGAACACTTCAGTTGTAGAGGCACTAAATATTTATGTACAAGCTTGGGAGGGACCTTAAAGCTCATCCAGTTCCAACCCCTGCCACAGGCAGGGACACCTTCCACTAGAGCAGCTTGCTCCAAGCCCCTGTGTCCAACCCGGCCTTGAACGCTGCCAGGGATGGGGCAGCCACAGCTCCTCTGGGCACCCTGTGCCAGCGCCTCAGCACCCTCACAGGAAAGACCTTCTGCCTAAGAGCTCATCTCAGTCTCCCCTTTGTTAGGCTAAAGCCATTCCCCTTGTCCTGTCCCTACAGGCCCTTGTAAAAAGCCCCTCTCCAGATTTCTTGTAGGCCCTCTTTAGGTATGGGCTTAGTAAGGTCTCCCTGGAGCCTCCTCTTCTCCGTGCTTGACACCCCTAAATCAAATACAGTGACAGACCCTCACTGACACAAAGTCTGTGAGTCAGACAAGTTGCTTGGATACGTAAGTAGCAGGGGATGAAAACTGACATGTCTTTGAAGATAGCAATGGCACAAGTGGAAAAACAACTGTAAAGTAGCAAGGACAGACAAGGTCTGTCATGACCTACGCTTGGAGCCCTTTGCAGAGGACAGCAGGCAGTGTATGGCTGCTGAAACACATCCACGCACCAGCTAACTCACTGTCTCAACACATTAACTATGTCCCTTAGAACATGTCTTTTATATAACTCCAGGGATGGTGACATAACCACTTCTGCAGGCAGCCTGTTTCTTGTCCCATCATCAGACAGGACAGGACAGGACAGGCAGGCCAGGACAGTCTGGGATCCCCTTTACCCCTGCTGAAGGAAAGGATTCAGCCTGCTCAGTTGAGGCATCTCATCCTAGGATTGTAGCCGTGGGGCTGGAAGGGGACTCAGCTCCCTCCCATGAACACCACAAACCCACAGGAGCTCTCACTTCCTCAGAAGTGTTGCAAGCACTCCCTGGTGCAGAAGTTGAAGTTCCACCTAAGGAATGTCAGAAACAAAGCAGAAAGCAGTCAAATCGGGGGGTACTTGGTGGATAGCAGCAGTGCAGTGATTCCTGCAGACACCTTCAGAAAAACAGAACAAGGGCAGATGCCCCAGTCTAGGAAAGAATTACAACAGCTTATGTGTCCTCCAGGGTACTGGAGGAAACATGGACCCGGATTCTCTATCATTGCTCATCCACTGTACTCACAGTTATGAAAGGGAAAGCCATGGGAATGGAATCCAGAGCATGAGGAAGCAGGAAATTCCTAATACAGGAATTAAAACCTGTCACTGGGGCCTGTACCCCGCCCCTCCCCCCATAGTAGAATGGGGTTTTGCTGAGCATGACTCTTCCTGTGACCTATTCAAACTGGCCCTGATGGACCAAAAAGAACTTTAATGTTCAAGTCGCCTCTTTCAAAGACACTGAACCGCACGGAGCGACCCCCCTCCGTTCCAGAGCTCCTGCGGGCCCAGCGACACCCAAGGGATGTGGGGACCGAGCAAAGGCCACGGGCTCTGGCTCAGCTCCAGCAGCTGAGGAGGAGGCCAGGAGCCTCGAGACCTGCCCCTGGGTTCCAGCCTTGGGCACAGAGAGTCCGTGGGAAGAAGGGAGAGGGGACAGGAGGGACACAGGGGGCACAGCTCCAAAGGCAGCAGCGGTGCTGTCACAGAACACACCCACACAAACTCTTCTGGACAGTCAATAAAGCAGAGTCAAACACAGAACCCTTCTGGTGTGCCCCATGGGGACAGGGATGCCCAAGCCCTCACAGGGTGCCCAGAGAAGCTGTGGCTGCCCCATCTCTGGCACTGTTCAAGGCTAGCTTGGACAGAGGGGCTTGGAGCAACCTGCTCTACTGGAAGCTGTCCCTGCGCGTAGCAGGCGGTTGGAACTGGATGAGCTTTAAGGTCCCTTCCAGCCCAACCCAGTCTGGGATTCCAGGATTCAGGAATCAATAGCATGTTGAGGAGAGGATGCTCTCGAAGGGAGGATGGAAAGGGGACTCTCGGGCTTTCCCAGAGCACACAGAGCATTTCCCTGTCTGGAATATAGGAAACACTGGAGTGAGGCCATGCAGCCAAAGGGAAGCAGGGCAGCACTGCTTGGCTGCAGCTGAGGGGTGTCCTAGGCAGAAGTGGGAAAGGAGCAGAGAACAACACAACCTCCTTGGATAGGGGATACCCTGCTTGCAATGACAGCAGTGACAAAGCCCCAGTCCCTGCCCATGGAGTTCCTGGGGTGGAAACATGACCATGCCACCTCAGCCAGCACAGAGCCTCTTCCCACATCCCTCCTCACATGCAGCATCCACTGCAGTGGCCCAAAAGCCAGGGCAAGAGCCAGGCCCAGCACTCACCTGCCAGCGAGCCCACGGCAAAGCTTGCCAGCATCATGGGCAGCACCACATTTGCTGTATCTCTGGAGAAGGGAATCCACAGTGTCTGCACCCAGACTGAATTTAACTCCCCCAAACACCCAAGCAAAAATCTACTTTCACGGATGAGTTGCCCACTATTTCTGGCTTGGAAAGTGGTTTTAGGAGAGATGCAGTGACTGTCAGCGCTCAAACCCACAATTCCATAGGTCCCACACCCAAAGCACCTTCAAGCTCTCTGGCTGTGGAGAAAGAAGGTTTCTATCTCACCACTCACCCACAACGTGCAGCTGCAACTAGCACATGGCCTCCAGCTGGGACCTGAAGCTCTACAGCCAGTGGTCCCCCTGCTGCAGCACCATCTGCAGCAAAAAGTTCCTTCTGTTGAACCTCACGTGGTTCTCATGGGGGGAGCGGTGGTGCTGGCTCCATTGAAACCATAACTGAGGATGGCTCCTTCCTGCTGGGCAGTTTTGTATTCCCGGGTGACAGCTCTGCCACCCTGCAGCGGTGGAACCGTCAGATACACGGTGCAGCCCATGGCCAGGACGAGTCTCTCCGATGCCAACCTGAGGTCAGCGGAGCAGCAGGGAGAGAGTGTGCAGCCTGCAGGAGAAAGGAGACGTCAGTGCAGAGCTCCTGAGGGGCAGCTCCTGCCACTCAGCAGCACTGGGGACTTGAGGATGTCATAGAAGCATGCAATGGTTTGGGTTGGGAAGAACCTTAAAGCTCCTCCAGCTCCAATCCCTGCCATAGGCACGGACACCTTCCACTAGAGGAGCTTGCTCCAAGCCACATCCAATCTGGCCTTGAACATGGCAAGCCATGGGGCAGCCACAGCTTCTCTGGGCACCGTGTGCCAGTGTCCCACCACCCTCACAGGGAACAACTTCTAAGATCTCACCTCAATCTCCTCTCTATCAGGTTAAAGCCGTTCCTCCTTGTCCCATCCCCACAGGCCCTTCTTCTCCCCACAAGAAATGAGGCCAGATCCAAGGATTTAAGGCAGCCGCAGCACTCCGCTGCCGGCTCAGCCAGCACAACTCGCACACCGAGTCCAAAGCAGCCACTCTGGGGAAGTCACTTGAGGTGTTCTTGGCAACTCCTAAAGCACCCCAAGATCGCCATCGCCACCCACCTCGTCCCATGCTCCTGTGTCCACAGGTGTCACCGGCTCCAAGACACCAAGACGGGAACCACCAGAGGAGCTGCTCTTGCCTCCTCCACTGGTAACTTGTGTTCCATGAGCCAGCTGTGGTCTCCCGGTGCCTCCACTGAAGGGTTCCGTGGGGTTCCATGGCATCGCACACCTGAACATGGGGAGTTGCAGAATCAGCCAACACTGAGTTCCCCATGTCCCCATGTTCATTGTGATGCATGAGCTCATTTTGGGCCCATGGGGTGCCTGGAGGTGCTGTAGGCATTCTCTGGGATTCAGTAGGAGTATCCTCGGATGCTCTGTGAGTGCACAAAGACACAGGGCCTTGGAGCAAACTGCTTTAGTGGAAGCTGTCCCTGCCCGTGGCAAGGGCTGGAGCTGGATGAGCTTTAAGGGCCCTTCCAGCCCAACTCAGTCTGGGATTCCATGATTCTCTGCTGTGCAAATGTCGGTCACTCTGCACTTGTCGTAGGTGGCCGTGACGCCCTGTTCCATTGCCCAGGTTGAGCTGTGACCCCTCGCATGCTCCACCTCCGGACCAAAGGCACTGAGGTAGAGCAGCCCATGAGGGACATCCCCGAGCCATCTGGGCAGAGGCTGGTCCCCTACAGTGACTCCTGGAGCACCCCTGGGTGCCCAGTGCCATGGGCACGATGCTGCCGCCATCACAAAGCCGTGGTGGTCGCTGTGGAGACGCCCATTGTGACGGGGCCCCCACGCTGAGCATGGGCTATTGAAGGAGCCAGAGCCCTGCAGAAACCAGTGCAGAGGAGACCCCTCCCTCGGGAGGCTGCATCTCCCGTGCCTGCCCTGCGCATCCAGGTACGTGTTCTTTGACTTTGCAATCCTGTTTTAGTGCTGCCTTGAAACACATTGTGGGTGCATGCTCTAAGGGGAGGAGAAGGTGTCAGGAGATGTGCTGGTGCCATCCCAGCTGTAGCAGCAGGGGATGGGTGAGGAGTAGTCGCTGGGCTCGTTCCTGTGCTTGGAGCTCAGCTCTGCCTGCAGAGGTGCTGGGGGCGAAGCAGGAGCCTTCTATGTGCAGGAGCTGCTGGTGTCAGAGGTGCTGAGAAGGTGTCAGGGCAGAAGAGCTTCTACGTCCCTGTCAGAGCCTAGGGGAGTGCAAGGGTCACCCCAGCTCCCAGGAACCCCTCTTAGTTTCATCCCCCCCCAGGCAGAGGCATGAGCTCATCGCCAGCATCCTCACAGGAAAGATTAAGGGGTAATCCCCCAGCTGCACCCCAAAACCTGGCAGGGTCCCCCCATATCTCCAGTTCTCCCATCCCCGATGATCTGTGGGGTGGTCTCTGGTGGCTGTAGCCCCTCTTTGAGGGCTCCATTGGTCTCCAAAACTACTCTGCCCCCTACAGAGATTGGGCACATTCCCATGAACCTTCAAATCCCCCAAAACTTCCAGTTCCCTTCTGAACCCCAAATCCCTCCCATTCACTGTCATGGGCAAACAGGGGCACTGAAGAGTCAGGGTACCCTGGGACAAATGGAACCCCGAGTTTTGGGACACTGGATGTTCCCCAAATCCCTGCAGCACCCTGCGGAGATTTGGGGATCCCCCCTCAATGCCCAAATCCCCTCTGAAACCCCAAACTCTTCCCCTCAACACATCACCACTCTGAGGGAACATTGTTCACCCAATGTGCCCTGGGACCCAGGTACCCGCTGTTTTCAGCATATGGGAGATCTTCCAATATAATGTGCTTCCTACAGCGAGTTTTGGGGACCCCTGTTGAACCTCTAAATGTTCCTTGAACCCCCAATCCCTCCAAGCACGCAAATTCCTCCCATTTATGGCTACGGGTCTCCCTAGAGCATCCAATGAGATTTGGCTGCCCTGGGATAGATGGACCCCCTATTTTTGGGAGAGGGGGTGTCCCTCAAATAACTGTGCCACCTCGAGGCATTTTCGGGACCAGCCTGAATCCCCCAAATCATCCCAGGACCTCTCCAAATCTCCCCAGATTCAGTGCCCGCAGCTCCAAAGCTGCCCCGTCTCAGCTCAGTGGCAGAAACCTGCTAAAAGGGGTGTCCTGAAAAGAGGGGTTCCCCCAGCACCTGCCCTGGGGGTCCCCTAAGGTGCTCTGGGACCTCAAATCCACTGGGGAGACCCCAACATTGCTTTGGGTTCAGGAGTGAATTTAGGGGGCCAGAGGGGGTTGATCCACCAAAAGGGGCACCTCAATTAAGGGGCACCCCAAAACCACGCTGCCCCCCCCAAAGGGCCCTGGAGGCACCCAAACCAGTTGCGGTGCCACCCAAAATCGTGGGGTACCCCAAATCTTCCTGAAGCATCACAAGAGCAGACAGGACCCCCAAATGGGGATCCTGGGGCAGCCCAAAAGTGACCTGCACCCCACCATCACCCCGGGACCTCCCAAATGAACCCAGGGACCCAAATCCTGGAAGTGCCCCTCCAAGCACACCCCCCCAAATGGGGATGCCCCCACAAAGCTGCTCCCCCCAAAGCCACCAGTACCAAAACGCTCCTTGTTGTCCCCAAACCACACCCCATGGGGCATTCCAACGCCTCCACCCCCCAACACCCCCCCGTACCAGGGATTGGGGGGGCAACCTCAGAGTGGGAGGGTGCCTGATTTGGGGTGTCCCCCCGAAAAAGACCAAGGAGGTCTGGTGGGGGAGGAGCAAGAGCACCGGTGGCAGGGACTGGGAGCACTGGGAGGACTGAGAGGGACTGGGAGCACCTGCAGCAGGTAGTGGGAGCACTGGGAGGGATTGGAAGTTAAGCACGGCTGCAAAAGGGAAGACCTGCGGCAGGGACTGGGAGCACTGGGATATTGAAACCCCAGCAGTATCTGGGGCCGTAGTGGCCTATATTGGTTTGTACTGGTACAAACTGGTCTGTACTGCTCCATACTGGGATGTGTAAACTTGCAGATGACACCGAATTGCATGGGAGCGTTGATCTGCTGGAGGGTAGGAAGCTCTGCAGAGGGATCTGGATAGGCTGCATGCATGGGCTGTGGCCAATGGAATGAGGTTCCAGAAGGCAAAGTGCCGGCTCCTGCACTTGGGCCACAACAACCCCCTGCAACGCTCCAGGCTTGGGGAAGAGTGGCTGGAAACTGCTCATGGGAAAGGAGCTGGGGGTGCTGATTGATGGAGCTGAACAGGAGCAGCTTGTGCCCAGTCAGCCAGGAAGCCACCAGCATCCTGGCCTGGATCAGCACCAGTGTGGCAGCAGGGCCAGGGCAGTGGTTGTGCCCTGCACTGGGCACTGGTGAGGCTGCACCTCAAATCAGCTCTGGGCCCCTCACTACAAGAGAGACATTGAGGTGCTGGAGCGGGGCCAGAGAAGGGCACCGGAGCTGGTGCAGGGCCTGCAGCACAGTGTGATGGGGAACGGCTGAGGGACCTGGGGGGTTCAGTCTGGAGAAGAGAAGGCTCAGGGGGGACCTGATCGCTCCCTACAAGTGCCTGAGAGGAGGATGGAGCCAGGAGGGGCTGGGCTCTGCTCCCAAGGAACAAGGGATGGGACAAGAGGAAACGGCCTCAAGCTGTACCAGGGCAGGTTTAGATGGAGCTAAGGACCAATTCCTTCCCCAGAGGGTGCTCAGGCATTGGAACAGGCTGCCCAGGGCAGGGCTGGAGTCACCGTCCCTGTGAGTGTTCACACACCATGTAGATGAGGCCCTCAGTGCCATGGGTTAGTGGTGGCCTCGGCAGTGCTGGGGTGTCCTGGTTTAGCAGGAGCAGTCATTTTTTCTCCTTCTTAGTACCTGGTGCAGCGCTGTGGTTTTGACTTTCAGGCTGGGAACAGAGCTGATAACACTGACGTTTACCCTGACCAAGGACTTTGTGAGTCTCATGCTCTGCCAGGGAGGAGGGGAAGCCGGGAGGAAGCGGGGACAGGACACCTGACCCAAACTAGCCAGAGGTATTCCATACTACAGCACGTTGTGCCCAGGATGTAGAACTGAGAGTTCCCGGAAGGGTGAGTTCCCTGCTGGTTGGGGGCGAGGTATCGCTCGATGGGTCGTGAGTTGTTTTATCCTCTTCCCTTGTTATTTCCTTTATCATTATTATTACTGGTGGTAGCAGCAGTGGTTTGTGTTATACCTTAGTTACTAAACTGTTCTTATCTCAACCCGTGGGAGTTACATTCTTTCGATTCTCCTCCCCATCCCTCCAGGACAGGGGGGAGTAAAAGCTACGTGGCTGACTTGCCAACAGGGCTTAAACTACGACATGGGTTAAGGATAGGACTGGAAGAGCTTAAAGGTCTTTTCCAACCTGGATGATTCTATGACACTATGATACTTTTTGCTGAGGCACCGGTGAACCAGGCATTTTCTGCTGGTGCTCCCTCGGTGAAGGGAGGTGCTCCTAAACCTGGTGAGGGTTTGAAAGGTTGTTGTAACGCTGATGGCTCTGCATTTGCAAGCATCTGGACTAGTCTGGAAACTTCATTCTGTCCTTCAGGTAATTTCACTTTCTCTGCAACTCCCGATGGGTAGGCATGCCATTTTCTGCCAATGGGTTTGTGCAACTCCATCCTGAGGAGCAGTTCCCTTTGGGATACTGTCAAGTCAACTGAATGGATTGAATGGATGGTTTGTACTGCTTGTTCTTGATCAATGTTCTCACTTTGTTTTACTGCCGAAATTAAAGTCAAGAATCTCTTTTCCCACTCAGAATATGTCGGTTTAGTGTCTTTGAGAGAGGCGACTTGGACGTTAAAGTTCTTTCTGCTTCATCAGGGCCAGTTTGAATAGGTCACAGGAAGAGCCATGCTCAGCAAAACCCAATTCTTCTATGAGAGGGTGGTGGGGGTGTACAGGCCCCAGTGACTGGTATGGTTTTAATTCCTGTATTAGGTATTTCCTACTTCCTCATGATCTGGATTCAATATGCATGGTTTTCACTTTTGTAACAGTAAGTACAGTGGGTGAGCAATGATAGAGAATCTGGGTCCATGTTTCCTCCAGTATCCTGGAGGACACATAAGCTGTTGTAATTCCTTCCTAGAGTGGGGCATCTGCCCTTGTTCTGTTTTTCTGCAGGTGTCTGCAGCAATCACTGCACTGCTGCTATCCACCAAGTACCCCCTGATTTGACTGCTTTCTGCTTGGTTTCTGACATGCCTTAGGTGGAACTTCAGCTTCTGCACCAGGGAATGCTTGCCACACTGTGGTTTCTGCAGTTCTTTTTGCAGTTAGTTTTCCTCTAATTAAGACATCATCTATATAATAGTACATTTTCACCTTCTGAGGATGTGAGACCTCCTGTGGGTTTGTGGTGTTCATGGGAGGGAGCTGAGTCCCCTTCCAGCCCCTCGGCTACAATCCCAGGATGAGATGCCCCAACTGAGCAGGCTGAATCCCTTCCTTCAGCAGGGGTAAAGGAGATCCCAGCCTGTCCTGGCCTGCCTGTCCTGTCCTGTCTGATGATGGGACAAGAAAGAGGCTGCCTGCTGAAGTGGTTATGTTACCATCCATGGAGATATAAAAAAGACATTCCAAGGGACAAGGTTCTAATGTTGACTTGCCAGTGTTTGGTTAATGGTGGACTCAATGTTCTTAAGGGTCTTTTCCAACATAAATGATTCCATGATTCTACAAAATCTCACTGTTCAGACCAAGCTCTCTCTCTCATCAGAGAAATGACACTGCAGGAAGGCAGTGTGTCTGCAAGCTGAGGGAGGGAACATCAGGGCTTGCTTCAGGCTGTTTCCCATGGTGTTCTCCCGGAGCACCAGGGAGCCGTGGAGGGAGTCCAGCAGAGCAGAGTCAGAGCCACCTTGGGCTGGGCCTCTGCTGCTGAGCTGGGCCGGGCTCCTGGGACACAGATAGATGCTGGCAAGCGGGCAGTGCTGCAGAGAGACAGCTCTGCCCAGGAGCAGGGCTGGGGCACTGGCTGCAGGCACCCAGGGGAGACCTGTGAGCCTCAGAGAGCTTAAAGGCACTTGGCAGGGGAGGATGCTGAGAGCTCCCTGCAGGAGAAACCTTCCCAGCCCTGTGCATGGTAAGGCTCTGGGTGCAGGGCAATGCGGCCGCAGTTCCTGGAGGGATCTCCTCAAGCTGCTGCCTCGGACAGTCCATGGGATCTGTCAGGAGGACTCTCTTGGTTTCTCTGTGTAGATAAGGAGGAGGATGTGCTGCAGAGCAGGGCTTCTCTCTGCACCATGCGAGGGACAGGACAAGGCAGGTCCCTTGTCCCGGGGCTGGCTGCAGGCTGTGAATGTGGGTGTGCAGGCAGGGGTGCCCAGCGCTGTCCTTGCCAGCAGGGTGCCTGCAGCACAGGGGCTGTGTGCAGGGGCAGGGACTCTGCTGCCTGCCAGGGTCAGCACTCAGCCTGTCCGGGAGCTGCCCACAGCACTGGGGGAGAAGCTGTTGGGGAAGGAACAACCCCTGGCAGGGAAGGAAAACTGTTCTTGTGCACTGGAGAGGGTGCTGTGTGAGTCAGGGCTGCTCAGAGCTCCACATCACTCTGAGCACGTTTGCAGAGGGTCCTTCTGAAAGACACTGAGGCAGCGATTGCCTGATAGGGAAGGATTCTGAGCTCTGATGTTTTCCACTCTTGGTGGGCAGGTTGGGCAGCGGGAGCCGGGAATTTCCTTCTCTGCTTTGGAGAAGGCACCGAGAGTCTTGTCAGGACTTGTGTGAGCTGCTCCTGAGCCCCTGCGCAGGCCGAGCTGCCCCTGGGCAGAGCCCTGCTGCCGGGAGGGCTGTGCAGGACAGAGCTGAGCACACAGCCCATGGGATGGGCTCTGGGAGCACTGAGAGGGAGCAGAGCTGGGCCCAGAGCAGCAGCTCCTGGCAGGGACAGCTCCAGGTGGCAGAGACATGGGCAGGGAGTGGGGGGAAAGTGCAGCCCAGGCCTGGGG
Source organism: Psittacula echo (assembly GCF_963264785.1). Taxonomy (NCBI): domain Eukaryota; kingdom Metazoa; phylum Chordata; class Aves; order Psittaciformes; family Psittacidae; genus Psittacula; species Psittacula echo. Next base: position 3,198,122 of record NC_137755.1, read on the forward strand.
AGGGTGCGTTCAGGCAGCTCTCTTGGTGTCTGGCACTGGAGGTGGCTGCTGGCCATGCTCTGCTGGGCAAGGAGCTGACTGCCTCTCAGAACATCTCCTCTGCACTTCCCTGTCTGCTCTGCCTGTCCTGCTGGGCTTGTGACCTGCCCCCAGACAGGCACAGCTCTCCCATGGTTTCCTTGGGAGTGCGGAGTCTTCCCTTGGTGTCGGCACTCTGTGCTCTGAGTTCTTTACTTCTGCTTCCAAGGGCTGTGTCCTGCTCTGTGTGTCACAGCTGCACCCTGGGATGCGAGGGAGAAGTTCTGCCCTTTGCAACAGCAGGGCTCCCTACCTGGCACCAGAGTCCAGTTGTTCTTTATCTCATTCTTTCTCCTTTTATTCTATTTATCTGTGTGTGGAGTAATACTTGGGCTATCACAAGGACAAGTGCAGGGTGTCGTGGTTTAAGCCCAGGCCATAAATTAGAACCACGAAGTCTACTTCCCACCTCCAGCCTTTCTTCCCCCCCCCCCCCCGGTCCTGGAGGTGCGGGGAGGAGAATAGAAAGAATGCAACTCTCAGGGGTTGAGATAAGAACAGTTTAGTAACTAAGGTATAACACAAATCACTACTGCTAACACCAATAATAATAATGATAAAGGAAATAACAAGGGAAGAGGATACAACACCTTACCACCCGCCGACCGATACCTCGCCCTCCACGCAACCGAGTTCCTGCCCTTCCGAGTAACTCTCAGTTACATCCCGGGCACAACGTGCTGTTGTATGGAATACCTCTTTGGCTAGTTTGGGTCAGGTGTCCTGTCCCCGCTTCCTCCCAGCTTCCCCTCCTCCCTGGCAGAGCATGAGACTCACAAAGTCCTTGGTCAGGGTAAACATTAGTGTTATCAGCTCTGTTCCCAGGCAGAAAGTCAAAAAAACAGCGCTGCACCAGGTACTAAGAAGGAGAAAAAATGACTGCTCCTGCTAAACCAGGACACAGGGCAGCTGGAAACAAGAGTGATGGAATCTGCAGCTCTTCAGACTATGCACTCATCCACGGGCTGCTGAGCCCTTTCATCTCTCCTGTCCGAATACTGACCACGTGTTCAGTTACAAAAATTAGGATTTCTACACCTCAAATAGCACTTGTCAGCTGAGAAATTCCTGAGAAAATCCTGATAAAGTCACACTGAGGCTCTGCTCTGCAGCCACAATTGTCATAGTTGTGAGTGCAGACACTGAAACTCTGTTACATCTGACATCCCTGGTGGGTATCGGAGCTTTCGCAGAGCTGCTTCATGAAACCCCTGTAGTGGTACAGAGCTGAGCCCTTGGAGCCACATTGCTTCTGCCAGCACACTTAGCCAGCAGCACCAGGAAAGGGAAAATGCGTTTGAACTTGAGAGAATGGTGGAAATCTTGTGGGAAATGAACTGATTTTATCCTGAGAAGTCTCCTGTAACCTCTCACTGCCTTTTCCTCCTGTGACAGTGCCCCATGCCCAGAGGCAGCAGATGTCCAACGGCAGCTCCATCACCCACTTCCTCCTCCTGTCTTTCGCAGACACGCGGGAGCTGCAGCTCTGGCACTTCTGGCTCTTTCTGGGCATCTTCCTGGCTGCGCTCCTGGGCAACGGCCTCATCATCACCAGCACAGCCTGCGACCAGCACCTCCACACCCCCATGTACGTCTTCCTCCTCAACCTCTCCCTGCTGGACCTGGGCTGCATCTCCACCACTGTCCCCAAATCCATGACCAATTCCCTGTGGGACACCAGGGCCATCTCCTACACAGGTTGTGCTGCACAGATCTTTTTCTTTCTCTTTTTCATGTCAGCTGAGTTTTCTGTCCTCACTGTCATGTCCTACGACCGCTACGTTGCCATCTGCAAGCCCCTGCACTACGGGAGCCTCCTGGGCAGCAGAGCTTGTGTCCACATGGCAGCAGCTGCCTGGGGCGCTGGGTTTCTCTATGCTCTGCTGCACACAGCCAATACATGTTCATGCTCCCTCTGCTGAGGCAATGCAGGAGTGGGTTTAGCAATGGGCCCTCAGGACAGGCAGGGACTGGAGCACTGTGCCTGTGTGGAGAGGCTGGAGGAGCTGGGCTTGTCTAGTCCAGAGAAGGGAAGGCTGATGGGGACCTGAGATCTTGGGAAGAGAAGGCTGTCAAGAACTGAACCACTTGCTCTGACCCTGTTCCTGACGGGTTGGACTTCAGAAATCCTGGTGTCCCTTCCAACCTCTGTTCTCTTATAATCCTAAAATGATGGGCTCCAGGAAGTCCTTACTAAGCCCATACCTAAACAGGGCCTACAAGAAATCGGGAGAGGAGTTTTTTACAAGGGTCTGCAATGATAAGGGGGAACTGCTTGAAGATGAAAGAGGGAAGATTTAGATCAGACATTAGGAAGGAATTCCTCACTGTGAAGGTGCTGAGGTGCTGGCGCAGGGCGCCCAGTGAAGCTGTGCCTGCCCCATCCCTGGTTTCAGGCCAGGCTGGACAGGGCTTGGAGCAAGCCGCTCTAGTGGACCTCTCTAAAACACCCCATAACACCCAGAAACACCCCTGAAACATCTCAAAAAAACCCTAAACCACCTCTGCAACTTCCGATGGACACCCTAAAACATCCCCCGAGCCCCCAAAACACCACTGCAACCCCCAAACTCCTCATGTCCTTGTCACCTCCCTGCTTTGAGACTGTGGCCTAACACAAACCTTAACCCATGACTATAAATGCTATTCGTGACCAGAACCCCTGTTCCTGACCCAAAGTCAAATCTAACCCTCACTTCTTTTTATAAGAAGCAATAATATAATGCAAATAAAAGTATTATCTATTATAATAATAGAATTGATTCTATATCTATATGACTATTATAAATTATACACTCTAATATAAATGCTTTTCAGTCCAGTGGGCCCATGGCACCTCAGGCCACAGAAACTGGAGGGAGTCACCAAGAAGGGACACGTCGCTGCTTGGGTCGGCCTGGGTATCACTCAGTGGGTGCTGAGCAATTGTGTTGGGCATTACTGCTTGCTAGGGGAGCTTTCTTTCCCCTTTTGGTTCTGTATCTCTCCCCTTGTTGTTTCCATTCTTATCAATAACAATAACACTAATATTACATTGTGCTTGACTTCAGTTCCTGACCTGTTCCCATCTCCACCTGCGGGTTTCGCACTGTTCCCATTCTCCTCCCCATTCCACCTGGGTGCTGAGCGAGCGGCTGCTGGTGCTGAGTTCCTGGCTGGGGTTCAACACTGCCCCTGTCTTGGCCCCTTTGCTGTGGCAGCAGGGGCTGGACGTTTGCACTCTTGGAGCTGGGCTCTTTGTATGGGCACGCAGCTGGAAGCAGCATTCCTTGGCTCAGGAAGCGCAGCTCCCGAGTGTTGCTGGGGCTGGGGCAGTGCTTGCCAAGGGCAGGGGAGGCCCAGCAACAGCTCCTGTCCTGGCCCTGCTGCTGGGGGAGCAGAGGGGCTCCCGCGGGTATTGCCGCAGTCAGGATTGCGCAGGTGTGCCCAGAGCCCACCAGCTCCTTCCCACCTTGCGCAGTGCCCGCTGGGCTTCTGGGCTGTGCCTGCGCCTGCCAGGGCCTTTGTCACCTTCCCGAATGCATTGGCAGAGCCCAGCAGAGCACTGGAGCCTTGCGCAATGCCCGGCGCTGGCCTGGCCTTTCCCAGAGCCCACCAGCACCCCTCCTGCCTTCCGCAATGCCCGGTGGGCTTGCGCGGGCCTTGCCGGAGCCAGGCAGGTCCCCTTGTGCTGAGCTCCCAGGGACAGCACCAGCAGCTGCACTGCCCAGGGGCTGCTCCTGCCCTGACACCTTCTCAGCACCTCTGACACCAGCAGCTCCTGCACACAGAAGGCTCCTGCTTCGCCCCCAGCACCTCTGCAGGCAGAGCTCAGCTCCAAGCACAGGAACGGCCAGACACGACAGCACAGAGCGCCGGGACCAGCCCCCACACTGCCCCAGCCCCAGACAAGACTCCGCTGTGGAAAAGCAACCCTCAGCTGCAGACTGAGAATCAGCCCTTGCCAGGGAAACGGCAGCGACCACAACTATGGCCACAGGGAGCTGGGGAGCAGGAGCCGCTCCTCACCTCTGCCAGGCTGCTGACGGGAACGCTACAGACCTGGGACGGGCACAGGACGCACACAGAGGGAAGGAGCCCATGGCTCTGGACACCCAGGGGTGCCTCAGGAGTGGCCACGGTGGGACCAGCCTCTGCCCTTTGCTACCAGAGCCCCAGATTCGGTCTCAGTGGAAGACAAACCTCCGGGCCCCACAGCAGCCTCGCTGTACTCCCCCGCAACCCGCATGTTCGCAGCGTCCTTCATCCTGCAACCCCAAAGGAAAGGGATGGCTCTGATAAGCGGATATACTCCCCAGCTCGTTAAAGTTGTAAAGTAGGTGTGCCTTTATTCAGCTGAGGCGCAGGGGGGATCACTCCTCCAAAAGCATGCGCAACCCAGTGTCCTTTTCCATCTATATTTATTTTCTAAAGGTACACATATTAATCAGGTTACACAACATGCCTATACCTATTAATGGTCTATCTCTGCTTCATATTATAATGAGGGAAAAAAGTTCTTTGCGCTTGCGCAGTGCCTCCTGGTTGTCGTGGGCAAGGGTCTCAAGACGCAGTAAATGAGGCTTCCTCGGGTCTGAACTTTTCACCTCTAGTCGTCACGCATGCTCCCTTGGTCCCTTGGTCTTGGTCCAAGCTCAGAGGCTGGTTTCAGCCGGATTAGGGGTCCAAGGAGCAGGAACCGAGTCACAGTTCCTTTCCTTTTATCAATAGCCTTGCATCCTTCCAACCTGCCTTGGCAAGCACAGTAAATATTAAGCAAGCAGTGTACATTGTTTAGCAAATAGCTGTAGCCCCTAATAAGTCATGGTAAGGCATGGTAGGCATTAAGCAAGCAATGTACTCTAAGCAATACCCCCCTGTACAACCCCCCTGTACAATAGTCCATATCAGCTCCATCCCTTCAAGTGCTTCCTTTTATTTCAATCTGCATGGAAAACAAACCAGATTCCTATGTTCCCTACACTGTGCACTATTAACTGTGAGCACAAATCCCATCGGCCCCACAAATCCCACGCGGTCCCACGGCCATTGCATCACAATGACCATGGTGACTGGGGACCACAGTGGTGGCTGATTCTGGAACTCCCCATGTTCATGTTTGCGCGGCCACAGAACCCCATGAAACCCTTCAGTGGAGGCACCGGGAGACCACAGCTACCCCACGGAACACAAGCTACCAGTGGAGGAGGCAAGAGCAGCTCCTCTGGTGGTTCCCGTCTTGGTGTCTCGGAGTCGGTGACACCTGTGGACACAGGAGCGTGGAACGAGGTGGGTGGCGATGGCGATCTTGGGGTGCTTTAGGAGTTGCCAAGAACACCTCAAGTGACTTCCCCAGAGTGGCTGCTTTGGACTCGGTGTGCGAGTTGTGCTGGCTGAGCCGGCAGCAGAGCGCTGCAGCTGCCAAGGGGAGATCCTGGCATCTGCCCTCATTTCTTGTGTGGTGAAGGGCCTGTGGGGATGGGATAAGGAGGAACGGCGAGACTGAGATGAGATCTTGGAAGTTCTTCCCTGTGAGGGTGGTGGGACACTGGCACAGGGTGGGTGATGGGATAGAAATAGTTAATAAAATGGATCCAGGCGTTATCACCCTGGTCCAGCTTAAGGCTTGGGAACAGTAAAGAAAACACCAGGTGCTATTGCCCTGGTCGGGCTTAAGCCTTGGGAACAGTCAAGAGAACAATGAAGTGCCAAGATCACTTAGCAAAACAAAGCAGGCGGTTTGCAAGCTAAAGCAGGGTGTGTATCTCAGAAACAGACCAAACAATGTAAATATTTGTAACCCTTAGTAGTTTCTCCCTGAATCGGGATGATAAGGAAGTAACAAAGTGCAAAGTTACTGCTTAGCAGTTAGTAGACTATGAAAGGGATGGGAGATGCAAAATAAATGTCTTCAGATTTCACCAGAACTGGAGTTCATCTTTGGTACGCTACAGCACAGGGTGCCCAGAGGAGCTGTGTCTGCCCCATGGCTGGTCGTGTTCAAAGCCAGGTTGAACACAGGGGCTTGAAGCAACCTGCTCTAGTGGAAGGTGTCCCTGCCCATGGCTGGGGTTGAAGATGGATGAGCTCTAAGGTGTGAGGATGGAAGGCACGGAGCCCACTACAAGCTGGATCGTTTATTACAAGGATTACATGATATTTGTATTCTTCCAAGCAATTAGCTAAGCACATCTGTGTCTGCCTTGCGGTTACATTTATGACTTTGGGCAAAAGGTCTATCTGATTTTTCTCATTAACATCCTCTATCCAGTTCCGACATCCTTATTCCTTGCCAGTTCCAACATCTTCCAAGTACCAGTCAGGGACGGGTCACTCCTAATTGCCTGCTGTAGTCCTTCCTTCCCATGGTCTCTGACAGTTTTGATACATTCCAACCCCCACACTAAGGCCCCTCCCAACCCAAACTGGGTGCAGCCCATGATGCTGGCACGCAGTGCTGTGGGCTCGCTGGCAGGTGATTGCTGGGCCTGGCTCTTGCCCTGGCTTTTTGGCCATTGCAGTGAATGCTGCATGCGAGGAGGGATGTGGGAAGAGGCTCTGTGCTGGCTGAGGTGGCATGGTCATGCTGGGACCTGCACCCAGGAACCCTATGGGTAGGGACTGGGGCTTTGTCACTGCTGTCATTGCAAGCAGGGCATCCCCTATCCAAGGAGGTTGTGTTGTTCTCCGCTCCCTTCCCACTTCTGCCTAGATCACCTCATGTCTGCAACCCAGCAGTGCTGCCTGTAGCACCCCCAAAGTGAACCTCACCCCACCATCACCATGGGTCCCGCCAAATGAAACTGGGGACCCAAAATCCTGGAGTGGCCCGACCCCCACCCCAACTGGAGATGCCCCAAAAAAGCTGTTGCCCCCCAAAGACACCAGCCCCAAAACGCTCCTTGTTGCCCCCAAACCACACACCATGGGGCACACCCAACCCCTACCTGCTCCGGTACCAGGGAACTGCGGGGGGGGGGGGAGCGCAACCCTAGAGTGGGGGGTGCCTAATTTGGGGTGTGCCCCCCCCAAAAGAGCCCCAGGCAGGAGGTCGAGTGGGGGATGAGCTGGAGCACCTGCAGCAGGGACTGGGAGCCCTGGGATATTGAAACCCCAGCAGTATTTGGGGCCAAGGAGCTTATGTCGGTCTGTAATGGTGCAAACTGGTCCATACTGCTCCATACTGGGATGTGTAAGTTTGAGGCCAACACCAAGTTGGGTGAGAGGGTTGAGCTGCTGGTTTCTACTTGGTTTCTAACATGGCTCCTGGCAGGGACAGATCCAGGCGGCAGAGACATGGGCAGGGAGTGGGGGGAAAGTGCAGCCCAGGCCTGGGGAGGGTGCGTTCAGGCAGCTCTCTTGGTGTCTGGCACTGGAGGTGCCTGCTGGCCATGCTCTGCTGGGCACAGTCCTTTGCTTCTGCCCATGAGAGCTCCGTGATCTGCCCTTTGGAACAGTGCTTCTGTTCCGGAAATAATCCACCCCAGGTGTCTCCATGGGGCATTATGTTGTACCTTTTCCGGTGCAATTACTAAACCTACTTTTCCCAGTTTGGAGAGGTATCCGTTATGGTAAAATCCATTGCTGTTGCAACATCCACTCTGGGACTCCCTGCTGTACACCAAACAAAGTGAGAAAAGGTGTTGATAGTAACATGGACATACTTCAATTTTCCAAAAGATGATACATGGGTTACATCCATCTGCCAAAGTTGGAGAGGTTGGAGACCTCGAGGATTGACTCCAAGGCCTATGCCTATTGTCTGGCCCTGACAATCAGGACAAGACTGTACAATGCCTCGGGCATCTGTCAGGGAGAAGCCAAACTGCCGAACTAACATTTTTGCTGATTGGTGAAAGAAGGCGTGAGATGCTCGGGCTTGTTGAAAAATATCTACCGGTGGTCCTGCCCAAGCTGGAGCAACTAATTTATCTGCTTTGTCATTACCATCACTAAGGCTCCCTGGGAGGCCCGAGTGACTGCGGAGTCCATTGTGCCAACAGACTAAACGGATGATACTGATTGTTTGCAACAAACAAAGCTATAGATAAATCTGGGTTCCATTGGGAAGCATAAGAAGTAGATATTTTAGCCATAATATGGGCTAGGGCCTCATGCTGGATTTTTGACAGAGTTCCCTTTTCCTCTGTCTGTGGTTTGCTCTTCAAAAGAGGCATTAGTTCTGCCAGATCGTCATTAGTAATTCCACGTAAGGAACAGATCCACTGAATGTCACTGAATATCACCTATCAATTTCTGCACGTCTGACAAGGTTCTTATCTCTGTAGTAATCTTCATCTTCTGGGGCCTAACATCAGTTCCGGAAATAATCCACCCCAGGTGTCTCCATGGGGCATTACACTGTACCTTTTCAGGTGCAATTACTAAACCTACTTTTCCCAGTTTGGAGAGGTATCCGTTATGGTAAAATCCATTGCTGTTGCCACATCCACTCCAGCACTCCCTGCTGTAGCGGATTGGATGCAGTCCAAACACCCTGATTTTGTGTCATCGCGCGGGGTTTCAAGTTTCCCAACGGAGTTCCACTTTTCTTATACTTCGAGTGACATTCAGTTGCCCTATGGCCATGTTTGTCGCATCTAGTACAACCACCTGTAAAACCTGAAGCACCACCTGCTGGGTTAGTTTTCTTTACTGTAGATTGTTTTCTGTGATGTCCTGTGGAGACATGGTTAGCAAGCAAAGGTCATGTCCCATGTCTGAGCTTAATTAAGCACAGATGCTGTGAAAGTGAGAAAAAACACCAGTTGTGTACAGTTACCAGCAGTGGAAAAACCCCGGAAATTAACCAATAGAGATAGAAGACCAGCTGGCCAACCTTGTAGCTAAAAATTGTCTGTGAACTAGGAGCAGAGACCTTGAGAGGAGGATGTGTATATGAGCAGGGGAAATCACCGAATGCACCTGGAATGTACCCAATGCTGTATATGCCAACCAATCACTACGGGAAGCTGTGTACGTGGCAGTTTGACACTATATATACCCATTATTTGAGCACAATAAACGGATCACTTTTATCAATCATATTGATTGTGCATGTGTTCCCTCCGTGCGCGACGACATATTGGCGCCCGAACAGGGACCAACAGAGGAACCCGGGTACCCGTAGTGGCTGGGAGAATTGCGCATGGAGCGGGAAAGCACCGGAGAAGCAGCATCCGGAGGGCTGAAAGAAGAAAAAATGCTCGGTTTTGCTGGTCGAAGATGCCGGGCAGAGAACGGGCAGTGAAAGAAGAAAAAAGAGGCCAATCCTGAAAGAGAAGAGGAGCCTATGATAAAAAAAAAAAAAAAAGAATCGGACTACTAAGTAGTCCTAAGGTAAATCCCGGAGAAGAGACAGAGGTCAATCCTGAAAGAGAATAGGAGCCTCTGAGCCTGGAGGACGAAGAGGGAGCCTCCGCCGCCCGCTGAATTGGCCTGCTTGCTGGTGAGCTGCATTGGTACCAAAACTTAAAAAAGAGAGAGTAGTGAATAATGGAAAGACAAGCGGCCTTTGATTTATTTAAGTGCTTCTTAGAGAAGCGGGATCTAGGAAAAGGGCTTACTGCCCTCTTTGATTATGGAAGGAGATGTGGGGTGCTATTGAGAAAGTTATCTCCAGGAGAGGAGCTGCTGGAGCGCTGCGAGCGGAGGAGCCGCAGATGCAGACCTTTGCGCGGGAGCTGTGGAGGAAGGTGCCCCGGGAGGCGCGGTCGAGCGGGCAGCGCTGGAGCTGCAGCGCGACTGCCAGAAACCGCGGCAACGGCAACAGCAACAATGGCAGCTGCAGGAAAACGTGAAGTGGAGTCCTGGTAACACTCCCCTTTGTGTGACAGGGCAAGGGACAGGGGGGTTCCCCACAACGAGTGACAACAACCCTCAAAGCCTACCCTGGGGGAATCCTCCCTGAAGACAAATTGGCCCCTACAGAAAAAAAAAAAAAAAAAAGATAAAAAAAGAAGAGTACCCTTATAGCCTTTTGAATATGTTATATGAATACTGTGGCAGGCTGGGGACTTGAAACCCCATATACAACTCATTTGATAGTCTCTCTGTGATCCACATGTACTAGAAGTTGGGAAATATATATCCATGTATATTTGTGTTTCTATTAGCCCTTGGAGACTTTTTAAGGATATTGCTGACCACTTCTTCCACTGTAGGCTGGCCACCTGCATCGGAATGAGTGTGCATTTGGTCAGTGTAAAAGCCCAAGGCTCATGCGATGTGGGGAGGCAGAGCCTCTGCGGGGACGCCCGCTAAAGTTGAGCCTGCCGCCTCACACTGCAGTGATGCTGCTTGGAGCTGATTTTTGATTGTCTTCACACGGTCCTTACGCCACTTTCCGTATGAGGGACTGTGTAGTGGAAGTAATGTTTGTCTGGGCTTTGTGTTTTGAATATTGTAGTTGTATGGAGTGTGCTTGTGGGATCCCATGTGTGTGTGTGTGTTGAGGGCAGACAGTGTTCTGTGCATTTTTTGTTGTTGGGTTTGTGTAAAAGTTTTAATGGGTAACAGATTAACATTTTGGACAAGAAAGGGTTAATGCAAAAGTGTGGTTGCTGGCAGGTATTTATGGCTGCTGCTAAGCAGGCAGCTGTAGCTTCACATTCTTTTCCCATCAGAATGCCTTTGAATCACTTTAACCCAGCTCCTTCTCAGGAGCTGATAGCGTAGGATAGCGGGTATGTTTGTATCCTCCTACCTACAGATCCATGGTGGCTACTTGCAAAGTTTGTTAAACCTTACCATAAGCTGGACAGACAAGTGGAGAAACCTGATACCTCAGCTATAGGAGCTGACAGTAAATACCCCGAGCAGAATGAGATAGAGGAAGAGAAAAATAAATGATTGCAGGACATCACTTGGGGGCAACTGAAAAGTAACAACTTGAATATGTGTGCTTGTAACGTAGCTATTATTAGAGGCTGTGATTTTGTGTATAAAACCACCTGTATTTACTAGCCAGTTACTAATGAGAAACTATACCTTGTGTTGTGGGGATTTGTTACTTGTAAAAGATGTTAGAGCATGCAAATTTGCAGCAGCTACTAGAAAATGCTAAGACAAAAACTAGAAAGATTGTAATACAATGGTAGTGTTATAAAGCAGGTAATGGAACAAGTAAAGAGGGTGGAGAAAAGAAAAAAAAAAAAAGCCGTCTTCAACATGCTGCACAAGAAGCTGCACCAGTAGACCTGGACAAGAGCCTGAACATCTGGACTCTTATCAACCACAAACCTTGAAAGGAGTGAAAGGGACAAGTTGGGAAGAACCGGAGAAAGAACATCGTGTGGAACCGAAGAGAGAACAGCAAGATAATTTCTGAGGACTGTAAATTTGGAAACAGGAGGATGCTTAAGACATGATAAAGAATGTGTAGTCAAGAGGAAGTGAAAGTTTCGATATAATGAGTAGTGATGGCAAAGAACTATGTTTAGAAATAATTGGTCAAGCATAAGTGCGTGGACAGTAATGTGATTGGCTGAGAAAGTACGTGATCAATAAGATTGTTTCGTGATGGAAAAGTACCAAAGGAACTAACCACTACTAACCGCTAGGCAGAATACTATAAAAGCCTGTAAGCTCACTCAATAAGGTATTTTGTTCGTAGCCAGAAATGGAGTCTGTGCCTTAGTTGCCACAGGATTGGGCCTGGCAGGGGGTGCCGTCCCGTATAAAGTCCAATATAACTGCCCATGTACAGTAGGTATCTTAGGCATGTTTATCCCTAATAGCACTATGGTAATATACAAAAGAGGATTGTGTTCTTGAAGGTCAAAGCATGCTTTTTTATTTGAGCTGTGATGACAAAGTAAATTTTTGGAACCTGGGTGAAATAATAGCTGCCTCATTTTTAGCTCCCAAAGTAGCTAGAGCTCAAGCTTTAGCAACATTAAATAAACTAGGCTGTTGGCTTGCAAGACAGACAAATGCTACTTCACTTGCTATAAGCGGACTCTTAACTGATGTCGATAGTATTCGTCATGCCACCTTACAGAATAGAGCAGCAATAGATTTTTTGTTGTGGGCACAAGCACATGGTTGCGCAGTTTGAAGGGATGTGCTGTATGAATTTGTCAGACCATTTGCAGTCAATTTATAAAAGTATACAACAATTAAGAGAAGGGGTCAAGCAACTAATGAAAGATGACGGGATGGACTGGCTGACAAAACTCTTTAAAGGATGGGGAATTTCTGGATGGCTTAAAGATTTGCTTATGCAAGGTGCAACTATATTATGTGCGGTAGTCTTATTCATATTAATAGCAAGTTGTATGCTGCGATGTGTGATATCAATGCTTAAGAAAAGTGTAGCATCCGTCTGACTTGCTCAAAAAGAAAAAGGGGGAACTGTGGAGACATGGTTAGCAAGCAAAGGTCATGTTCCCATGTCTGAGCTTAATTAAGCGCAGATTCTGTGAAAGTGAGAAAAAACACCAGTTGTGTACAGTTACCAGCAGTGGAAAAACCCCGGAAGTTAACCAATAGAGATAGAAGACCAGCTGGCCAACCTTGTAGCTAAAAATTGTCTGTGAACTAGGAGCTGAGACCTTGAGAGGAGGATGTGTATATGAGCAGGGGAAATCACCGAGATGCACCTGGAATGTACCCAATGCTGTATATGCCAACCAATCACTACGGGAAGCTGTGTACGTGGCAGTTTGACACTATATATACCCATTATTTGAGCACAATAAACGGATCACTTTTATCAATCATATTGATTGTGCATGTGTTCCCTCCGTGCGCGACGACAATGTCCCATTCTCCCACAATTAAAACATCTCATGCCCTTCATACCCCCTCGATCACCTCAACCTTGCTGTAACAGAGGTTTGACAGCAGCGGCAAAGGCAGTAGCCATGTATTCTGCCTTTTCCTCGGCCGTGCCCACCTTAGAACAAGCGTCCATCATTTCCTGCAAGCCAGCAGAGTTCGGTAAAACCTGTAAAATACACTTACAAGCTGGGTTAGCATTTTCCACAGCCAAGGACATAAGCACAGATTCTTTACCATTAGGTGCCAAATCAATATTCTTCTCAATAGCTGCTGACAATCTATCAATAAATTGCATATATGGCTCAGTAATTCCCTGTTTTTTCGATATATAGGAGGGATTAGCTTTTCCTGCTTCTGGCACAGCTTTCAAAGCAGCTAAGGCCAATTGCTGCGCTTGCTGTAACACCTCGGTTTTCATACAAGCCTGTACTGCATCAGGGTGAAATTTTCCCTTCCCTATTAACATTTCAGATGTAACACCATGTAAGGGATCATTAGGATTGCAACCTAAATTGTCATCAACGGCTCTTTCAGCAAGATCCTCAAACCCACTTTCAAAATGTAATAGCTGCGAAGGAGTTAACAGGACTGAAGTTACCTTAAGACAATCATTGGGAGTTAAGACCATACTAGAAAACAAGGATACTTGACTTTCACGCACTGTTTTTTGCAGTCAAAGCAAAATGCAACAGCTTATGAACTTGATCTTGGAAGCAATCAAGACTGCTGCCATGTATGAAATGAATATTGTTTGAATGCATCAAATTAAGTGCAAGTAGAGTTGGTGTATTTAAACATGTTGGTTAATTTTCTAAGTTCCTTAATGAAATGCACCCTCATAAAAATCATCATGAAATGCAAAAAAAAAAAGTCTGGAGGCTCAAAGTTTCACATGAACATGTAAGAGAAGTTTTTACCTGGATTCAAAGCTCTTCTTCAGACCTGATTTCAGTTCTAGAATAGCATTTGTGTCTACTTCATGGTTAGCCTTCCCTGGAAGAGGGATTCCAAGTGAGACCTCCTGAGGAACTGGGACAGAGCCAGCCACCACTTTCTCTCCACAGGGCTCTGGAAAGAAGAAAACCAAAAAGGCAGACAAGAATGTTTCTGAACAGAAGAACGCATTGAGAGATAGGGTCTTTGAATGGGATTGCTGTCTTCATTTGTTTCTCTTCAAAGAGAGAACACCAGGTTCTTTAAAGCGTTATTCCTCATGGCATGATTTTCACATTGGAAAGGAGCAAGGTCCTAACAACCATTCCAATTCCAACTTACTCTCCTGTTGGAGAGCTGTGAACAAAGCTTGAGATGAGCACTGCTGCTTTCATTTCACTTTGACCTTCCTTGCTCAAGTCTGGTTCCTATGTGTTCCAGGGAAACAGCTTGAGCATCACACATCAATGATACACGATAGGAAGGAGTTCCAGGGAAGCCTCTCCACCCTAGTGGCACATTGGAGCCAGCCTCTTGTTTCATTGCAGTCATCTGAAGAGATACAAGATGTCCTGCAACGGGCTAAAGCAAGAGAGCCATTGCTTAAGCTTATCTCAGCTTCTGTATGCATTAAGAAGATAGCTATGAAACAGGTGCCAGACATGACTTGGCATCATTTTCATAGTCATCATCATGTCACACAATTCAAGAATGACTCATTGCGTTTGGATACAATAACATTTTGCAATACAAAAAGATGTACTCCAGATCTTGGGAGGTGGTACTCAGGGCCAGGAAACATGTCTGCACTGGAAGTGTTTCCTTCCGTAAGGAACCCTTTAATCCTGCAGACACATCTTTTACACTGGTCACCAACACAGACAGCATTGATTCAGCACAACAGGGGTTCCTCAAGGCTCAGCCCTTGGTCTTCTTTCGGAGGAGGTGGCGGTGATGCCCTTGATCCTGGCTCTTCTCCAGGCCTGACGTGCCCTGAACGGGGTCACCAGCAGAGACAGGATGCTCTGCACAAATGTCTGCACCTGATCCTGGGGCTGACTCAGTGCTGAGAGATCTTCTGCAGCCAAATGCAGATGGTGGTTTACAGTCACACAATCACAGCCTGGTTTGCGGTGCAAGGGACCTCAAAGCTCACCCAGTTGCAGCCCTTGGTTGCCCAGTGCCATGGGCACGATGCTGCCCCATCACAAAGCCGTGGTGGTCGCTGCGGAGACGCCCATTGTGACGGGGCCCCCACGCTGAGCGTGGGCTATTTAAGGAGCCAGAGCCCTGCAGGAACCAGTGCAGAGGAGAGCCCTCCCTCGGGAGGCTGCATCTCCCGTGCCTGCCCTGCGCATCCAGGTACGTGTTCTTTGACTTTGCAATCCTGTTGTAGTGTTGGCTTGAAACACATGGTGGGTGCGTGCTCTAAAGGGAGGAGAAGCTGTCAGGAGATGTGCTGGTGCCATCCCAGCTGTAGGAGCAGGGGCTGGGTGAGGAGGATGCGTAGGGCTTGTTCATGTGCTTGGAGCTGAGCTCTGCCTGCAGAGGTGCTGGGGGCGAAGCAGGAGCCTTCTGTGTGCAGGAGCTGCTGGTGTCAGAGGTGCTGAGAAGGTGTCAGGGCAGGAGCAGCCCCTGGGCAGTGCAGCTGCTGGTGCTGTCACTGGGAGCTCAGCACAAGGGGACCCGTCTGGCTCCGGCAAGACCCGCGCAAGCCCCCCGGGCATTGCGGAAGGCAGGAGGGGTGCTGGCAGGTTCCAGTGATCCCTGTGCCAGGCATTGCAGAAGTCACAGAAATTTCTAAACTGAAAAGTAAGAAAATAGACCCTCAAAATAGCTTTTATCAGTTGCTCTTTGCAATCTTCCTGTGCTCGGAATCCTCCAATGTGCTGTGCAATCTGCAAGGATTGACAAAACCCAAAGGTTTTAACGAGCCCCATGGTGTATTTGGGCTGAGTCCATGAACCTCAGGTGCTGAGAGGAGACTGAGGAAACCTCTCAAGAAGTCCAAGTCAGAAACAAAGCCCCAAGTCCCTTCAGCATTAATGGGCCCCACTGAGGGCTGTTACTGACAAAGCTGCCACAGGGACTCGTTAAAGCAAGTAACTGCAGGCTGTGACTACTGGGATACAAAGGCAAAATGCAGGTGTCTGGTGGTGAGAAAACCTTGGTTTGTTTGATGAAGCAGAAAGGCCAAGCCCTGACCACTGCCCTTGGAGAAGTAGAGCCTGAAATCCTGAGAATGAAAGTTCTCCTCATAGGCCTTGATGAAAGAGGCAACTGCCATAGCCCAGGGCACAGAGACCTTTTGTTCTTTAGGGCCTTTTTTGAGCCTTGCCAGAATCCTCACTCATCTCTGCTGCAGGCTGTCCTGCACTGGCCCATGCCTGCACCTCTTCCCCTTCAGGCTCTTGACACCTATCTTGCTTTCCCACCTGGCTCTCACCTGGCATTTCTGTACTTTCAGTCACATCTCTGCACCCATCGCTGTCTGCTCCTTGAAACACAAAGCCATGGGCTGAGCCAGACTCCCTCTGGGTGACCTCTTGCACCACAACTCCACCTTTTGAGAGACATTTCTCTTTCCTAACTTTGAGTCTGAACCTGCCAAGCTGCACTTTGCAGAGGTTTCCTTCTCTTCCCGCTAGCAAGAAAAACTCCATCATCTCTGAAGCCACATTTCAAGTAGTTGTAGGCTGCTACTATAGTGTCAATTCAGCAGGTGGAGTGAATATCCCTCAGCAAGGCCATCTAAAGGAGGCTTCTAGAGGAATGGGTGATGCCATCAGGATAGAGAGCTAAGCACCATGGGAGAGCAGTGGGAAAAGGGAATGGTCTGGATTGAGAACTTCCTGGCAAGAGCTGGAAGGAAAGGTGGTGTCCTTGGGTGCAAGGTACCCCATACTCTGGGGATGTTAGCGTCAAGACATACACATAACCACCGGAATGGTTATATGAGGTGCTTTATTGAGGCACCAGGAACCAGGGGTACGCACCCAAATCTGATTCCAAGCTCGTCACATCGCGTTCGCGACTTATACTTTAAAAGTTTTGCAATTAATGCATATTCAACATAGGTTGGTACACTAACTAATACATATGCATCAGGGATTACTTCATCAGTCCATTGCGATATCAGCCTCTTCTGCGCTTGCGCAGCCCCCTCTGGTGGTCGTCTTGTTGTTGTCCTGATGAAGTAAGGAGTCTTCCTCACTGTGCCCTTTTCACCTCTCCGTTCTTTGGATGGGCCCCAACCACTATGTGGACGCACCATCCTTTGATCCTCACTTGGTTGCCCTTGGTATGTGGTTCAATCTTTGATTCTGCTAAGTTGCAGTTTCACAGTACATTCCTTCCTACACATTTGTTTCTATTCCTAAGGCTACCAGTATAACATTTAGTTATAAAGTAACTAAGCACAAACCAACACAATTGTAGTATTCAATGTATGAAGCTTTGATCTATGATTTTAAACACAATCAACTATTGGAACAGTTATAAAATAACTAAGGTGCAGTACAGCAAAGTTACAAATTTTAACATGTGCATAAAGGCTTTCTATTGGTTTTACAAACTTGTCAAATATAATGACCGCAAGAATGGCTATATGATTATATTTAACATAAAATTTTATCTGTTTCCTAATAGGGACAGGGCACCTCATCTGGGACTGCTTCCTGCCTGTAGCACCCTCTCTGCTGTGCACACCCCACTCTCTGCCCACACTCACAAGTGTCTCACAGAAGCTTTGTACTTCCCCTGCAGCAGTGACCCCTCACTGCAGGAGGTTCCTGCATTCTCCAGGCTCAGGGATGGATCCTGCATTCCAGGCAAGTTTGGGTAGTGCAGGAGAGGGAGACAGGAAGGTCGGCTCATGGGGCATGAGGAGCAGTGTTCAGGCACCCCCAGCAGTGGGCATTCCCCATGGGCCACGCTGAGGCATGTTCCCATGAGGGAAATTTCTCAGACAGCCTCTGGTTTGTCCAGGGTCTGCAGCCACACTCCAGGAACACCTCCTCCTCCACCTACAGACATCAACTGCTCTCCATTGCTGGGCTCCGTCCTGCTTGTAAGGATTGGTTAAAGCCCTGAACCATCACCTTGCTTCTTGCTGACTTCCCTCCACCCTCCCTCACCTCCCTGCACACTGCTCATTGCCACCAGTAACTCACTGAAGAGTTAAGAAGCTCTCAAGGCTTTCCTCAGGGGGTGACCATGTTTCTCCATTCACCATTGATGGATCCATGGAGTGCCAGGTGTGAGGTTCCTGCAGAGGCAGAGCTGCCCCTGGGCAGAGCCCTGCTGCCGGGAGGGGTGTGCAGGGCAGAGCTGAGCACACAGCCCATGGGATGGGCTCTGTGAGCACTGAGAGGGAGCAGAGCTGGGCCCAGAGCAGCAGCTCCTGGCAGGGACAGCTCCAGGTGGCAGAGACATGGGCAGGGAGTGGGGGGAAAGTGCAGCCCAGGCCTGGGGAGGGTGCATTCAGGCAGCTCTCTTGGTGCCTGGCACTGGAGGTGGCTGCTGGCCATGCTCTGCTGGGCACAGTCCTTTGCTTCTCCCCATGAGACCTCCGTCATCTGCCCTTTGAAACCGTGCTGCCCTGCTCTCAGCACAGGACAGGTGTTTGTGGGGGTTCTTAAGATCAATTTGTGTGTGAAGGCATCCTACAGACACTGCAAGTGAAAGCAGAGGGCAAATGGGAAAGGACTGATGGACACTGCAGCTCTCCTGGCTCTGCACTAAGTTATAAAGAGCTGAGAACTTCTCCCTGTTTCAATATTGTTCTGATTTTCTGTCATACAAAGAATGTTTTATACCCCCCAAAAAAAACGCCATCAGTGTTATGCCTGTAAATAAATAATACAGTCCAAATGACCCGAAGGCCATGCTGACCTCTCTTGTGCAGCCCAGACTCACACGAGTCATGAGTAGAAGTAGTGAACTTTACAATCACGTTGGATTTCATCTGACATCCCTTGTGAAAATCAGAGCTGGGCAAAGCACTGCTTCAGAGCAAACCTGACTCCCAACCAACCTGGCCTTGAGCACTGCTAGGGATTGGGTAGCCACAGCTTCTCTGGGCACCCTGTGGCAGTGTCCCACCACCCTGAAAGGGAACAACTACATCTGAATGTCTAAGCTAAATCTCTCTTTTTTCATCTTCAATCATTCCCCCTTTTCCTATCACGGCAGGCCCTTGCAAAAACCCCCTCTCCAGATTTCTTGTAGGCCCTTCTTAGATATGGGCAGATTGCTAAGATGTATCCCTGGAGCCTTCTCTTCTCTAGGCTCAGCACCCTCAACTGTTTCAGCTTGTCTTCCCCAGAGATGTGATCCAGCCCTTAGAGCACATCTTTAGGACCCTTCATAAACCCATCATTGTTGGATCATAAGAGAACAGAGGTTGGAAGGGACCCCAGGAGGTCTCAAGTCCAACCAATCACGAACAGGGTCAGGGCAAGCGGTTAAAGGCTTGATTCAGTCTGAGATGGAAATCCCCAAGGCCAGAGACTGCACAACCTCTCTGGGTGACCTGATGCAGCACTTGCCTGAGCCTATGGGAACAAGGTTTCCTTATGTCCTGGCTCAACCTCTCCTCTGTCGCTATCCCCTATTGCCTTTTGTCCTCCCACCAGGCACCATGGTGAGGAGCCTGGCTCTGTATTCTCCATGCCCTCCTTGCCAGTACAGGCAGCCAGTCCCCAACAGCCTTCCCTTCCCAAGATCTTAGGTCCCCATCAGCCTTCCCTTCTCCGGGATGGACAAGCCCAGCTCCCCCAGCCCCTCCCCACAGGCACCGTGCTCCAGTCCCTGCCTGTCCTCAGGGCCCATTGCTAAACCCATTCCTGCTTGCCAATAGCGTTCCTGAATTGGGGATCTGAAACCTGGATGGAGTATTCCAGAGCATCCCTTCCCTTGTTCTCCTGCCGTGCTCCTGGTCATACAGCCCGCCATGCTGCTGTCCTCCCTTGCTGCCAGGGCACACGCTGCCTCCTGTCCAGCTCCTGCCCACCCAGACCTTTCCCATGGGCTGCTCCCAGCCAGGCAGCCCCAGCCTGGGCCATTGCAGGGGAGTCCCCTGCAGGGACCCCTGTGTCCCCTGCTCTCCTGCCCAGGACACCCTGAGAGCTCTGCAGCCCCCCCATGCCATCCCATCTCCCCACACCAGCACAACAGCCCCGGCCCTTGGGCTCCTCAAGAGCTCTTCCTGCTCCAGGCACAGAGCAGCCATCCCAGAGCTGGAGCAGCCAGAAAGCTGATTTCATTCCCCTTCATTCCTGCCATGGGAGGACACAGCACACAGAAGAAGTTGCTGCAGGACCATTTATTTCCCTTAAATACAGTGAGAGTCCTTCACTGACACAAGGTCTGTGGGTCACATCAGACGGTGGCTACTTAAGAAGGAGAAGATGAAAACTGACATTTCTATGAAGAGAAAATCATCACAAATTGAAACAGGAAAACAAATGTAAAGCAGCAAAGACAGATTTGGCCTGTCATGACCTGCACTGGCAGCCCTTTTTAGAGGACAGCAGGCAGTGTATGGCTGCTGAAACACATCCAGTCACCAGCTTCCTCACAGCATCCTTGAGCTCCTGGTTCCTCAGGCTGTAGAATGAGGGGTTTCACTGCTGGAGGACCACCGAGTACAGCACTGACACCACCAGATCCAGGGATGGGGAGGAGATAGAGGGGGGCTTCCAATAGGCAAAGGTACCAGTGGTGACAAAGAGGGAGACCACAGCCAGGTGAGGGAGGCACGTGGAAAAGGCTTTGTGGTGTCCCTGCTCAGAGGGCATCCTCAGCACGGCCCTGAAGATCTGCACATAGGACCCCACAATGAACACAAAACAGCCAAGTACTAGAAAGCAACTTAGCACAAGAAGCCCAACTTCCCTGAGGTAGAAATGTGAGCAGGAGAGCTTGAGGATCTGGGGGATTTCACAGAAGAACTGCTCCACAGCATTGCCTCGGCAGAGGGGGAGTGAAAATGTATTGGCTGTGTGCAGCAGAGCATAGAGAAACCCAGCGCCCCAGGCAGCTGCTGCCATGTGGACACAAGCTCTGCTGCCCAGGAGGCTCCCGTAGTGCAGGGGCTTGCAGATGGCCACGTAGCGGTCGTAGGACATGACAGTGAGGAGAAAATACTCTGCCGAAATGAAAAAGAGAAAGAAAAAGATCTGTGCAGCACAACCTGTGTAGGAGATGGCCGTGGTGTGCCACAGGGAATTGGCCATGGATTTGGGGACAGTGGTGGAGATGCAGCCCAGGTCCAGCAGGGAGAGGTTGAGGAGGAAGAAGTACATGGGGGTGTGGAGGTGCTGGTCGCAGGCTGTGCTGGTGATGATGAGGCCATTGCCCAGGAGCGCAGCCAGGGAGATTCCCAGGAAGAGCCAGAAGTGCCAGAGCTGCAGCTCCCGCCTGTCTGCGAATGGCAGGAGGACGAAGTGGGTGATGGAGCTGCCGTTGGACATCTGCTGCCTCTGGGCATGGGGCACTGTCACAGGAGGAAAAGGCAGTGACAGGTTAGGACAGGAGGGATGTCAGATACAGAAGTTCAATTTACACACTCACAACTGTGAACACTTTCAGGCTACAGAAGAGAGGCTCAGTGTGAGTTGGTTGTGATTATCTCTGAGGTTGTTTGGTTTGTTTGTTTTCCCAGTGTCACAGCTGACAAGTGACATTTTGGGGATAAATTTGCTAAGAAGTATTTTGAAGGCAACTGTGAAGAGTCTCAGCATTGGGCAGAAAAAAGGGCACAACTGTCTATGGTTTCGTGCCTACCCAAATTGCTGCAGAGTCCATCAGTCTGGTTCTCAGCTGCCCTGCACTTTCTAGAGGGACAGTCAGCTCCTTGCCCAGCAGAGCATGGCCAGCAGCCACCTCCAGTGCCAGACACCAAGAGAGCTGCCTGAACGCACCCTCCCCAGGCCTGGGCTGCACTTTCCCCCCACTCCCTGCCCATGTCTCTGCCGCCTGGAGCTGTCCCTGCCAGGAGCTGCTGCTCTGGGCCCAGCTCTGCTCCCTCTCAGTGCTCCCAGAGCCCATCCCATGGGCTGTGTGCTCAGCTCTGCCCTGCACACCCCTCCCGACAGCAGGGCTCTGCCCAGGAGCATCTCTGCCTGTGCAGGGTCTCAGGAGAAGCTCACATAAGTCCTGACAAGACTCTTGGTGCCTTCTCCAAAGCAGAGAAGGAAATTCCCAGCTCCCACTGCCCAACCTGCCCACCAAGAGTGGAAAACATCAGAGCTCAGAATCCTTCCCTGTCAGGTAAACGCTGCCTCAGTGTCTTTCACCAGGAACCTCTGCAAACGTGCTCAGAGTGATGTGGAGCTCTGAGCAGCCCTGACCCACACAGCACCCTCTCCAGTGCACAAGAACACTTCTACTGCCCTGCCAGGGGTTGTTGCTTACCCCCAGCACCTCTCCCCCAGCGCCATGGGGAGCTCCCGGGCAGGCTGAGTGCTGACCCTGGCAGGCAGCAGAGTCCCTGCCCCTGCACACAGCCCCTTGGCTGCAGGCACCCTGCTCCCAAGGGCAGCGCTGGGCACCCCTGCCTGCACACCCACATTCACAGCCTGCAGCCAGCCCCGGGACAAGGGACCTGCCTTGTCCTGTCCCTCGCATGGTGCAGAGAGAAGTCCTGCTCTGCAGCACATCCTGCTCCTTATCTACACAGAGAAACCAAGAGAGTCCTCCTGACAGATCCCATGGCCTGTCCGAGGCAGCAGCTTGAGCAGATCCCTCCAGGAACTGCGGCCGCATTGCCCTGCACCCAGAGCCTTACCATGCACAGGGCTGGGAAGGTTTCTCCTGCAGGGAGCTCTCAGCATCCTCCACTGCCAAGTGCCTTTAAGCTCTCTGAGGCTCGCAGGTCTGCCCTTGGTCCCAGCTCATCAGGAGAGGCCCAGCCGAAGGTGGTTCTGCCTCTGCCCCACTGGGCTCCCTCCAGGGCTCCCTGGGCTCCAGAGGAACCCCATGGGAAACAGCATGAAGCAAGCACTGATGTTCCCTCCCTCAGCTGGCAGACACACTGCCTGCCTGCAGTGTCATTGCTCTGCTGAGAGATGGAGTTTGGTGTAAATAAAGTTTCTCACAATTACAGAATCATTTAGATTCAAAAAGACCCGTAAGATCAACTCTTAACTGTCTTAACCAAACACTGTCATGTCCACCACTGACCCATGTCAACAAGTGCCACATCTCCATGTCTTTTAAAGGCCTCCAGGAATGGTGACAGAACCACTTCTGTGGGCAGCCTGTTTCTTGTCCCATCATTAGGACAGCCAGACAAGGACAGGCTGGGATCTCCTTTACCCTTGCTGATGGAGTGGATTCACCGTGGTTAGCTGAGGCATCTCCTCCTAAGTCTGTAGGCCTGCGGCTGGAAGGGGACTCAGCTCCCTCCCATGAACACCACAAACCCACAGGAGGTAGGATTCTTCCTGCCTCTGGTCAGGTCTTCCTTGAAAAGGCACCTACATGAGGGAGCTCTTTGTCTCAGCATTAACATTGACGGGGGCCAGGAGTGAGGTGTCTGGGTGCAAATCTCTGGTGACAGTTGGCATTACAGGGCTGGTCAAAGTTACGTGCAAGTTATAGAGACAGGCCAAAGATACGTGCAGGCTGATATAGAGACAAGACAATGTTGTTGGGAATATTCTTGTAGCGCTCAGAGGCATCAGGCATCAGTTGCTATCAGTGATGCCAGGTCTGTCCTTTCTGCCACCCTTTAGCTGCAGGCATTGAGTGAACACAAAGTACATCACTGCAGGGTCTTTACTCACTCCCTTGATGATTCAGCTAAGGAACAGCTCAAGCATTTTAACTGTGTGCTTGGCTACATCTGGCTTTCAGAGACAGCATCCTTTATGCACAGCGATGGGTCATAGCAAATCTCAGACAAGCTCAAACAGGAATTGAAGAGCACCAGGATGAGATGCTCCTACTTCAGGAACAGTTAAAGAAGAAACAAGATAACGCAGGACCACCACTAAATAAAGCAAGAGTACATGCAGGTAGATCTCAGATAGCCTATCTCCTCTTTGCCTCAGTTACCACCAGCAAGATCTCTCAGGACTTTGTGCTTTGAGAAAGGACCCTGGATGGGAAAGGGGAACAACCGGCACTGGATGGGGATCAAGTCAGGGGTTAGGGTCTTTGCAGACTACACCCTTACCAGTCCATGAGACCAAAGGGGCAGCATCCAAGGTGCTGAGAGAATGTTTTTCACCAGGACCTGCTGGTGTGTTGCTGTCACAGGAAAAAATGCACTGGACTCTGTGAGGCATCATTTAAATGCTGTTCCATAGATCTAGCTCTGTAAGCAGAGAATTGTAGTCTCATGTCCCTTTGATGGCTGGAACCCCATGTAGCATGGAGACAAGAAGGATGAGGAGGGTGGATGCCCCCTGCATGAAAGGGAAACTTGGATTTCTGGAGGTCCTCTGTGTGACAGGGAACAGGTTGGGTTGGCTTTTGTGACTGAGGATCAGAGGAGTGGATAAGAGGGACATTGTGCTCCCAGTTACAAACTACTTGTTCAGGGAGGGGAAACAGAAAAGGTCTTTTGTCAGCACCTGAGGAAGCCTCCAGGCTAATGAGCAGGTACCTTTCAGGTAATTGCCCTGGCAGTCCCTGGCCATGCAAAGCAACAGGGTGCAACAGTGTGGAGGGTCTTGGCACAACCGGTTAACACAGGTGCAGGGCCTCGGGCAGGGACACCCCACACTAAACCATGTCACCCAAGGCCTCATCCAACCTGGCCCTGAACACCACCAAGGATGAAGCATTCACAACCTCCCTGGGCAACCCATTCCAGTGCCTCACCACCCTCTCAGTAAAGAATTTCTTACTTAGATCCAATCTAAATTTTTCTGTGTAAGTTTTAACCCATTGCCCCTTGTCCTATCATTACAGTCCCTAATGAAGAGTCCCTCCCCACCATCCTTATAGCCCCCCTTCAGATACTGAAAGGCTGCTATGAGGTCTCCACGCAGCCTTCTCTTCTCCAGGCTGAACAGCCCCAACTTTCTCAGCCTCTCTTCATATGGGAGGTGCTCCAGTTCCCTGATCGTCCTCGTGGCCCTCCTCTGGACTTGTTCCAACAGTTCCATGTCCTTTTTATGTTGAGGACACCAGAACTGCACACAATACCCAAGTGAGGTCTCACGAGAGCAGAGTAGTGGGGCAGGATCACCTCCTTCGACCTGCTGCTCACGCTCATTTTGATGCAGCCCAGGATACGGTTGCTTTCTGGGCTGCGAGCACACACTGCAGCTGGCTCATGTTCATTTTTCATCGACCAACACCCCCAAGTCTTTCTCCACAGGGCTGCTCTGGATCTCTGCTATCCCCAACCTGTAGCTGTGCCTGGGATTGCTCCGATCCAGGTGTAGGACCTTGCACGGGGCATGGTTAAACTTCATCAGGTTGGCATCAGCCCACCTCACAAGCGTGTCGAGGTCCCTCTGCATGGCATCCCTTCCCTCCGGCGTATCAACCGAACCACACAGCTTGGTGTCATCGGCAAACTTGCTGAGGGCGCACTCAATCCCCCTGTCCATGTCACCGACAAAGATGTTGAACAAGACCGATCCCAACACTGATCCCTGAGGGACACCACTCGTTACCGGTCTCCAGCTGGACATCGAGCCATTGACCACAACTCCTTGCGTGCGGCCATCCAGCCAGATCTTTATCCACCGAGTGGTCCACCCATCAAATTGATGTCTCTCCAATTAGAGACAAGGATGTCACGTTGGACAGTGTCGAACGCTTTGCACAAGTCCAGGTAGATGACCTCAGCTGCTCTACCCCTATCCATCAGTTCCATAGCCCCATCATAGAAGGCCACCAAATTGGTCAGGCAGGATTTCCCCTTAGTGAAGCCATGCTGGCTGTCACCAACCACCTCCTTGTTTTTCATGTGCCTTAGCATGCCTTGCAGGAGAATCTGCTCCAAGAGTTTGCCAGGCACAGAGGTGAGACTGACTGCTCTGTAATTCCCCTGATCATCCATTTTCCCCTTCTTGAAAACAGGGGCTATATTTCCCTTTTCCCAGTCATCGGGAGCTTCACCTGACTGCCATGATCTTTCAAATATGATGGACTGTGTAAACTTCATTTGCCAGCTCCTTCAGGACCCATAGATGGATTTCATTAGGTCCCATGGACATGTGCACGTTCAGGTTCTTAAGATGGTCTTGAACCAGATCCTGTCTTACAGTGGGCCCAAGGTCTTCATTCTCACAGTCCCTGCTTCTGCCTTCCAAGACTTGGGTGATGTGGTCAGAGCCTTTGCCAGTGAAGACTGAGGCAAAGAAGTAATTCAGAACCTCAGCCTTCTCCAAATCCAGGGTAGCCAGTTCTCCTGCTAGTTTCTGGAGGGGGCCTATGTTGTCCCTAGTCTGTCTTTTATTTGCTACATACCTATAGAATCCCTTCCTGTTATCTTTCACATCCCTAGCCAAGTTTAATTCTAACAGGGCCTTAGCTTTCCTAACCTGGTCCATAGCTTCTCAGACAACATCCCTGTATTCTTCCCAGACTGCCTTCCACCATCCCCTAAAGTTCAAATGCTTTTTCCCTTTCCTGGTGCTGGTGGCTGTGTGTGCTGGCAGAAGCAATGTGGCTCCAAGGACTCAGCTCTGTACCACTGCAGGGGTTTCATGAAGCCGCTCTGCGAAAGCTCCGATACCCACCAGGGCTGTTAGATGTAAGAGAGTTTCAGTGTCTGCACTCACAACTATGAAGATTGTGGCTGCAGAGCAGAGCTTCAGCGTGACTTTATCAGGATTTTTGCAGGAGTTTCTCAGCTGACAAATGCTATTTGAGGTGTAGAAATCCTAATTTTTGTAACTGAACGCGTGGTCAGTATTAGGACAGGAGAGATGAAAGGGCTTAGCAGCCCATGGATTAGTGCATAGTCTGGAGAGCTGCAGATTCCATCACTCTTGTTCCCAGCTGCCCTGCACTGGTCCTTGTGATGCCCAAAGTATTTCTGCACACAGAGATAAATTGAGAGAATAAAAGGAGAAAGAATGAGATAAAGAACAACTGGACTCTGGTGCCAGCTAGGGACCTCTGCTGTTGCAAAGGGCAGAACTTCTTCCTCGCATCCCAGGGTGCAACTGTGATAGACAGAGTAGGACACAGCCCTTGGAAGCAGAAGCAAAGGACTCTGAGTGCAGAGCGCCAACCCCAAGGGAAGGCTCCGCAATAGTCAGGATCCTACAGGAGAGCATCTCTCTGCGTCCCAGGAGCCAGGCCCAGCTCAGCAGCAGAGGCCCAGCCCAAGGTGGCTCTGCCTCTGCCCGGCTGGGCACCATCCAGGGCTCCCTGGTGCTCCAGGGGAACCCCATGGGAAACAGCCTGAAGCAAGCCCTGATGTTCCCTCCCTCAGCTGGCAGACACACTGCCTGCCTGCAGTGTCATTTCTCTGCTGAGAGACAGAGATTGGTCTGAACAACAAGATTTTGTAGAATCATGGAACCATTTAGGCTGGAAAAGAACCTTAAGATCATTGAGTCCAACATTAACCAAACACTGGCAAGTCAACACATTAAGCATGTCCCTTAGAACATGTCTATTAAATACCTCCAGGGTTGATGACAAAACCACTTCTGCTGGCAGCCTGTTTCTTGTCCCATTATTAGACACCCTCTCACAGTAGAATGGGGTTTTGCTGAGCATGGCTCTTCCTGTGACCTATTCAAACTGACCCTAATGGACCAAAAAGAACTTTAATGTTCAAATCACCTCTTTTAAATACACTGAACCAACATATTTTGAGTGGGAAAAGGGACTCTTGTCTTTAGTCCCAGCAGTAAAACAAACTGAGAACACTAATCAAGAACAATCTTCCATTCAATCCATTCAGTCAACTTCATAGTATCCCAAAGGGAACTGCTCCTCAGGATGGAGCTGCACAAACCCACTGGCAGAAAACGGCATGCCTACCTACCGGGGTTTGCAGAGGAAGTGAAATTACCTGAAGGACAGACTGAAGTTTCCAAACTACTGCAGATGCCTGTAAATGCAGAGACATCAGCGTTACAACAACCTTTCAAACCCTCAACAGGTTTAGAAGCACCCCCCTTTCAACGAGGGAACTTCAGCAGAATCTTTCACTGGTTCACTGATGCCTCAGCAAAAGGGATCACAGAATCATAGAATCATCCAGGTTGGAAAAGACCTTTAAGCTCTTCCAGTCCAACCCTTACCCCAGCACTGCCGAGGCCACCACTAACCCATGGCACTGAGGCCTCGTCTCCATGGAGTGTGAACACTCACAGGGATGGTGACTCCAGCCCTGCCCTGGGCAGCCTGTTCCAATGCCCGAGCACCTTCTGGGGAAGGAATTGTTCCTCAGCTCCATCTAAACCTGCCCTGGTGCAGCTTGAGGCCATTTCCTCTTGTCCCATCCCTTGTTCCTTGGGAGCAGAGCCCAGCCCCTCCTGGCTCCATCCTCCTCTCAGGCAGTTGTAGGGAGGGATCAGGTCCCCCCTGAGCCTTCTCTTCTCCAGACTGAACCCCCCAGGTCCCTCAGCCATTCCCCATCACACTGTGCTCCAGGCCCTGCACCAGCTCCGGTGCCCTTCTCTGGCCCCGCTCCAGCACCTCAATGTCTCTCTTGTTAGTCAGGGACCCAGAACTGAACACAGGATTCGAGGTGCAGCCTCACCAGTGCCCAGTGCAGGACACAACCACTGCCCTGGCCCTGCTGCCGCACTGGTACTGATCCAGGCCAGGATGCTGGTGGCTTCCTGGCTGCCTGGGCACAAGCTGCTCCTGTTCAGCTCCATCAATCAGCACCCCCAGCTCCTTTCCCATGAGCAGTTTCCAACCGCTCTTCCCCAAGCCTGGAGCATTGCAGGGGGTTGTTGTGGCCCAAGTGCAGGACCCAGCACTTTGCCTTCTGGAACCTCATTCCATTGGCCACAGCCCATGCATGCAGCCTGTCCAGATCCCTCTGCAGAGCTTCCTACCCTCCAGCAGATCAATGTTCCCACCTGATTTGGTGTCATCTGCAAATTTACACATCCCAGTATGGAGCAGTATGGACCAGTTTGCACCAGTACAGACCAATATAGGCCACTATGGCCCCAGATATTGCTGGGGTTTCAATATCCCAGTGCTCCCAGTCCCTGCTGCAGGTCTTCTCTTTTGCAGCCATGCTCAACTCCCAATCCCTCCCAGTGCTCCCACTACCTGCTGCAGGTGATCCCAATCCCTCTCAGTCCTCCCCAGTCCCTCCCAGTGCTCCCAGTCCCTGCCACCTGTGCTCCTTCTCCCCCCCCCCCCACCAGACCTCCTTGGTCTTTTTCGGGGGGACACCCCAAATCAGGCACCCTCCCACTCTGGGTCTGCCCCCCCAGTCCCTGATATGGGGGGGCGTGGGGGTGGTGGGGGTGTTGGAATGCCCCATGGAGTGTGGTATGGGGACAACAAGGAGCGTTTTGGTACTGGTGGCTTTGGGGGGAGCAGCTTTGTGGGGGCATCCCCATTTGGGGTGGGGGTGCTTGGAGGGGCACTTCCAGGATTTGGTTCCCTGGGTTCATTTGGGAGGGCCCGAGGTGATGGTTGGGTGCAGGTCACTTTTGGGCTGCCCCAGGATCCCCATTTGTGGGTCCTGTCTGCTCTTGTGGTGCTTCAGGAAGATTTGGGGTACCCCAGGATTTTGGGTGGCACCGCAACTGGTTTGGGTGCCTCCAGGGCCCTTTGGGGGGGCAGCGTGGGTTTGGGGTGCCCCTTATTTGGGGTGCCCCCAGTGGTTTTGAAGTCCCAGAGC
Source organism: Psittacula echo (assembly GCF_963264785.1). Classification (NCBI taxonomy): domain Eukaryota; kingdom Metazoa; phylum Chordata; class Aves; order Psittaciformes; family Psittacidae; genus Psittacula; species Psittacula echo. The sequence continues at coordinate 3,227,691 of NC_137755.1, forward strand.
ACCTTAGGGGACCCCCAGGGCGGTGCTGGGGGAACCTTTCTTTTTAGGACACCCCTTTTTTAGTGAATTTGTGCCACTGAGCTGAGCCGGGGCAGCTTTGGAGCTGTGGGCTTTGGGTTTGGGGAGATTTTGGGGGATCCTGGGAGGATTTGGGGGATTCAGGCTGGTCCCCTTTCCTGGTTTAGCAGTAGCAGTCATTTTTTCTACTGGTGCAGTGCTGTGTTTTGACTTTCGACCTGGGAATAATACTGATAAAGCTGATGTTTTCAGTTGTGGATCAGAATGTTTACCCTGACCAAGGACTTCGTGAGTCTCATGCTGTGCCAGGGAGGAGAAGAAGCCGGGAGGAAGCAGAGACAGGACACCTGACCCAAACTAGCCAAAGAGGTATTCCATACCACAGCACGTCATGCCCAGGATGTAGAATGGAGAGGGCCCGGAAGGGCTAGATGACTGCGGGGTGAGGTACCGGTTGGTGAGCGATTGTATTCTCTTCCTTGTTATTTCCTTTATCATTATTACTATTAGTGGTAGCAGTAGTGATTTGTGTTATACCTTAGTTATTAAACTGTTCTTATCTCAACCCGTGGGAGTTGCATTCTTTCGATTCTCCTCCCCATCCCTCCAGGAGCGGAGGGAAGAAAGGTGTGGGGGGGAAGTAGACTGCGTGGTTCTGATTTATGGCCTGGGCTTAAACCACGACATCCCCAGAATGCCTCTGGGTGGCTCAGTTATTTGGGGGATTCCTCATCTCCTGCAAATAGGGGTCCATCAATCCCAGGGCAGCTGAATCTCCTTGGATGCCCTAGGGAGCCCCGTTGCCATAAATTGGAGGAATTTCAGGGTTTGGAGTCATTTGGGGGTTCAAGGAACGTTTGGAGGTTCGGCAGGGGTCCCCAAAACTCGCTGTAGGAGGCACATTATATTGGGAGATCTCCCATATACTGAAAACGGGGGATACCTGGGTCTCAGGTCACATTGGGTGAGCAATGTTCCCTCAGAGTGGTGATGTGTTGAGGGGAAGAGTTTGGGGCTCAGAGGGGATTTGGGCATTGGGGGAGATCCTCAAAGCTCCCGGGGTGAAGAGCAACGGAACGGCCAGGTACAAGTCCACTGCCACGTCCATCCCGCCCTGCTGCAGGAGCCCGCTCCTATTACAAGTCATTACCATAAAGTACAATGAAACAAGAACCTTAGCCCAAGGCCCACACTTGGTAAACACTAACACAGCAAATACTGGCTGTAAGTAAGGTACAACATGCTGAAACTGTGACATCAAAACCAACAACTTTGAGAGCCAATAAATCAGCATTGTGATGAGTGCTTTTCACAAATACGGTTAGACACACTCCGGTCAGATCTGTCGTTATCTCAACCTTTCATGCCCCACGTTGAGCACCAAAAAAGAACTGTCGTGGTTTAAACCCAGTCAGCCATCAATCAGCCACGCAGTCTCTCCCCCCACTTCTTTCCCTCCCCCTGCTCCCGGAGGGATAGGAAGGAGAATTGAAAGAATGTAACTCCCACAGGTTGAGGTAAGAACAGTTTAGCAACTAAGGTATAACACAAATCACTACTGCTACCACCAATAATAATAGTGATAAAGGAAATAACAAGGGAAGAGAATACAACACCTCACCACCCGCCAACCGATAACTCACCCCCACCCAGCAGTGATCCAGCCCTTCCGGGTAACTCTCAGTTACCTCCCGGGCATGACGTGCTGTGGTATGGAATACCTCTGGCTAGTTTGGGTCAGGTGTCCTGTTCCTGCTTCCTCCCGGCTTCCCCTCCTCCCTGGCAGAGCATGAGACTCACAAAGTCCTTGGTCAGACCAAACATCGGTGTTACCAGCTCTGTTCCCAGGCTGAAAGTCAAAAACACAGCGCTGCACCAGGTACTAAGGAGAAAAAATGACTGCTACTTCTGAACCAGGACAGCACCAAGTGACACCAAGTGACCCTCCAGACCTACAACTGCCCCCCAAAGTGACACCCCAGATCCACAACTGCCTCCCCAGTTACCCGAAGGAGATTCCTCAGACCCACATCCGCCCCAAGTGACCCCACAGTGACCCCACATACCCACAACTGCCCCCCAAGTGACCCACCCACACCCACAACTGCCCCCAGTGACCCCAAAGAGACCTCTCAGACCCACAGCTGATGCCCAAATGATACCCCAGACCTACAACTGCCATCCAAGTGACCCTCCAGACCCACAAGTGCCCCCCACGTGACCCCAAAATAACTCCTCAGACCCACAACTGACCCACAAGTGATCCCAAGTGACCCCCATTACCTACAACTGCCCCCAAGGTGACCACCAAGTGACCCCCCAGACCCACAACTGCCCCTCCAGTGACCTCAAAGAGACCGCTCAGAACATGCTGCTCAGGCAGTAGACTTGCAGCTGCTTTCCTATGTTAGGAAATTGAAATGACTTTTGCCTAGCTAGAAGGATGGAATTATTTAGTTTGCTTCTTGGATCAGTTTGAAGTCAAGATCCTCACCTCTTTGTATACAGAGACAGAGGTTTGCACTTTGCAGAAGTGAAGATTCTGATGAGGTGAGGTGGTAAAAGGCAGAAGCTCCCTCCTGAATAGACTTAATGCTCTGTAAACACCAATGTATTGAAACAGAAATGGAATCATAGGAAGGACTCTAAGACACTCAGATTTATTCCACAAGAAGGCTTCTTGTGCAAACACGGCTCAGAATAAATCTGAACTCCAGCCTTTAAGTGCTACTTCCAAAAGAAACAGGGGAAAAATGGTCAAGAAGATTTTTAGAATTATTTCTTTTATGTATCTAGAGCTAATCAAAAGATCCAGATTGTTGCTGAGATGTTAAAACCAATGAACAGATCAGCTGTGTAATCAAAAGAGGTGCACACACGACTCAAGAGAGTTTCTCCTTCTTGCCTTTTTGTGCCAGGAGGCTGGTAATACCTTCTGACAGCCAAAGCTCTCCGTGTCCTGACATACTGTCACTGGAGCTGTCTTTATTTCCAGCCAAACAAGGGGCAGGACAACTGCACCCAGTGAACAGTAACCAATAAAAACTCTCCTTTGAATTAATGCCCTTTTGCACTTCAGGCCTGCCCTGAAATGTGAAGGCTCTTTATTTTGACCTTAGCCTGGTAAGCAGATGGGAAGTCACCCAAGTGTTTGCTCACATACCTAAAATAGGGAAATGGGGCTTCTTTTGGTTAGTGCCTGTGTCACATCAGGCTGTTATGTTTTCATAGTGGGGTCCTATGTGCAGATCTTCAGGGCCGTGCTGAGGATCCCCTCTGAGCAGGGACCCCACAAAGCCTTTTCCACGTGCCTCCCTCACCTGGCCGTGCTCTCCCTGTTTGTCAGCACTGGTACCTTTGCCTACCTAAAGCCCCTCTCCGTCTCCTCCGCCTCCCAGGATCTGGCTATGGTGGTGCTGTACTCAGTGTTGCCTCCAGCAGAAAACCCCCTCATCTGCAGCCTGAGAAACCAGGAGCTCAAGGATGCTCTGAGGAAGCTGGTGACCAGATGCGTTTGAGCAGCCATGCACTGCTTGCTTTACCCTGGAAATGGTTTCCATTGTAGATCATGACAGACCACGTCTGTCTTTGCTGCTTTACAGTTCTTTTCCTTTTTCCACTTGAGAAGTTGCTGTCTTCAAAGAAAGGTCAGTTTTCATCACTTCCTACTTGTCTGACCCACAGACTTTGTATCAATAGAGGTCCCTTTTTGTATGTAAGCACAATAAACCATCCTGCAGCAACTTCTCTGTGCTATGTACTCACATGGCAGGAATGAAAGGGAATGAAATCAGCTTTCTGGCTGCTCCAGCTCTGGGATGGCTGCTCTGTGCCTGGAGCAGAAGAGCTCTTGGGGAGCCTGGCATGGGATGGCATGGGGGGGCTGCAGAGCTCTCAGGGTGTCCTGGGCAGGAGAGCAGGGGACACAGGGGTCCCTGCAGGGGACTCCCCTGCAATGGCCCAGGCTGGGGCTGCCGGGCTGGGAGCAGCCCATGGGAAAGGTCTGGGTGGGCAGGAGCTGGACAGGAGGCAGCGTGTGCCCTGGCAGCAAGGGAGGACAGCAGCATGGCGGGCTGTAGGACCAGGAGCACGGCAGGAGAACAAGGGAAGGGATGCTCTGGAATACTCCATCCAGGTTTCAGATCCCCAATTCAGGAACACCATTGGTAAGCAGGAGTGGGTTTAGCAACGGGCTCTCAGGACAGGCAGGGACTGGAGCACGGTGCCTGTGGGGAGGGGCTGGGGGAGCTGGGCTTGTCCATCCCGGAGAAGGGAAGGCTGATGGGGACCTGAGATCTTGGGAAGGGAAGGCTGTTGGGGACTGGCTGCCTGTACCGGCAAGGAGGGCATGGAGAATACAGAGCCAGGCTCCTGACAATGGTGCCTGGTGGGAGGACAAAAGGCAATAGGGGATAGCGACAGAGGAGAGGTTGAGCCAGGACATAAGGAAACCTTGTTCCCATAGGCTCAGGCAAGTGCTGCATCAGGTCACCCAGAGAGGCTGTGCAGTCTCTGGCTTTGGGGTTTTCCAACTCAGACTGAATCATGCCTTGAACAATTTGCTCTGACCCTGTTCCTGATGGGTTGGACTTGAGAACTCCTGGGGTCCTTTCCAACCTCTGCTCTCTTATGATCCAACAATGATGGGTTTATGAAGAGTCACAAAATGCTCCAAGGGCTGGAGCACATCTCTGATGAAGACAGGCTGAGAGAGCTGGGAGTGTTCAGCCTGGAGCAGAGAAGGCTCCAGGGAGGCCTTACTAAGCCCATACCTAAACAGGGCCTACAAGAAAACTGGAGAGGGTTTTTTTAAGATCTTACAATGACAGGCTTATGAAGGGCTACAAAAAGATGCTCCGAGGGCTGGAGCTTGTGTCCAGACAACTTCACCTGCAGATGAAGACAGGCTGAGAGAGCTGGGGATGTTCAGCCTGGAGAAGACAAGGTTCCAGGGATACATCTTAGCAAGCTGCCCATTTCTAAACACGGCCTACAAGAAATCTGGACAGGGGCTTTTTACAAGTGTGTGCAATGACAGGAGAAGGGGAGATGGCTTTGAGCTGAAAGAGGGGGATTTAGATCAGACATTAGGAAGGAATTCTTCCCTGTGACAGTGGTGGGACACTGGCACAGGGTGCCCAGAGAAGCTGTGGCTGCCCCGTCCCCGGCAATGTTCAAGGCAAGGTTGGACACAGGGGCTTGGAGCAACCTGCTCTAGTGGACCACCATAAAACACCTCCATAACACCCAGAAACACCTGTGAAACACCTCAAAAATAACCCCAAACCACTCCTACAACTGCCGAAGGACACCTTGAAACATCCCCAGAGCCCCCAAAACACCATTGGCATCCTCCAAACCATTCAGGTCCTTGTCTTCCCCCTGCTGTGATGCCGTGGCATAAATCAAACCCTAGACACAAAATCCCTGTTCTTGACCCTAATTTTAACCCTCACTGATTTTTATAATGTTATAATATTGTAATAGAATGTAAGTAAATTATCTATTATAATAATAGAAATGCTTGTCTGTCTATATTACTATTATAAATTATACACTAATATAAATGCTTTTCAGTCCAGTGGGCCCATGACACCTCAGGTCATAGAAACTGGCCTGAAGGGATGCGTTGCTGCTTGGGTTGGGCTGGGTGTCGCTCAGAACATGCTGAACAATTGCATTGGGCATCACTGTCGCTATAGGTCCTTTCTTTCCCCTTTTGGTTCTGTATCTCTCCCCTTGTTGTTTCCATTCTTATTAATAACAATAACACTAATATTACATTGTGCTTGATTTCAGTTCCTGACCTGTTCTCATCTCCACCTGTGGGTTTCACACTGTTCCCATTCTCCTCCCCATCCCACCCAGGTGCTGAGCGAGCGGCTGCTGGTGCTGAGTTCCCGGCTGGGTTTCAACACTGCCCCTGTCCTGGCCCCTTTGCTGTGGCAGCAGGGGCTGGACGTTTGCACTCTTGGAGCTGGGCTCTTTGTATGGGCACGCAGCTGGAAGCAGCATTCCTTGGCTTAGGAAGCGCAGCTCCCGAGTGTTGCTGGGGCTGGGGCAGTGCTTGCCAAGGGCAGGGGAGGCCCAGCAACAGCTCCTGTCCTGGCCCTGTTGCTGGGGGAGCAGAGGGGCTCCCGCGGGCATTGCCGCAGTCAGGATTGCGCAGGTGTGCCCAGAGCCCACCAGCTCCTTCCCACCTTGCGCATTGCCCGCTGGGCTTCTGGGCTGTGCCTGCGCCTGCCAGGGCCTTTGTCACCTTCCCGAATGCATTGGCAGAGCCCAGCAGAGCACTGGAGCCTTGCGCAATGCCCGGCGCTGGCCTGGCCTTTCCCAGAGCCCAGCGGCACCCCTCCTGCCTTCCGCAATGCCCGGGGGGCTTGCGCGGGCCTTGCCGGAGCCAGGCAGGTCCCCTTGTGCTGAGCTCCCAGTGACAGCACCAGCAGCTGCGCTGCCCAGGGGCTGCTCCTGCCCTGACACCTTCTCAGCACCTCTGACACCAGCAGCTCCTGCACACAGAAGGCTCCTGCTTCGCCCCCAGCACCTCTGCAGGCAGAGCTCAGCTCCAAGCACAGGAACAAGCCCAGCGCCTCCTCCTCACCCAGCCCCTGCTCCTACAGCTGGGATGGCACCAGCACATCTCCTGACAGCTTCTCCTCCCTTTAGAGCACGCACCCACCATGTGTTTCAAGGCAACACTAAAACAGGATTGCAAAGTCAAAGAACATGTACCTGGATGCGCAGGGCAGGCACGGGAGATGCAGCCTCCCGAGGGAGGGGTCTCCTCTGCACTGGTTCCTGCAGGGCTCTGGCTCCTTCAATAGCCCACGCTCAGCGTGGGGGCCCCGTCACAATGGGCGTCTCCACAGCGACCACCACGGCTTTGTGATGGCGGCAGCATCGTGCCCATGGCACTGGGCACCCAGGGGTGCTCCGGGAGTCCTTGCGGGGGGACCAGCCTCTGCCCAGTCAGCTCGGGGAGGTCCCTCATGGGCTGCTCCTCCTCAGTGCCTTTGGTGTGGAGGTGGAGCCTGCGAGGGGTCACAGCTCAACCTGGGCAATGGAACAGGGCGTTACAGCCACCGACAAGAAGTGAAGAGTGACCGACATTGGCACAGCAGAAAATCATGGAATCCCAGACAGGGCTGGACTGGAAGGGAACTTAAAGCTCCTCCAATCCACTGCCATTGGTAGGGACATCTTCCACTAGAACAGTTTACTCCAACCTCTGTCCAACCTGGTCTTGAACACTGCCAGAGTTGGAAGTCACTGATTAATTACCATTGGTCATTAACAAGGCCCTCCTCACGATGCCAGCAGGGTCCTGCGCTCTGCCCCTGCAGGGCTGCTGCAGGGTTACCAGAACCCGCCAGCGCCATTGCCCCCTGCCGCAATCCCTGCCAGGCTTCTGCAGGCCTTGCCAGAGCCCTCCCGGGGTTTGCCACCTCCTGCAATGCCCGCTCGGCTCCCACTGCCTTTACCAGTGCTCCGGGCCCCTGCAACACCTTCAGGAGCCCGCCAGGCATTGAGGAAGGTGGCAGGGTCTGGTGGGATCTGGCACAACCTGTGCAGGCTTGACGGCGTTCTGCAAGACCGCACGGACCCTGGTGTGCCCATGGAACCTGGATGTGCGTTCTAGACAGAGGCTGCAGCCTTGGGGGCCTCCAGCAATGCCCGCAGCAGCACATCGGGGCTGCTGGAAGGGGGCAAAGGTCCTTGTGGGCTCTGGCAATGCCCATGGAAGTGCTTCCACCAGCACGCTTGGAAGGACTCCCAACATTCCAGAATGTGGCAGGGCCCTGGCAGTCTGCACCAACCCTGCAGAATCTCCTCAAGCATTCCGGATGGAGGCAGAGGCTTCAGCAGGCTCTGGCAAGGCTGAGGAATAACACCAGGCATTCCAGAATGCAGCAGGTGCTCTGGAACTGTGCTAAAGCCCTCAGGAGCCTGTCTGACATTGTGGAAGGTGGCAAAAGCCGTGATGGACCTTGGAAGCCCTCCGCATTGTTGCACCCTGTTGCTTTGCATGGCCAGGGAATGCTGAACAGGGAATGCAGTTCCATAGCAACCTGCTCATTAACCTGGAGGATTCCTCAGGTGCTGACAAAAGACCTTTTCTGTTGCCCCTCCCTGAGCAAGTAGTTTGTAACTGTGAGCACAATGTCCCTCTTACTGACTCCTCTAACCCTCAGTGACAAAAGCCAACCCCACCTGTTCCCTGTCACATTGAGGACCTCCAGAAATCCAAGCTTCCCCTTCATGCAGGGGGCATCAACCCTCCTCATCCTTCTTTTCTCCATGTTACACCTCCTGAGGTTCCAGCCATCAAAGACACATGAGATTATCTGTACTATTCTCCCCTTACAGCGCTGGATCTAAGGAGCAGCTATGGCAAGGGGATTGGACTAGATGATCTTTTGAGGTCCCTTCCAATTCCTGATGTTCTGTGATTCTGTGTGATTTTAAATGATGCCTCACAGAGTCCAGTGCCTTCCTCCTGGGACAGGAACAGACCAGCAGGTCCTGGTGAAAAACCTTTTCTCTGCAACTTGGATGCAACCTCTTCGGTCCCAAGGACTGGTAAGGGTGTAGTTTGCAAAGTAACCCCTGGCTTGATCCCCATCCAGTGCTGGTTGTTCCCCTTTTCCATCCAGAGCCTTAAAGTCCTGGGAAACCTGGCTGGTGGTAACTGAGGCAAAGAGGAGATAGGCGACCTGAGATCTACCTCTGTGTACTCTCACTTTATTTAGTGGTGGTCCTGTGTTATCTTGTTCCTTCTTTAACTGTTCCTGAAGTAGCTGCAGCTCATCCTGGTGCCCTTGAATTCCTGTTTGACTGAGATTTGCTATGACCCATGGCTGTGCACGGAGGATGCTGTCTCTGAAGGCCACATGTACCCAACCACAAAGTTAAAATGCTTGGGTTGTTCCTCAGTTAAATCATCAAGGGAGTGAGTAAAGACACTGCAGTGATGTACTTTGTGTTCCCTCAATGCCTGCAGCTAAGGGGTGTCAGAAAGGACAGACCTTGCTTCGCTAATAGAAACTGATGGCTGATGCCTGTGAGTGCTACAAGAATATTCTCAACGATATTGTCTTGTCTCTCTCAGCCTGCACGTATCTTCGACCTGTCTCTATTACCTGTATGTAACATTGACCAACCCTGTAATGCCAAATGTCCCAGAGATTTGCATGCAGACACCTCACTCTTGGCCCCCATCGATTGTAATGCTGAGACAAAGAGCTGTCATGTAGGTACCTTTTAAATAAAGACCTGACCAGAGGCAGGAGGAATCCCACCTCCTATAGGTTTATGGTGTGCATGGGAGGGAGCTGAGTTCCCTTTCAACCCCAGGCCTACAGTCTCAGGAGGAGATGCCTCAACTAACTATGGTGAATCCATTCCATCAGCAAGGCTAAAGGAGATCTCAGCCTGTCCTGTCCTGGCTGTCCAAATGATGGGACAAGAAACAGGCTGCCCACAGAAGTGGTTCTGTCACCATCCCTGGCGGTCTTTAAAAGACGTGGAGATGTGGCACCTGTTGAGATGGGTGGACTTGACAGTGTTTGGTTAGTGGTTAGAGTCGACCTTAAGGGTCTTTTTGAAATTTATGATTCTGTAATTGTGAGAAACTTTATTTACACCAAACTCCATCTCTCAGCAGAGCAATGACACTGCAGGCAGGCAGTGTGTCTGCCAGCTGAGGGAGGGAACATCAGTGCTTGCTTCAGACTGTTTCCCATGGGGTTCCCCTGGAGCCCCAGGGAGCCCTGGAGGGAGCCCAGCGGGACAGAGGCAGAGCCACCTTGGGCTGGGCCTCTGCTGCTGAGCTGGGCATGGCTCCTGGGATGCAGACAGATGCTGACAAGCGGGCAGTGCTGCAGAGAGACAGCTCTGGCCAGGAGCAGGGCTGGGGCAGTGCCTGCAGGCACCCAGGGGAGACCTGCGAGCCTCAGAGAGCTTAAAGGCACTTGGCAGTGGAGGATGCTGAGAGCTCCCTGCAGGAGAATCCTTCCCAGCCCTATGCATGGTAAGGCTCTGGGTGCAGGGCAATGCGGCCGCAGTTCCTGGAGGGATCTGCTCAAGCTACTGCCTCGGACAGGCCATGGGATCTGTCAGGAGGACTCTCTTGGTTTCTCTGTGTAGATAAGGAGCAGGATGTGCTGCAGAGCAGGGCTTCTCTCTGCACCATGCGAGGGACAGGACAAGGCAGGTCCCTTGTCCCGGGGCTGGCTGCAGGCTGTGAATGTGGGTGTGCAGGCAGGGGTGCCCAGCGCTGTCCTTGCGAGCAGGGTGCCTGCAGCCAAGGGGCTGTGTGCAGGGGCAGGGACTCTGCTGCCTGCCAGGGTCAGCACTCAGCCTGCCCGGGAGCTCCCCACGGCGCTGGGGGAGAGGCGCTGGGGGAAAGGAACAACACCTGGCAGGGAAGCAAAAGTGTTCTTGTGCACTGGAGAGGGTGCTGTGTGGGTCAGGGCAGCTCAGAGCTCCACATCACTCTGAGCACGTTTGCAGAGGTTCCTGCTGAAAGACACTGAGGCAGCATTTGCCTTCAAAGGAAGGATTCTGAGCTCTGATGTTTTCCACTCTTGGTGGGCAGGTTGGGCAGTGGGAGCTGGGAAAAAAAAAAAAGAGCGGGAAAAAAATTTTCCAAGTTTTTTTTTTGCCCCGCGGGGTCAAAGGTCAAAGGTCGAAGGTCAAAGGTTGGGTTAGGGTTTAGGGTTAGGGTTAGGGTTAGGGTTAGGGGTTAGGGTTAGGGGTTAGGGGTTAGGGTTAGGGTTAAGGGTTAAGGGTTAGGGTTAGGGTTATGGTTAGGGTTAGGGTTAGGGTTAGGGTTAGGGTTAGGGTTGGGGTTAGGGTTAGGGTTAGGGTTACGGTTAGGGTTAGGGTTAGGGTTAGGGTTTTATGGGGTTAGGGTTTTAGGGTTTTAGGGTTTTAGGGTTTTAGGGTTTCAGGGGTTAGGGGTTAGGGGTTAGGATTAGGGGTTAGGGTTAGTGTTAGGGTTAGGGGTTAGGGTTAGGGGTTAGGGTTAGGGTTAGGGTTAGAGTTAGGGTTAGGTTATATTTGTCTCTATTCCTAAAGTCACCATTGTAGCGTTTAGTTATAAAGTACCTAAGATACAAACCAACACAACTGCAGTATTCAGCGTATGAAGCTTCTCTATTGATTTATGATTTCTAAACACAATCACCTACTGGAACAGTACCTAAAATACAGAACAGCAAAGTTACAAAATTTTAACATATGTACAAAGGCTTTCTTTGCAAACTACAAAATTTTCAAATATAATCACTGCTAGAACGGTTTCAGAAATTTTCACCCTCCTGTAAATCTGTCACTGGGAGCTCAGCACAAGGGGACAGTCAAGGCCCACGCAAGCCCACTGGGCATTGCGGAAGGCAGGAGGGGTGCTGGCAGGTTCTAGTGATCCCTGTGCCAGGCATTCCAGAAGTCACAGAAATTTCTAAACTGAAAAGTAAGAAAAAAAAATTCAAAATAACTTTTATCCGTTGCCCTTTGCAATCTTCCTGCACTCGGAATCCTAAAATGTGCTGTGCAATCTGCAAGGCTTGACAAATCCCAAAGGTTTTCATGAGCCCCATGGTGTATTTGGATTGAGTCCGTGAACCTCAGGTGCTGAGAGGAGACTGAGGACTGAGGAAAGGTGAGACTGACTGGTCTGTAATTCCCTGGCTCATCCATTTTCCCCTTCTTGAAAAATGGGGTCATATTTCCCTTTCTCCAGTCATCAGGAACTTCACCTGAGTGCCATGATTTTTCAAATATGATGGCCAGTGTCTTAGCAACTTCATTTGCCAGCTCCTTCAGGACCCGCAGATGGATGTCCAGGTCCCATGGACTTGTGTACGTTTAGGTTTTTAAAGATGGTCTCAAACCAGATCCTCTCCTACAGTGGGCCTAGGGTCTTTATTCTCACGTTCCCTGTGTCTGCATTCCAAGACTTGGGTGGTGCGGTCAGAGCCTTTGCCAGTGACGACAAAGGCAAAGAAGTCATTAAGAACCTCAGCCGTCTGCAAATCTAGGGTAGCCAGTTCTCTTGATAGTTTCTGGAGGGGGCCTACGTTGTCCCTACCCTATCTTTCATTTGCAATGTAACTATAGAATCCCTTCCTGTTATCTTTCACACCCCTAGCCAAGTTTAATTCTAACTGGGCCTTAGCTTTCCTAACCTGGTCCATAGCTTCTCAGACAACATCCCTGTATTCTTCCCAGACTGCCTGTCCTTGCTTCCACCTTTTGTAAGCCTTTTTTTTCCTTCCGAGTTTCCTCAGCAGCTCCTTATCCATCCAGTCAGGTCTCCTGGCCGTCCTGCTGCACTTCCTTCTAGTTGCGATGCAATACTCTTGAGCTTGTAGTAGGAGATCCTTGAATATCAACCAACAACCTTGGGCTCCCCTGCCCTCTAGGGCTATATCCCATGGAACCTTACTAAGCAGGTTCCTGAAGAGGCCAAAGTCTGCTCTCTTGAAGTCCAGGGCAGTGAGCTCGCTGCACGCTCTTCTCACTGTGCTGAGGATCTCAAATTCGACCATCTCATGATGGCTGCAACCAAGGCTGCTCTGGAGTGTCACATTTCCAATGAGCCCTTCCCTGTTGGTGAGCATGAGGTCTGGCATGGCACCCCTCCTTGTCGGCTCCTCTATTACTTGCAGAAGGAAGTTATCTTCCACACAATCGAGGAACCTCCTGGATTGCTTGTGCTGGGCCGTACCATTGCTCCAACAGATGTCAGGGTGGTTGAAGTCCCCCATGAGAACAAGGGCCTGCGAGCGTGAGGCTCTTCCTATCTGTCTGTAGAGTGCTTCATCCACAGAGTCCTCTTGATCAGGTGGTCTCTAGCAGATGCCCACAGTAATGTCTCCCATGGCTGTTCTCCCTTTAAACCTGACCCATCAACTCTCTGTTGACTGCTCACCTGTCCTCAGACAGAGTTGCATGCTCTGAAGCCATCACAAAGGCCTGGCGGTCGCTGTGGAGACACCCATTGTGACGGGGCCCCCACGCTGAGCGTTGGGTATTGAAGGAGCCAGAGCCCTGCAGTAACCAGTGCAGAGGAGA